>NW_012107953.1:1504239-1588326 GCF_000951045.1 Mandrillus leucophaeus | reverse complement strand
AACAATTTAGAGTTTAGTCATTAGTGAAACAGTAAGATATATGATTAAGTATTGAAATAATTGGTGGATTCAATCAGTGCTCTATGATTTTAAAGGAAAGAGAAATTAACATGAATTAATTACTTTGGAGGGTTTGATTGAAGAGCTGGTATTTGCACTTGTTCTCGAAAAGTGGATATAATTTCAATGTACTCACTATACCAAAGACTTATTGATTATATTTAGAAGGTAAAAAGGAAGGAGTCAAAGACGATCTTACGATTTCATGCAGGGATTACCTAGAGACTGAGACGTCATTGGTGAAGAAAGATGTCATGGGAACTGGCTTGCAAGAGAAGGTGAAGACTTTGCTTTTGGACATTTGAAGTGTGAGGTCTAGTAAGAAGGCAGATATACAAGAGAACAAATGAGATACCAAAGCTAGAAAGGGAAGCAGTATTGTATGATAGAGAGCAGCACATAACTGGAGTTTTTGAGAATTGTGTTCTAGTTCCTTTCCTTACACCAACTAGATGTGTAAATGTAGTCAGGCGACTTCATGGATTCCATCTTCCTTTTGTTTTTAAGTATGAAACAAGAGTCTCGAAATTTCCTTGTACTTTAACATACTGGAAATAAACATTTCAGAGTTCTCCACTCAAAAGCAATAGCTGAATCTACAAAAGCACATCTGACCTGTGAGAGGGGAGGAATATTTGGTGGGAGTAATGGAGGAGGACTGAGCCTTGAGGAACACTGTAGTTTTAAGTTTAAATTATATAGATATAGATTTCCCCCTAGTTATTTGTATTGAATATTTATATATTATGCATCAGGAAAGTCAAATTAACTTATTACCTATTCTAAGAAAAGCTGGACTTCCTTAGTCCAAACCCTAGTACATATTCATGTACACTACGTAGTTTAATCGGAATGTGTGATTATTTCAACTTGCCGTTTATACCATTTGAATAGTTCAAATAGCCTTGCTTTAATCTCTGATTACTTACTCCAGGTCTCCATTTTGGAACCATGCCAGTATTTGAAATTGAACCACTGAAAACGTCATTTGGTTATCTGAGCTTTTTGATGGTATATTAAAATAAGACAATCACATTTGTGCATTCAAAATGTAACATACATCAGAGAACCTGTAATTCAAACAGTTCCATAAAGACCTAGCAATACTTTCTTTAAGATTTGACCCTTTAATAAGAAACAATTATATTAAAATACTCATCATTTCTAACCAACTCTGTGACTGAAGTCTACAAATAACAAGTAAAGTTTATCCCTAAAGATGATGCTGAAATAATTTCAGTTATAGTGGAGGCAGATGTAGAGAATTGCCAGCACCTAATACATCCGCTTTAATTTCAAGACTATTAGCAATACAAAAAAATTCAATTTCTATTCTGTCAAAGGAGATAAACCAGAGAAAGACCATTATAGAAGAATACAAAGAGTAAATGTAAAAATATTTGAAAGAGAGGATCCATCAATTATTTATTTTATGTTTCTGCACATAAATTGGCATATATGTGCATACTTGCACAAATGACTAAAGGAGTTTTTTTTAATGCTTGTGTTTTCCTATTGTTGATATTTTGCAAGTGTTAAAATAGTCAAAATTTTCCAAAATTTATTGAGCTTATATATGGCAATAAATATTCAGATTATCATTTATTCTTATCAGAATTTACTGTTTGGGGACTGCTTTCTTTTAGACAGTTGTGAGAAAAAGCTTTGAAAAGCAAATTAGATTTTTCCTTTTTTAAAACTAGTTTTGTACAATTAAAAGTTGTTTGCGCCCATCTCACAGGTGCTGTGCAGATCATTTTTTAATGAGAATTTTTTTATTATACTTTAAGTTCTAGGGTACATGTGCACAATGTGCACGTTTGTTATATATGTATACATGGGCCATGTTGGTGTGCTGCACCCAGTAATTCGTCATTTACATTAGGTATATCTTCTAATGCTATCCCTCCCCCCTTCCCCCACCCCACAACAGGCCCTGGTGTGTGGTGTTCCCCTTCCTATGTCCAAGTGTTCTCATTGTTCAATTCCCACCTATGAGTGAGAATATGCGGTGTTTGGTTTTCTCTCGAGATAATTTGCTCAGAATCATGGTTTCCAGGTTCATCCATGTCCCTACAACGGACATGAACTCATCTTTTTTTATGGCTGCATAGTATTTTGTGGTGTATATGTGCCACATTGTCTTAATCCAGTCTATCATTGATGGACATTTGAGTTGGTTCCAAGTCTTTGCTATTGTGAATAGTGCCACAGTAAATATACGTGTGCATGTGTCTTTATAGTAGCATGATTTATAATCCTTTGGGTATATACCCAGTAATGGGATGGCTGGGTCAAATGGTATTTCTAGTTCTAGATCCTTGAGGAATCGCCACACTGTTTTCCATAATGGTTGAACTAGTTTACAATCCCACCAACAGTGTAAAAGTGTTCCTATTTCTCCACATCCTCTCCAGCACCTGTTGTTTCCTGACTTTTTAATGATTGCCATTCTAACTGGTGTGAGATGCTATCTCATTGTGGTTTTGATTTGCATTTCTCTGATGGCCAGTGATGCTGAGCATTTTTTCATGTGTCTGTTGGCTGCATGAATGTCTTCTTTTGAGAAGTGTCTGTTCGTATCCTTCACCCACTTTTTGATGGAGTTGATTTTTTCTTATAAATTTGTTTAAGTTCTTTGTAGATTCTGGATATTAGCCCTTTGTCAGATGGGTAGATTTGTGCAGAGAATTGTTGTTGCTACTGTTAGTCTATGAAAATGTATTTGATGCAATAAATTGCCATTTTTAGCACAATTATATACTAAATGCTTTAATACACTATTTAATCCTCACGACAACTTGTTTGCATTCTTGGAGAGAGAACTTGAGACAGAGAGCTGACATCATTGCCTGGGATTACATAGGCTAGTAGGTGGCAAAGCCAGAGTTACATCCATTTGCTTAGCTCTCTCATATACTGCCCTTGATTTCTTGGCCATCTGCTCAGGGCACCATGCTCAGTGTCAGGTACGTCAAGATAAAAAATACTTTCTCCTTCCCCTCATGGCATTCAGTCTAGCAATGTAGGTGCATTGTAGCACCAGGCTCACTAGGCCCTGCCAGAGTATGTGCTTCCCCCAGATTTCAAGCACCATCAGCTAAGTACCTGTTTTGCCAGAATGCACTGGCAGTTTTTTATCTGAATGACAATGTGATGGTTGCTGAAAGTAAGCTCTACACATAAATAAAACGTTTTAATTGTTGTGACACTAAATTACTAAATTACAAGTACTTTTCAAGTCTTCTGATATTCTCTCAGCAGAAAATAGGGAAGAAATATTGCATAAGACCAAAATTAAGCAGACATATTACCCATATGCATTGAAAATGTGTTTATGCCGTGTGCATCAGAACTCTCAGGCACATCGAACCCTGAGACTGAGCCAGTAATGAGACTTCTTTTTTTCCAGCACCCTGTGACCTTCTGCCTAGCCAGTCCATTATGATGATGGCAGCAGCAACTGTGCTCAGCCCACCACATGGTGACAGCCTTTCTAGTGTGTGCCTGCCATTTATTAGGACATTAGTGGCCAGCCATCGTCCAGATGCCCAGCCATGACTGTCACACAAAGAAAACATTAGCTTTCTTGGATGTTGCTATTATAATTTGAAAATTAGTTTTGCCTTCATGGCTGCATCACATTTGGAATCTCTCTTTGATGTTGTTATTAGTTTGTGCTCATGGTGTTCATGATAACTGTCACACATTAATCACATCCATCATGTGATTCTTAATTTGCTCTATTATGACAAATGGATTTAGACAGAAACTTGCAATTACCTATTTTGAGGTTAATAGCAGATTTGGGGTTGTAAATTGGTTCCCAAATATTCAATTTAGAGAAATTATTTCTCACCCAGCTCTAAAACATGTTCTAAGTGAGCAAATTGTATTTTTTACTATCACTGCAAAATTGTGCCAGATGAGACCAAATGAGACATCTGAGTGTAGTAATACACCCAAAAGTTTCTACCAGAGTGGCATATTTGTGCATTCACTGTGGCATTCTGCTTTTTGCCATTACCTCGTTTATCTACCCCATATTTGTATGTGTCTCAAATTATTCTGAAACATTTTATTTTATAAACTCTCTCTTTATGGGGAATATTGTATAATGATTATTCTATTTTCAGAATATTCCCAGTGTTAATAACTTGTAATTAAACTTTTTTAGACTAATGACAAGAAGATATTTGTAAACATTACTATATATTTTTATTTTCTCTGAGATCCCTTTGTTAAATAGGGACTAAATATTGCATATTTAAAATAATTGTATATCTAAAGTGATCCCAGAAATTTGCTTTCTAAATGAGCAGAGAGGTGTCCCTCTCTGGTTGCAGGGACTTCTGTTTTTTTCCTGGAGGGTTTGCATAGACTCATGTTCCCCTTCTTCAACAACCTTCCCCCTTGCATGTGAATTGCTGTACATCTCCAGGAAATTGTACACTTTCATCTCTTCAGAAAAACTTTCTTTTCTAACAAATCTTAGTAACAGGAAATTAAAGGCATATGGGACAGCAGTCAACAAAGTGACTGCAGAAAGTTATGTGAGATGGAAACATGGAAGTTGGAGGTGGAGGACATTCACAAATCATCTGGTTTAGAAGTTGCGTAGAACGTAAACTAACAGTCAAACTCAGGAACCAAGAAGCTTGGATTTCGCTCCTGTTTCAGCTACTTCCTGTTGGACAGTGGGCAAGTCACTTAACCTATATTAAGTTCCTCATCAGTAAAATGGCAGTATCTATTTCATGGAGTTGTTGTGAGGATTAAATGAATAATTTTGTAAAGCTCCTAGCATATCATTAAGTGCTTAGTATATGTTAGCTGCTCTTATCTAGTCTGTGCTTCTATCCAGAAGGAAATTCTTTTCACATGCTTCTAAGAGGGTGATCATTCAGCCTGTTCTTAAAACTTTCCCTATAAAGAGCCATTTGCTCCTCTCCCAAGTATTTTTCCCTCATTTTTGGATAGTTCCAATAATGAGAATGGAAGTCTTCCTTCTTGTGACTTCTGTGCTTTGGGTCCAGCCCTGCTCATTAAAACATGTAGAATGTGTTGTCTATAAAAAGATTTTTCAGATATTTGAAATATCTTGTCTGTCTACTATTTCAGATCTTTTCTTCTCAAGGGTAATTACCCAGGTCCCTTAACTTTCATACATGACATTCTTTGCAGGCCCCTTACCTCCCTACTTGCTTTAAATTGGTCATTAACGTCCCTAATAAGATATGGTACCCAGAATAAAACCAAATATTATCTGAACAGTGCAACATGTTACTTCTCTTGTTTTGTATATAAGTAATATCATGGTCTAAGATTTCTTTAATTTTGTGTGTGTGTGAAGTGCATTGACAGATGTGGTGTGGAAACCACTGTGCTCTTAGTTACTTGCCATTCACCTAAAATCCTTAAGGTGTTTTCACACTAACTGTGAAAATGCCCTAAGCCATTTTTGGTACTATTGATCTTTGACCCCAAGTGCAAGACTTCATATAGTTACTAGGAATCTCCTTGTTGATATAGTGATGAGAAAAGGATACAGGTTGAGAGAAGTTTTAGAAAGGCTTCATTAGTTTTTTGAAGTGCCAAGCTTAGTGTTATACACACAGCGAATGCTCTGTAAGTCTTTATTGACTATTAAATTTTCAAATAGTTAACACTCATTGAGTACTTGCTATGTACCAAGAGCTATCTTAAACACTTTATAGGCAGGATCTGCTTCTTAGTGGCATTTTATAGCATGAAATTTATACTGTAAAGAGAGGTCCTATAACTTTCTCAAACTCACATAACTAGTTAATGATGGAAAGGAAGGCAGGAATTAAATCATGTATGCCTTGAAGGCCAAGGAAGAAATTTGGGTTTAATTCAAAAGCCGTTGATACGACATTGAAGGGTTCCCTGGGGAGTGGCACAGCCAGGTTTATGGATTTAAAAAGACGGCTCTGGTTACTCTCTGGAGAGGAGATTGGAGAATGGCCAGAGTGCAAGGAGGCCACCACAAGGCTATTAAAGAGTATAAGCAAGAGATGGTTAGGCCCAGGAGAAGAGCAACAGAGAAGTACATGGTTCAAGGTCTGTTACGGAGTTTGAATGTCCAGGATTTGGTGATGGAATGAATGTGTGGTCAAGAAAAGGAAAGAGTCCAGCATGACTCCCAGGTGTCCAGTGTCAGTCACACGATGACAGTTGTTATTAAAAATACAAATTCGTTGAGAAGAATTAACTACATGGTTATGATAGGTAAATACTCAGAAAAAAGTGAGTGACTAAATGTATAGATTATATATGTTAAAGTTAAAATAACAGACTACTTTCAAAAGGTTTATTTCTCTATTGCCTCTTATTCTTAGGGAAAATTATATATGATAATATCCTTATGAGAAAGTGGAGCCTATTTTTTTTAACTATAGTACCTTGAGAGATTTTTCTCTCTAAAAGAAAATGCCTTTTTCCCATGAGGAAAGTTGGCAGGCAGCAAGTCCCATTTGTTCCTTTAGGTTTCCGAGGCTTTATAGTCTTCTCTGATATATTTCTATGAGATTAAATTATGGGTACAGGTGTCTGAACACATCTTCTATTCAGAATATATTTTAAATGTTTAGGTAGAAAAGGAATAGAGTGGAAGGAGGTAAAATAGAATTTTTTAAAAAATAAGAGAGTTATAGAATTTTAGCTGTGTAAAGGAACCTTACAGATAATGTCTACTAAGCCACTCATTTTAGAGTTGACCATAGAAGTTATTCTTTATTCAGCCGGGAGCCCTAGATTCTCAGTCTAGGGTTCTCTCCACTGTCATGATTTTCCTGGAAGCTATCTGCTAGAACCCTGCTCTTTAGAAAGGACCAATAGATAAAGAAACGAAATTACAAGTTAAGGAAGAAGTAGCATCCATCTGATTGGTAGAAATGATCAGAACAGAAGAATATATTAGTGATAACTTCACATCTTAGGAATTAGTAGTTTTGGCGGGTGAGAAAAGGGGGAAAAGAGCTTACCGTGGATATTCCAATGACAATTAGCAGCACGTGGTCAAGGTCAGCCAAGCCTAAGCAAAGATAATGAGCAAGTAAGCACCCACAAACCTAGGGGTCAAGGTGAGCCAAGGTGGCTGGTGGGCATATTTTAGATACTCCGAAGAAACTCAGGCACCTCACAGCCCAGGCAAGGCCTGCACCATGTTACCTGCCAGAGCTTAAAGCCTCTAGGAAGGAAGAGGCATGAGACATTTCAACTCAGAAGCTAAAACTAAAGTCTTAATACACAAGAAGCTGAGACCTTGAAAATGTCTCCATTGCCCATAGCAGTGCCATGGTAAAGGCCATTGTACTTTACCTGTCAGGATCTGTCAGCCATCATTTTCTGATCAGCCCATGAAAAAAGTCATGTTGGTGTGATTAGAAGCTAGAACTGGAGTTCACTGAGAGAAGTATGTGAGAAAAATAATACATCTTTCACAACAGAGGAGCTATGTCAGTGCATCTTATAGGGGCTTTCTTTTTTAATTCTTCAATTAACTTTTGAATAGGTAATACCTTTACATGGTTCAAACTGCAAAAAAAAAAAAAAAAGTATAAGAAAGAAAATCACCCTGCAGATGTCACTGTGCTCTACCCAGTACCCATTCCTGCTAATTGCTAATCATGGTTCTTATTTATTATCCATTCATGGGTATTTTTCTCCATATGCAAGCCACACAAATATAGTATTCTCGTTTCTTTTCATTTTTTACAAAGTGATACTATAATATACACACTATTCTGCATATTACTATTTTCACTTGATAATTTTGATTATTTTCTCAATACAGAGTCATCTCCAACCCAAAAATTATGCAGGGGCTTTTGTCCCTGACAAAAGTTTCAAGATACAAGATTGTGATTCAAGATTAAATGAGATTAGCAGGGAGCTGTGACCCATGCCTGTAATCCCAACACTTTGGGAGGCCAAGGCCAGAGGATCACTTGGGGCCAGGAGTTGGAGGCCAGCCTGGTCAACAGTGTGAGACCTCATCTCTACAAAATAATAATAATAATAATAATGATTGGCAGGTGTGGTGGCACACACCTGTAGTCCTAGCTACTCCGGTGGCTGAAACAGGCAGATCACTTGAGCCGAGGAGTTTGAAGCTGCAGTGAGCCATGATCATGTCACTGCACTTCAGCCTGGGCAACAGAGCAAGACTCTGTCACTATATATATATATATATATACACATACACACACACACACACATACACACACACACACACACACACATACATAGAATGAGATTGATAAAAGTAATAATACTAGAACAACTTTGAGCAGTGTGCTTAGAATGCCTTAGTTTAAGTACACTCATGTGTCTGGGGTTGTAGCAGATGGGGTCTTAACCCTGTTACTAGCCAATCTAATAATACTGAATGATAAAAGTAATTCTTCCATTTCCTTATTTGCAAATAGGAAAGGGGTAGACTGGTCAGACTTTAAGGTAAATTCTAATTCTAAAACTTCTAATACTGTGTACTTTAAAATCTCTGCACTGAAACATGTCTGGCTGTTTGATACATTATAATGGTACATGCTCTATACAACTTCCTCCAAAAATAATTGTCTTAAAAGTAAGTTTTCAAAGTTTGAAAATTCCAGATATTCAGCAAAACATAGAGAATAGTATACAAACATCAGTATATCTTAGCTTAAAAAATAACTGTTTACAAAGAAAATTGAAGTCCCTAATTACATCCCGGTCTCTCTCCTCCAAAAGTAACCACCTTTGTGATTTTAGTATTATCATTCCCAGGCACATCTTGATACCTTTGCTTCATTTGTATGCATCTATAAACAATATATATCATTCCTTTGCAGATTTTGAAATTTTATGTAAATTGTATGTGTACATTCTTCTGCATCTTGCTTTTTTTTTTGTTTTTCAGCATTATGTTTTTGAGATTTATCCATGTTGTTAAATGTGATCCTAATTATTTCACGTTTGCTCTTATATATTATGCCATTATATATAACAACCCCAACTTAATTTTCCATTCTCACATTGATGGGCATTTAGGTTATTTTCCACTTTCATATTACATTGCTGCAATGAATATCCTTGTGTGTCTCCTTGTGTCTAAGAATAAATATAGGAGTACATCTTCAACTTTACTAGATATTGCCAATTTGCTCTCCAAAGTAAGTTGTGCTAATTTATACTCTCACCATCAGGTATAACATTTCTCATTGCTCAATATCCTTGCCAATGATTGATGTTGCCAGACTTTTTAATGTTTGCCAATCCGATTGCTGTGAAACTGAATCTCCTTAAGGTTTAAATTTATATTTACTTGATTTCTGATGAGGTAGAGCCTTTTTAGGTATGTATATTGAATCTTCAAATTTCCTCATATTTTAGATTGTCCATTCATATCTTTTTTTATTTAGAAGATTGAATTTTTTTCTATTGATTTGTAGTTAGACAGTCTGGATGCTAATCTTTTGTCAGTTATATTTTTTACTGGTATGAATTCTCCAAATTCATGACTTGACTTTTATTATGTTATCTTAATGAACAAATTTTTCATTTTAATGTAGTTGAAGTTATCTTTTGCTTTGTTCTGTTTCTTCTATTTTACATTTTTAAGGCCTTCTTTATTCCAACTTTATAAAGATAATTTTCTCCTAAAAGTTTGAATTTGCTTTTTATATTTAGATCTTTTATCTACTTGAATCCAATAGTCTTTTAAAAAATGTGAATATACATTTATTGAGTAGTCCATTCTTTTTTCAATGTGATTTAATTGAATGAACAAAAAAGACCTTCCAGAACATGTAGCAGTCTCATCACAGTTAATAGGTTAACAAAAGTGTTTCTCTATTTCAAGATGGTTGTCATTGCTCAAAATATTTCTAAAATTATCTTTTCAAAATTACATCCAATGTCTGCTGTTCCTTAACAACTACCAACATTGGTAAACTTCTTCCTTGAAGAGCAGATTGTTGGAAAGATTCAAACTCCTTCAGTAAAGAACATGATTGCTGATGAAGCTGGAGAGTAACATTTTGGTTTAATTTAAAATGAAATGTTAACTTTGAAATGTTAAGATGGCCTTTCTTGAATGAACGTAAAGTGATTCTGTGAGCAGACATGTAGAAGAAATTCTCAAACTATTTTGAAATAAAATTGACCTTAATATAAATAAGGGCATAAAACCTCCATTACATTCATTTGGAAGTTTACTCTTGGTATATTTAAGTGAAATCCTCATGACTTAGCAAGACAATCAGATGTGTAAGTAGAAGAATGAATGAATGAAATACTGAGTGATAAATGCAAAATAGACAAATGTATAAAGTGTATGGAAATAAGGTATGTAGAGAGGATCTCACTATTAAGAGGAGTCAAGGAAGGCTACATGGTGGTGACATTTGAACTGAATCTGGGAGGATGAAAATAAATTATTCACATCAAGGGCATGATATACAAAATGCACAGCATATGCAACAGCACAGAAGGACAAAGTTGGCATCAATATACAAGGCACCTTCAAGATCAGGGGTTTATTTAGTGTGGCCAAAAGTGCTGCATTTGACAGTTACAGATTGATACCTCACCAGCTAATGTAACTACCAAAGTCTTTTAAGCATGGAAGCAACATGATCAGATTTGTATTTTTGATCAGAATCATCCTGACAGTAGTGGGTTGGACAAACTTTCTCTAAAGGACCAGGTAGTAAATATTTCAGGTTTATGGACCATACAGTCTCTTTCATCACTGAAGCACAAAAGCAGTCATTGATAATACATAAAGGAGTGGGCAGATGCTATATATACCAAAAGCAGCAGGCCAGATTTGACCCTGCGCCATCATTATTTGACCAGTGGAGTAGAGGATAACTTGGAGTGAAGATGCATTGAAGAAGGGAAGACTAACTACAATGATTGCAGTAGATTGGGTAATTAAAAAAAAAAAAAAAAAAAAAGAATGAAGTTCTGAACCAAGACTATGAAAGTTCGGATAGAGAGAAAGGGATGAATGAGAAAAATGTTGCAAAAGAAATTTGGCAACACTGCTCTGGAATGTGTGGGGCTAGTGGTAAGGGAAAGGGAAGACTGGAGTTAACCAAAAGGTGGATGGTGATGGCTTCAACTAAGGTGGTAAACCTAGGAATAGATGAATGGTGTTTTCTGTTTGCGGGGGAAGATGGTGTGAGGGAAGGAGGCTTAGTGAGGGAGCTAAGAGAACAGAATGTATTTCAGTTTTGGCATACCGAATGGAAAGGGCTCACAGGGAGATTTGGGTTATTGCACTTACGTCTCTAAAGCTTAGGAGAGTCTGGGACTCAAAGCATAGAGTTGATTGAAGTCCGCAGGATACAGGAAGTATTGTATAGTGGGAGACAAGCAGTGACAAAGCCTGGGCTCACCTGCATTTACATGATACCAAGGCAAAGAAGAGCCAGCAAGAGCAAGCAAATACCCAGAGAGGGCAGGGCGAGGAGCATTACACAAAAGAGGGATGAACAACTACGCCAGGCACTACCAAAAGGTCAATTCAGTGAAACGAGGACCTGAAAAGTGTCCATTGTATTTGGAAAGGGAAATACGTTGGTGACTTTTGTCGGAGCAGTCAGCATCATGAAACAGTTGCCAAAATACTTAGAGAAGCAAATGGAAGGTGAGGAAAGGGGTAAAGAATTCTACTTAGGTGAAGTATGGTTGAAGAAATCAGATGGATTTTCTTTTTTTTTTTCTTTTCAGCAAGGGAGAAAATTGTGCATGTTTGTACACAGAGAATGGGAGCTGGTTATAATAAGAGATACTAGGGAGAGGTATTGTCAATGGGACAAAATCCCAGAGTAGTAGTCAGGAGTGCACTGGAGGCACAGGTGGAGAGGTTGGCTGCATATAAGGGGAAGATAGACAAAGGGATTGAGTTAAGTGGAAAAAGCTCCAACCAAATGTCCTGTTTCTCTCCCTTGGAAGTCATTCAAAGCTAATGTAATAGGCAAATCTTCATGGTTCGAGTGAGCCGTTTGTGATTAGATAGTGAGAAGGAGACAGATGTGGCATCAGTAGTTATTTGTTGGTAAGAATTTGCAGATCAAGTTGGGTGACTGCTGAGAAGGCCCATTTAATTGCAGCAGAGGTTATTACAAAGAGATGAGGAACACAGACGTTTGAAAAAATGGCTGTGGAACCTACCATTGGGAAGCCTTGAAATGTCATGGTCCATCCCCTCTACCTCTGCTCTGAACTTTCCAAAAGGATAAAGTTTTATTTTTCCTTTAGAGCCTTGCATGACCTGAGGAATCATGGTGGTAGGGAAGGATCCAGTGCGGGCATGTTAGGCACTCTGAAGACAGTCATGGGGCCTCAGTAGATGTGCTGGTATTGCCTGCATCCAGCTATGTACACCCTCAGCCCTGTGCCAAGAGGTAGAAGCTATGCATGGGAACATCTGTGCCCGTGGTATCTGTGCTCCTGGAACATCTGTGTTCCCTGGTCAGGGACCAATATGGCACCTTTGAGTTGGTGGCAGACATTATTACATGCAGCTCAGCCCTTAACCATTTGAGAGTGAACAGTCAGAATCTCCACAGGCCAAGCACCAGTAGCTCAGTAATAGAACTTTCAGCCACGACGGTCACGGAAGGAAGCCTACGAATTCTGTCACTTTCTTTTCTAACAGCTGAAGTAATTTAGCTATATTCTGCCACATGAGCTCTGTTGGAGGAAGGGGGATGCATAAGATGCTGAATTAGGTTCAGATTGAATTATTTAGTCCTCTTGATGCTGAAAGGTTCTTCTTATCTTTTGAAATGTGAGTGCTAACTTGAAGACAGTGAAGAGTTTCTCTTTCTATATCTCTAATGTGGGATCAGGATTATATCCGTCCTTAGTCACCAAGTCTTGTGTTAATGGAACTAAAACTCTCTGGGGAAGCATCCTAAACCTATTTAATGTTCCCAAGCACTAAAGTTTGCATTAGAACTTTTACATGAGCTAAGGTGTCTATAAAAATATATGCTTGCAGCCAGGTCCCTAGCGGCTTCACATCCGAGGAAACTGTGGAGCATCCGTCATTCTACCCAAGGGTTGGAATAACTCACTGTTGCAGATACTTCCATTATGTAACTCAGCCGGGGGTATTCTGCACTTGTCACAGCAGAGGTCAGCCATGATTCTGTAGAGTAGCGCAATGATTCAAGTGATTTTTAACTATTGTCGCCCAAGATGCAATGATAGAGAATCATGGAATTTTAGGGAAAGAATTTTTAAGTTGAGTGGTTGATGTCCTTTTTACTCCATTAAATGCCATGGCTTTTCAATGTTGCATCATCATGTAGTTCTGTAACTTAACCCCTCAGCACCCTGGCACACACCTTGCCAGCAAACCTGTAACTTTGAAATGTAATCGCAGACAAAAGTGTATGTGGGGGGTTTTTTTTTTTTTTCATTTGATTTAGCAATAATTTTGTTTGAGACATCTTTTAGAATCATATCTTAGGTGAAATGTCCTGAATTACTGGTTAAGTTTTGCTGTTTGTATGGCAGATGTTTAATAAAGTACTTTTTTCTCCATAAATTAGATATTAGAAGCCAAGAAGCTGTGGTCCTCAGCCTAGGCTGCCTATTTGAATTACATAGGAACCTCTTTAAAATACTGATGCCCAGGCCTCCCACAGATTAATTGCTTTTGATTCTCTGGGGATGGGGTCAGGCCCCCAGTATTTCTTTCAAATTTCCCCAGGTGATTCTGGTGTGTAGCCAGGTTTGAGAACGCCTGCCTTTTAAAATGCAGATCCAGTTATGTATCTTAGTTTAAAACCTTTCTTCAACAGCCTAAGCCTTAGCCTCCTTGCTAAGGAGCAAGGCATTTAAGGTCCTTCCTAGAACGAACCCACTACCCTCCCAGATAAGCTCATGCTATTCTCCTGTACACGCCCACCCTCCAGCTACTTCATTTTTTTCTAGTAGGCAGTCCTGTCTTCCATCTCCACGTGTAAGCAAATACTTTGGAGAAGAGACCATATCCTTCCCCACTAAAGTATTTCCATTTTTAAACATGCCCCTGAAGATCACCACCTTATTTAACAAGCCTTCCCTGGTTCTTCCAGGCAGCATTCACTCCTCTCTGTACCTTGCATGCTGACCACCTTGCATATACGCCATCTCACTGTTGTTTGTCTATGTGTCCGCCTCCTCCAAAAAACTGAGTTTATGTGATGGTTGGATTCATGCCTTACTATTCTTTTTTTTTTTTTTTTTTGAGACGGAGTCTTGCTCTGTCGCCCAGGCTGGAGTGCAGTGGCGCGATCTCGGCTCACTGCAAGCTCCGCCTCCCGGGTTCACGCCATTCTCCTGCCTCAGCCTCCCGAGTAGCTGGGACTACAGGTGCCCGCCACCACGCCCAGCTAATTTTCTTGTATTTTTAGTAGAGACGGGGTTTCACCGTGTTAGCCAGGATGGTCTCAATCTCCTGACCTCGTGATCCGCCCGCCTCGGCCTCCCAAAGTGCTGGGATTACAGGCTTGAGCCACTGCGCCCGGCCTATTCTTTGTATTATTCACAGTGCCTAAGACACAGGAACTACATGAATGAATGAATGAATGAATGAATGAATGAATGAATGAATGAAATTTATTCTAAAAATGCATTATATGTAGCTATAGGTGGGTTCTGGAGTCGGACTTCCTGGGTTCAAATGACAACTCTGCCACTTACTGCTTTTGTGACCTTTAATAAGTTATTTCATGTTTCTAAGTGTCAATTTCATTATCTGTTAAGTCGAAATAATACTGTTGCCTACTTCAGAGGCTTTTGAGACTAAAATGGGATGCTAGTCAGAGTGGCTAGTATACAATTTAACACATTAAGCACTAAATGCTCACTGTTATTATTCTTATTACCCCTTAATTGATTTTCATCTGGATGGAACTGTAAGAATTATTTGTGACAGGAATAGCATGAAACAGGTGAAATATAGTCAATTAAATTTGCATTAGCCTGGTCTGGGTTGGCTGAGCCCTCCTGTTCTTCTCTTCCAGGACTTCATTGACTAGTCTTGAGAAAGGAGTACACTGGAATCAGCTAGTAGACTTTGGAGACAGAGAGAGGATTCTGTATTTTGAAAGGATATGCTATAGCAAGAGAGTGAAATAATTCAGATGGTATAATATACGCACAGAATTATTCTGTACAGTGATTGAAAATAGGAAATACTGGAAACAGGGTGATCCTCCATACTCTGACATGAAATAATGAGAATCAACTGAGGGTAGAGACTGCCTCTGAATTCCCCACTATACAGGAGCCTGACATTAAAAGTTGAGTACATACTAATACTTCATGGCTAGAGTCACCCACCTAGAGGCATTTGTTGAAAGCAGATCTGCATACTCCTCCCTGACCCGTGGCTCAAATCTGTGGAGGTTCTAGTAGTTAAAAGGAAAAGAAAGAAGGTTGAGAAAGAGGACAGAGAGGAAATAAAGAGGTCACTTATTTACTCTTTCTCACGTTGCATGCCCCAGAAGCACCAGGATTGTCAGGTCTCAGATGTGCAAAATCATGACTGGGATAACTGAGAATTATATGAAGTCAACCTGAAAATAATGGAGCTGTAAACATTATTACGACATTTTTGCCTACATATTACTTGTAGGTAAAATGATAAATGATACATTATGTCCAATAGCATAATACCTGGCACATCATATGTGCTCAGTAACTATAAACTGTTGTTGATATTATGAGGATGATGATGATCATTCATGACTCATTCAGCAAATCATCCACTTCCAGAACATAGTCAGGAATGTTGGTTCGGACGATGCACTAAAATTCATGCTAAATTCTATTTCATCTGAATGGCAATAATATTCTATCTTGATATTCAAGGTTGAGAGTTTTTGTATTATAGAAAAGAAGTTTGTAGGTCCTAGAAATACAATATTATGAATAACTGGGATTATATTCAATGCATTTAAAAATAATTCTTTTCCATATTTAATTACTATAAATATTTCAAAATCTACAGAAGAGATAAGACCAAAGGATAAAGAAGGGCCACTATTATTCAGGTATAAAAGTGAAGCATCTGGCTGTTTTCTAGAAAATATGTTTATGGAAATATAACATATGGGCAACATATGGAGAAAATCAGGTTGGAAGCTCTCTGGAGAGTATACTAATATATCACCACTAAGCAGATGTAAATTGCAGTGCCTCAGTCACCTACTGACTTTCTCTCTTAGCAATTAAAGGAGCTCTTCAATAGCTGAAAGTGAAGTTATTTTTAAAAATTAAAACTCATTTAAACACCTATTTACATACAATGTATTTATTTTTATCCTTAGTATTTAAAGTTCATGCTACTTCTTCTGACTATAGTTTGTGAAGACCAATGTCACTAAAAGACAGATAAGTGACTAATAACCCCTTTCACCCTATGTTCATAGAAACTAGTGACTTTGATGCCTAGAATCGTGTTTTCCCACATAGTCTTTCTCAGTGTGAGCTGCCCCGTTTTTTGATTACTGATAAGCAAGTTGATCTCAGCTTTTCTGTTTTCCCAGGATTTTTTTTTTTTCTTAAACAGCTTGGCTGTATCATTTTGAATGGTACTTCACTGGGTTCTTTAAAGCATTTCTAACACTCATCCGGCTTACGTTAATCCCATTTCAGGTCACCATAAAGCAGTTGTTTTCATGTCTAATCAGCAGGCTTGCATAATCCACAAGAAGCCTGTCGTCAAGTGCACGTCTTCAAGCTGGTAAATTTGCTGCACTCTGGGATTGTGTTGTTTGTGCTCCTCTCTCAGTGTTTACTATCATTTAAAGTATTACTCACATGTGATGCTGATGAAATTGTGCAGATAATCAGATGTGGTCAGTTCAGGTCTCTAGCCATGTACGAGAAGGTTGGACATTCATCACTTTGATCTTGACCTTGTTGCTACAGTGAGTGCACACCCTGTCTGCCGACTCAAAGGTCATACTGGCCTTCTTGATTTGATTTTCTACTCTGTCAGTCAGTATGCCATTAGGCAGAGTGCTGCCAGTGACCCCTGTAATCTCAATATTGCCAGTGAGAGGTGTGTAGGATTCTGCCGATGGGGGCAAGTACATGATCTCATGCTGTAATTCAATTCAACGTGTATTCACTGCACACCTACCATTTGCCCAGAAATACACAAGATGCCACAAGAGAGAAATAAAGGTACAGTTTCTACCTTCAAGGAGCTTACAGCATTATTGTATGATGATGAAGGTTTATCTCATGATTAGAAGGGACAGACAATAATTGCTGTTGGAGGTCAGAGTAAGCGTATCAACATTTGGCCACTGGATTTACTCTGCGGTAAGATTGTAATCATGGCCTGTCTTTCTGTGTGTACATTTTGAAAGCTCCCATGACAACCTACAACAGCAGCCCTTGAATGACTGCCTCACAGGCTTTTAATGATATTCAGAGCTGTTAAGTGGAGTTTCCCAGAGGACAAAAATCACAGTCTAACACTGGCTTCTGAGCCCTTTATTCCACCCTCAGAGAATGCTGCACACAATAGATTGAATAAGATCAGGCTGATTTGCATCCCTGCTTTGCCCATTGGTGACTGAGCATCTCAACCTATCCATGCTCAGATGATTATTGGATGTTTCACATACGTTGTGTAATATGTTTTTGTCACTAATTCACATCCTTTTGTGTTTACAAATGAGAATATGGATTTTTTTTTGTTTAATAATAGGACTTATTTATTACCCAGGTTTTATCTTGACTTTTTTTTAATTTAAAAAACATTTTTCAAGGCTGGCATTAGCCATTGTGTGTTTTCCCATTCATTTTTTTTAATCCATGGTTACTTTCAGTGATGAATTGTTTAATCTAATTTTTGTTCTATTTTGAGTTTATTTATACTGCTAGTGAAACTCCTGCTAGACTGCTTAATACAATAGAAAAAAAGTGTTAAAGACGAGTTCATGGTGGGTAAAGCTGTTCATCTTGTTTCTGTTGTAATTTATAATCCAGAGAGTTTACCATTGTAAATATTATAAAAAGTCGTCTTGCCACCCAGCCTCATATTTACACATGGGATTTACTGGTCCAATGTTAGGTCAAAAGTCAATATGAAACAAGAGTGGAGACTCTGATGTCTTGTCCCTCGGAAGTGTTTTCAGAAAATTCCACAAGCAGATCACCGTACTGTGAAAATAATGGTCTGCTTAGCACATCTCCAGACTTCACCTGCATAGGGGCCTTTGTGTAACGCATCAGTCATTCTTCTAATGTAGCGTCATCAATAGTTTCAAATTCAAGAAAAGTAGGACAAAAGAATAGTTGTTAGATCTGTCAAGGTAGAAGGTGGTGCAAGGGGAGGAAGAATAATTAGCTAGAAGGTAAAAGAAAAGCAGCAAACGTAACAGGATTCTCAGCCCCTGGGAATTTTTTTTTTTTTTTTTTTTTTTTAGTAAATAGTAAATTAAGTAACTTACAAGCATTTTTGACCCCATTTAACAGTAAATTGAGTAATCTTACCACCCCAAAACAAATAAATGTAAAGAGAGAATTGATACCTTGCCTTTTTCAGCTATTAAGAATTTGAAAAGATTTGAGTGTAAAAAAGCTACATGATGCCTTAATGAGAGATTATAAAATACTGAATTTGAAAAATCAAGCTGATTTTTCAGACTCATCCCATATTGCAATTGAATGCAAGCTAAAAAGAAACTATCAATACAACTTTAAAAAATAGATGCCATACTCCTAGTAATAACACAAGGAAGTAAGATTTCTTCGAAGCAGATGGCATACTGCAAAGTGGCTGATTTGAACTACAGTATTATTAATATATGGGTGTTGACGATTTGACTGAGCGTTATAAGTTTAAAAGAGAAATCCCAATTAAGTTTTTCTGTGTACTTGACCCTACAGCCCCACTCAGATTCTCCAGGATTTCTTGAGCTTGCAAACAGTTCTAATTGATTAGCAGGTGGCATGCAGTTTGCTGCCTTCCCCCACCCTTTCAGGTTGCTATGGTGATACAATCTTAGCTTCCCCTCCATTGCTTCCATGTTCCAACTGATCTATGGAATGAGATCTTGTGAACCTATTGGACAAACTGGTGCTGGCATTTCTATTCAGACTTGTTACCTAACACTTCTGTTTAGCTTAGTAATTGGAAAATGGCCCTTTATTCCAACTTACGTGCTTACATCTTGCAAAATTGTCAAAGAAAAAAAATGACGTAATTCTATTTATTACTACCTCTCTATTGTTACTCCTAAAGTATAAGAATGTAAAATGTTTTTGAGGCAAACCTTGAAAGCACATTCGCCTTCTTTCTTAAAGATTCTTAACTATCACTGTGAAAAGTGTTCCATTACCACTGACAACACTTTTTTTAAAAGATGTGAAACACAATATTTTGAAATGAGGCGCGCATTTCACACACACACACACACACAGAGAGAGATACCTCTTTTATTTAAAGTTATTTTGAAAATCAAGAACATTTTTTCATTTGTTTTCTTTGGTGTGTTTTTACAGAAAAGCGTAAGCATAGCAGTAACGTACTTTTGCTGTATTCTCCTGCCAATGTAAAAAGGACAGCAGTCACTTTCAAATCAATTCTTAAGAGTCCTTGATTCTTGAAGGCTGCTATTCACACATAACAACCAGAATCTAATATACACAACCTTTGCATCTTCAGTAAGGAAATAGACATTTAATACATAAAATATGACTTCTTATTTAAACAGTATCTTATATGTGTAAAGTGCAAAAAAACAAAAGATACCATCTTTTTGATCTACAGACCATTCTTTTCTGTAGACTAATGGCAATGATAACCTTCTTAGAACAACTTATTTCACAGACCACCTGACTTGAAGTCTACATTTTCAGAACACTGATTTTATTTCCAGTCGAAAGAATACTGTGTTTTAGGCCAACATTTGGCACCTGCATGTTTAATATGACTTTATATTCTTTCCAAGTACGTTAAAGTATGTGATAAAATTTGTGTCATTAGGGCAGTAGTTCAAACTGCATTACCATAGTTTTACAGGAAATATAATATATAGTGAGAGATTCCAGCTCTCGTGACCTCCTGAAACGGCGTGTCTGAAATGCAGTCATAGCAATCACTGGGATTCTCCCTCTCCACCATCCCCTAATAAGGACCCAAGGAACTACTTTTCAGATCCGGTAACTAGAGCTAGTCTGCAAAATAAAGTGCCTAGTGAGAGAATGAGAAAGAAAATGAAATTAAGAAAACACAATAGGAAAGAAAGTAAAAAAGTAACCTTTAAAGTTGAGAGTGTACTTCTAGTTTTAAAAAGAAAAAACAACTTTGGTGACATTGTAGTGCTTCCAAGAAAAGTTCAAGGTTTAAATGAACTTTTCAATAATTTTACTTTTTGGGAAATAGTTTTAAAATATCATAATATTATGTCTGCTTGTTCTGTCATATTGACTATTTTGAAAGCAAGAAAAAGATGAGTTTTATTGATGTAAAGTGGTCATTTATGTTATTGGTTGACAATCAAAAATGATTTTTAACTAGAACTGTTGTCAAAGTTCGCAGTGCAATATATGTAGTTAAATATGCCATTTTTTAGATAGAATTTTGGTCAAACTTTACTTTTAGATTATTATTATCCACAATGAAGATAATTTCTTTCCCAAAGCCTAGATTTGTAATGGAAAGTAAAAAAGGTAAATAAAATTAGAGTCAATTATGAGAGAAATATTTCAGATACTTTAAAAAAATAGAGTTTTTCAGATCTCGCAGTGTAGCACCTGTGATGTCAAAAGACAGGTAGGGCTTAAAGGCTCTTGAGTCCATGTTATATGGCAGCACAGTAATAATGCCTTATACTCAAGAGGAGCCACAGTGGTCATCTCACTGTAGGAATTCAGACCGCTTCTGCTGTATAATTCATGTTGAAGCTGATCATGTGGGGTATGAGTTCACATCCTTTCCTTCCCTTCCCCAATCCCTATCTATTTTTTTGTTTCAAAATTGTCAAATGAAAAGAAATGTAATGGTCAAAGTCTAAACAGTTAGGGAGATATATCCTACAATAAATCACAGATTTTTTTAAAATTCCTAACACTACCTCACACTTTGCAAAAGGAGGAAGAGCAAGCCAAGGTGAAAACTCATAAGCAGAATCAAAGACAAATTGGTAAAAAGCAAGGAAATAGAATTGCGTACATTTCAGTGACTACATTTTAAGTCTATTCAGGGAACAGGGTATTGTTTAAGTCTGTACACTTACCATAAATTCCTTGCATGTTTGAAATAATTAGGAAGACAAGAAGGGATTTAGATTTTCCATGTCTTTGTGTTCCAGCTACCTTGATGTAAAGAATACTTGAGAAGCCTGTTAACTCATATTGTCTTAAGTCCAACGTAAGTGACTACTTATTGTTTGTAAGTCGTAAGTAAAAATTTGCCTACTGGACCAAAACAAAGATAAGTAAATAGAAAATATTTGTGATGCACATACCCAGACTGAATGTATGGAGTAATCAGTGAGGAGGTGAATTTTGAGCAGACCTGTGAAACTGGATAGAATGGCAAATGCAGATGTCTCCCAAGTTCCATCTCATTGTTTACCTATAGATCCTAATTCTGTACTGCAGTAATGGTAACTCAATGATATCAATCAACCATTTACAAGGCACTTTAACATAGATTATAGCTTATCCTCAGAATAAACCTGTAAATTCAATACCATTCCACACCTCAAATAAGAAACCTGGAACTTTTTAAAAGTGACATGGCCAAGCTTCCACTGCTGGACCTCAAACTTCCTTTCCTTCCTGCTGCCTTCACCTGTCTTCCTATACAATTCCATTTTCTCTTTCCAAACCACTTATATCTCCTTTTTCCTCTTTCATAATAACCATGACCTTATATCCAATTCCTAAATTTCCTAGTTTATATCCACAATCAACACTGAACAAGACATCTTATGTATTTCTTAGCTGGCTTGTTGCTTTTGGCAGTGATGGATTTTTTTAAGCTTAGAAGTAATTTGGATTCTAAAATCTGTTTTAGAGAGAGTTTATGGATTTTTTTTCTCCTTTGCTATTCTTTCCAGTTTCTCTTTAAACATATTTTAACAGGTAATAACTCTTATTTAGAAATAAATCATGTTCATTTTGAATTTTTTAAGATTGTCTTTGATTCTTGAAATTTTTTCACCATATGCTAAAGGAGAAAAAAGACTGTTTAGTTCAGTGATTTTTAGATACAATTGTGCTTTTAAAACAGATGACATTTGTTTTATTATATCTGTTTGGGCTAGAAAGTTCAGTGGACAATGGTCAGCACTTTATTTCAAACTATTTAATCGAATTGCACAAATAGATCAAGTAGTAAAGAGCACTTTCCTCTTCCTCACAGTAGTTCTACCTGCTTCTAGCCACATGGAGGTCATTAAAATATCCAACGTCATTCTATTCCTAGAAAATTTTAAACATCAACCTATTCTGTAAATGTAGTCTTTTCCGAAAAACCTAGTATTAATTAAGAGTACTACTCAGAAGATAAATTATACCAATGAGAACATTCTATTATATGTCTCATAAAATTATAAAATAAACTTTCTGTTCACATGAACATTTCATTCAGTGAAATTTATTGATGCCTATGCAATGCCAGGTAATGTGCAAAGTACTAAATGAGACATTAAAATGAGCTAGACAAAAATCCTTCTTCTAAGAAGGAAAGTCTAGACCAGTGTCTTTCCAAGGGTGTGCCTCTTTCTACCAACATCCAAATTGTCTGCAGAACTTGTTAAAAATGCAGATTCACGAGCCCCACTCCAAATCTACTGAATTATAATCTGCAAGTGGGATTCAGGAATCTGTACTTTTAATAAAAGCCATCTTATTATATAAACCAATGATTAATAAGCTAGTGATTCTGAGGCTTATTAATTGGAGAGGCACCTGTATGTCAAGAAGACAGACATGAAAAGATACAGAAGTACAATACCAAGTGATAGTTATTTTAATAGAAATGGCATTGATAAATACTTAACTTTATGTTTCTAATGAATGTAAAATGTGAATATGTGACCTAACATATGGAGCGAGCACCTGGACAAATATTTACCTTATTTCTATGCCTTAGGTGTCTTTAAGTTTTAATAGAAATTAAACATATTCTAAAGATTCTGTTTTGAGCTAGATATGTCAGAATGAGGTAATGTTTGCAAGACTCAGGAATAAATCTGCTATGCAATGAAGTAGAAAGATACCTGTATAAATCACTCAATTAAAAAAAATTCTCACCCGGGTATGATGGCTCATGCCTGTAATCCCAGCACTTTGGGAGGCTGAGATGGGCAAATCGCTTCAGCGCAGGAGTTCAAGACCAGCCTGGGCAACATGGGAAAACTCCGTCTCTATAAAAATACAAAAAAATTAGCCAGGCGTGGTGGCACGTGCCTGTAGTCCCAGCTACTTGGGAGGCTGAGGTGGGAGGATCACCTGAGCTTGGGAAGTCAAGGCTGCGGTGAGCTGAGATTGCACTGCTGCACTCCAGCCTGGGCAATGAGAGTGAGACCCTGTCTCAAAAAAGAAACATAAAAAAAAATTAAAAAATTCTCTTTAACATGAACAGCAATAAAAATGCTAAAGAGGTTTTGACTTCTTACATGTTTCCTAGCAAAAGCAACATCAAGTCAATCTACTTGACGCCAACAGTACATACAACCTGGTCGGTTCAGATGTGCAACTGGCAGCATCTCAGAAATATCCATCACTTGAGTTTTATTGTTCTGCTCAATTCAACCGACTGCTCAGCACAACGAAAAGTGATAGTTCATACTGGTCACAAAGGCTGTGTACATAGCCCCAAGGAAAAAATGTCTTTATTTACTTTTTATCCAGTACTTCAAAATGGTAAATAGAACTAACTTCCACAAGATGCTGAACAATCAATAGAAAATGTCAAAGTAGGAAATATTGACAAACTAGTATAAATAAAACTTCTCAAAAAATTGATGTAGCTTTCCACTGTTTATTTAAAAAGTACTAATTCCAATAAATTAGTCACCTTCATAATGCATGCATAATAGTTTGTCCTGTAGGTCATAATTATATATAAATAGGTAACATAACAAAGTGAAATATAAAAGAACTTCAGGAACCTGCTAGATCCTCTGTTCATTTCACTTCTTTCTTTTGTGTTCTTCCATTTAATAAATGCTTACTAAGTGATGTTGCCAGGCACGGGCCTGGGCACTGGGGCTGCCATGTAAAATGAGCACACATAATCATTCCTTCCACTTGGGGTTTATGTAGTAGTTGGAGAGGCAGTTCATGAAAACTTGAACAAATCAAGTAATAAAATAGTGCTTCAGGGAATTTAGAAGACTTTGTGACAGAAAAGAACAGGATAGGGGGCCTAACTTTACACAGGATTGTCACAGAAGGCTTTTCTTGAAGGAAATAATCTAAGTACAGGCCTGAAGATGAGGAGGAGTTGGCCACAAGAAGAGCTGGGTAAAGAAACTGAGAGAACAGTGGCCACAAAGGCCTGGCAAAGGGGAGAGAGTTTGGTGAGTCGAAGGAACTGATGAAAGATGAACACAGCCCCAGAAATGGGGAATGGACAAGAAGTTGGATTGGTGGACTGGGACATAACTCATATAGGACGTGGTACTGCGCTTGGCTTCTATTCTAAATGCAAAAGGAAGCTGTTGAAGGGTGTTGTACAGAGAAATAAGATCAGAATTACTGTTCGAAAAATTTACTTTGGCTGCTGTGTACAGAATGGTTGGAGATAGGAAAAAGAACAGGTAGGGGACTGTGCTGTGGCCCGAGGAAAGGTGACAGTGGCCATGGAGATGGACAAAAGTGAATGGATTCGTGGTTCATTAGATTTTCTTCTGGAATTTACTTGAAGTTGCTAGGAGCATCATTTTTAGGAAGACTATATCCAGACTTTGTGGATGTAGAAGTGTAGGGAAATAGGGTGTAAAAATTTTGCAATTGCTACCTCCCATCTCTTCTCCCATCCTAGACTCTGTCCTCTTTGGAGTGGTCATCACAGAACCATTTGCCTTTGTATATACAGATGGGGGAGGAGATGGAACAGGTGACACTCCTACAGGCTTTCTCTCTCTGATTCCTCCCACAGAGATCTAACACATTATGGGGTCCTCTGGATACATCAGCAAATATTTCTTGGAATCATTCTTTCATAGGTATCTGATTCCAGCTCAAATTTTTGCCTTTTACATCACATTGTCAATAAATCAGCATTTTAGATTTAAAGTAAACCTGAAGCTTTTAGAAACTCTCAGTACCAGAATAAATTACATATATATGTGTGCGTTTAAATATTTTTTTTTTACTATTGCACACATATATATCCTATCCTGGCTAAACACTGTTTTATAATAATTTACTATGTGTTCCCACTAAGTAGTAGTAAAAGTAATTTTAGAGCATTTAGGTTAATTTATCAGATTTAATAATGCCAAAGAAATGTGGCTCTTTTAAGTAATGAGACTAGAGTAGGAAAGAAGCATCAGGACAAATCTGAAACCACAAAATAATTAGATTTAGGCTTTCAAAAGCACTTGGCTCCATATCCTCCATCCCACCCACAAGGAAATAAAAGGACAAGCCATTTAAAAATGAATTATTCTCTAAAGACTTTCCCTATTGTGTCTGTTTAGTCTTCACAGTTTTCAATATTGACAGTGAGTTTCTTTTCACCACCAATATGGCAAGTTTCTTTGAGATAAAGAGAGATTTCACTTTTCATTGCCTTGTGTTATTTCCCCTCTACTGAACTATGTAAAGAAAGGTAAATGGTAAAATGGCAGTGCATGAAATGGAGCGCTTTGGACTATTCACTCCTGTACAAGAAGATTGTTTTCTTTTTTATGTTGTCAGTTTATATTTGGGGAAAAAAAAATCTGCTTTAGCAAAGAATTATTTTTCTAGAGAGGTAATTAGGAAATATGTAACTTCTGTTTTAAGGGCATGTTTTCTACCAATGGCTGCCTACACTTAGAGACACTGGTAATTGTGTAATTGTAGGCGAGCCCACAGCTAAATAGCAAATGAAAGACTAGGACTTGGAATATTAGGGATATGTGCCTTTTGCTCTGCATATAGTAATAATATAGTAGATAATCCTGTTAAAACCACTACCTTTCTCGTCAAGCTCTCTCCTTCCCCCAAAAAGTAAATTTTTGAAGCTATTGATCAGTGAACTAAATGTGCCAATTACTTGTCTTCCTCAAATCTGAGCATATAAGATTACTTAGAAGTAATATTACCAAGCCTGTAATCCCAGCACTTTGGGAGGCCGAGATGGGCGGATCACGAGGTCAGGAGATCGAGACCATCCTGGCTAACACAGTGAAACCCCGTCTCTACTACAAAATGCAAAAAACTAGCCGGGCGAGGTGGCGGGCGCCTGTAGTCCCAGCTACTCGGGAGGCTGAGGCAGGAGAATGGCGTGAACCCGGGAGGCGGAGCTTGCAGTGAGCTGAGATCCGGCCACTGCACTCCAGCCTGGGCGACACAGCCAGACTCCGTCCCAAAAAAAAAAAAAAAAAAAAAAAAAAAGAAGTAATATTACCAAGTTGAGTTTCTGTATGTACAATTAAATGTAGTATTATTTCAAAATACAATACAACCTCTTCAAAAAGAGTAACTAGGGAGTATTTGGGGTGGGGGTCATCTTTGCTGACTTAAAAAAAAAAAATCAAAGTATGTAGCTTTTTGTTTCTTGGAAAGAATCCTAGAGCCAAACTCTCTTAAGTAAATAAAGGTTTAAAAGAATAAATGTTTCACAACTAATGGTGTGATGGATTGCCACTGTATATGTATTTCCCTGCAAAGCTAGTCAGTCTTTTTTCTCACTGCCTCTTTAATCTTCGTGAAAAACCTTTCCTTAGAGCTTGAGCAGGTCCCATAGGAGTCCTATTTTTTCTTTATGTGTTTCTACATGCTGCTTCTCTTTACCAGATTTTAAGATATACTTGTTTCCTACTTGTTTCCTACATGTTCAAAGAGAAATTGTATTTTCTCATATTAATTATTATTTATAATTTTCTTTGTTATGGCAGGCATTATCCAAGAACCTTGTTTCCCAGGGTAGCCTAAATATTTTAAAAAGGTTTGCAGATGGTGAGAAATGCAGTCATTTTTAAATATCATTTGCCATTCGTAAAATATTTGGATATTTGAGATCTAAATGCCAGAGGAGGTCAGTTATAGGAGCAGGTGAATTTAGAAGAGTAATTGCCAACATGATATGAAAAAAGCCATGTGCAACCTCCATCACTGTTGCTTCTTAACTTCTTGGAACACATGTAGAATACCCGTCAGCATATGGCAATAAAAAGAGTTGGTTGAGTGTCGACTTATCATTATAAATCATCAAAAAATTAAGATTTTTCCCCCATTGTAAAGAATACTGCTTGGAAATTAAAGAACATTTTCTATGAAAGAAAATTACTATGCTAGTGACAAAAGTATAATCTTGTGATAGATAATAGTTCTTTTATATCAAGTTTATTTACTAGAGAATCATTTTGTGTTCATAGTAGCCTTATGAGAGCTTATTAATAGGAAATTTTATTTTCTATTTGTTTTGGTTTTTACAGTTGGCTCATACTCCTTTATGTAAAAGAAAGTGATTGTTCCTAGCTATTGAGCATATAGGCTGCTCAAGAATCAAAGTCTTTAAATAAGCCTTCTACCAAAGAGTCTTAAGCATTTGCTTGGTCCTCTACAATATCCACTTCTTTAGGAAAGTAACTCTGGAGTCAGAGTAGCCATTGCATTTTTCCCTCATACAGTTAATTGCCTATACCACTGCAAGCAACACAGCCCTGAGCCATTATTTAAATATTGCTATTATATAATGTAGTTACAGTTCTTATTATTAGAGGCCATTTATTATTTATAACATGTCACTCTGTCATGGCTAGTTCCCCAAAATAGATTAACCTTTAACATTTTAAATATTTAAGCGAAATTGATTTAGCATTTATTTTCTATTTAGTGTTTTTATTAAAAATCATAGGACTTTAGGGGCTTCATTTTAATAACCACTGAGACCTATTCTTTATATAGCTTTAAGTTTAACTTTTTTTTCTAAAAACTTGCTCATTCACTTATGCAATTTTCAATTATTGTTTTTAGATACATCCTTTATTGCTTTATTTCATTTAAATGTTTAACCGGTAATTTTATTGTGCTTTGTCTTTAAACAAAATTCAAGTCAATAGTCCAGTAAAAACAAATGTTTCCAACTAAATGGGCTAGGAAAATCATAACTTATGGGAGAAATCAATTGTAGATAGCTCCAAAACGTTAGTAACTGAAAAGAATGTGTGTTTGAAGTACTAAGTATTCCTGATTTATTTTGAAGCAGAAAATAAATGTTGTCACTACCACCTTCTCAACTGTCTTCTTCCATATTATCTTTTTTAATGGAAAAAAAGGAAGCATTTACTTCTTTCCCTATCATATACTAGCTAATTATTCTGCCTTCCTAACTTTTGACCTGAGAACCAGCTATTAGATGAGTAGGAGGTTTGCCAGAGATCATGACACACATTAATCACCAAATTAAACATCAGAATATTCTCACCATACACAAGGGCAGAAACGTGAATTTACCTACTCAGGAGATGCAAGGAAAAAGAGTAGGAAAGGATGCAAGTAGCCAGAAGGATTATAACTACTATAATCAGAAAATGAAGATGCAAGTAATACAGGTTTGGTGGGGAGGACAAATGTGTTAGCAACGCTACCTATTACTTAATCTCTCTGTAATTTCTGTCAATGCACTCCTCCCTCCTCTTCCTCATCTAGATCATCAAGAATAGCATGGAGTTAAGAGCTTCAGCTCTGGAGTCAGCTCTCCCAGTTACAGCTGCAGAACCATCAGCAAGTTACTTACCTTTTTAAGTCACTATTACATCATCTGTAAAATTGGATTTATGCAACATATTTAGTGAGTGCCTGATATGTGTAGGCATTTTTCTAGGAGCTAGGGCTTAGCAGTGAACTAAATAAAGTCTGTGCCTTCAACACTATCTACCTTATAAGGCTGTTGGTGGAGTCAATAGGATATAAAGTTTGGCACAGTGCATTGTGTAGAGAATGTGCTCAGTTGATGTTAGATGCTTTGTTTATCAGTGCCACAATTTATGTGCAATAGCATTGCATTAGGTGTTACAAGAAATGCAAAAAAGTCTGTGAAAGCATGAAACTCATCTTTTAGTATTAATAATCTGTTTGCATATTAAGATATTGATTACTTTAGGTGGTAATTCCCTAAAGTAGACTCTGAGGCAATGATTTGAATGTATGTCGTTTATTTAAGAGGTTATCTCAGGACATACTGGTAGGGGAATGGGGATGAAGGAGGAGTCAGAAAAATAATAGTCATTAGAGAGTGCATTAATGAATACATTACTACTGTGGACAACTGGGGCTCAGTCCCGCTTGGGGGTTTCTGCAAGATGACAAAGCACACCTCAGAGTTGTCTCCCCAAAGGGAGAAGAAACTGGGAGATTTATTAGCCATTGCCTTTCTGTCATTGGCCAGGGGCTGCTTTTGGGCAGATAATTCTATGGCATTTCTAACCAGCACTATATGCAATCCAGGCATGCTCTGGGGCCAGAGAGTGCTGTCAACAAAGTCACAGACAGGTACTTGCAACAGGAAACCATTGGCCTTTTCACAACCAGTGATCGTTGAAGGAATATGGGAGGGCAGTGATAGCATCTGCTACATAGATCTTCACCCAAAAACTACAACATAAGGCAGGATGTGGCAAGATCAAAATACATAGAAACATAAGAGAAGTGTAACTGTGCAAACATTGGTTTTGTAATTCTTTTTTAGAATAAAGATGAAAACAGTATGGAAACACAACACCTGAGTTACAGAAAATACATATACTTGAGAGTTTTTCTTTCGAGAACCATTACAGGTAATTGGTTGGCACTGAGGAACATTTCAGAATAGTCACCACTATTTGATCAGCTCTTTTATCAAATTAGAACTTAATTACATCACATCTATATGAAAAATCAATCTGCTTTTTTCTTAGTTGCTGAAGCACTTGGAGACTCCAACATAAATCAAATCTTTACATCAATTTTCCAGGAAAAGAAAATGATAAAAATCTTTGTCCTTGAGGTTCCACTTGACAGGGTCAAAAGCAATTCTTTCTTTGTATTATACCATAACACAAATCAGAAAATGCAAAGATTTCAGAATTGCTCTATTTCACGTATTATCTTCTTAGTTTGCCTCTGCAGCTGAACAAGTGTTATTAGGCACAAGAAATTGTGTTGAATTCTTAAACTGGTCTGGAGAATTTCGTGATGGATGGTTTACTCAATTTGAAACAGATCATCTGGTGAAATTGCTTTCAGGTTAAAAGGAGGGTTCCTAAGATTCTTCTTAGGGCGGATCCTCACAATTACCTGGTTAAGTCCAGAACTGCTAAACTATAGAGTATAAAGATGCTGGGTACATTGATAGTGAATATAATAAGAAGAGAATTCTAGATGGAGACTAGGGCAGCCTCAAAGCCAAACCTTGTCTTCTTTAAAGTTTTATAGAGGATTAGTACTGGCCTGACCACTTATTTACCATTTTTAACCCATCTTATTCTGAATAATCTAAACCTTCATTAATGGTTATTAATTTGACATGAAGTCCTATGCAAATGGCTAGATACCATCTGGAGTATTCTACCCAGTTACATGTAATAAATATTTCTCTAATAAGACTCCTTTTACCTGGTTAGAAATGTATGTGGCTCTCCGCCATGAAGTTTAATTTTTAGTGAAACCCAAACCACATTAATGCAGACAAATAAAGTGATCTTTTATGTACTTCCTTCATATTTTTGGTATTTCCTGGTGAAGGCTGCAAACTAAGGTCTGAAAGGAACACTCTGTCAGAAGACAAGTCTTGCAAAGTTGGGCGTAGTGGCTCACCCCTGTAGTCCCAGGTATTTAGAAGGCTGAGTCCAGGAGTTGAAGTCTAGCCTGGGCAACAAAGTAAGACCCCATATCTTAAAAACAAAAACAAAAACAAAAAAACTCAGCTCATATGCCACTTCTTTAGGCAGAACTTCTCTGGTTACTGGATCTAAAATAGCATCCCCCTCTCCTGGCCCCTCATTGCCATCACTTCATCCAGTTTAGTTGTCTTCAGCACACTCATTGCTCCCTAAAGTTCTTCTTCCTTCATCTGTTTGTATGTTTGTCTGACAGTCTCCACTAGCATGTTACCACTTTGGAGGAAGAGAATTGTCTGGCTTGTTCATTGTAATAACCCAGTGTCAAAGACAGTGCCTCCCACAGTGTGGGCACTCCATAAATTTGTGTGGAATGAATCAATGAAACAGTGGGTATTAAGTATCCTGTGCCCTTGAAAATAAATGTAGCATATCAAGTACCCTAGTGTTTTAGGGAACAATATTAACACTTTCTAGCTTAAAAGTGCATTTCATTTTACTACAGCAATAACATAAGCTTTAAAAAGAGGCAGCTTTTCATGAGTAGAACACTGAGCCATTGACCATGCATTTTCTGAAAGGGAGCACTAAGTACAGGGCTTGAGAAGATGGCCAGGAGAACATGCTCTTGGCCATTGTGCCAGGCAGCTGTGGAACTGTATTTGGGAAGTATTCAGGAGTTAAGACTACATGAATTGGCCAAGACCCAGGAGGCTGAAAGAAACCCTATTTTAGAGGGCCTATATCGCAGCCATTCCCTAGTTACCCAGGCCTACTTACCAAGACTAGGAAAGGATGAAAATGCCATAACAGGCCACCAGAGGAAAGAACAGGCAGGGTGTATTGGAGGCAAGCACACCAGGGGTCTTCAGAGTAATCCAGTCTGTGCTTTCCTGAAATGACAGGTCATTTATTCTTTTAACAAATATTTATTGAGCACCCTCCGTGGCCCAGTACTATTTCAATATTTCAATTTCTGCCTTGTTTTTTCCTTCTCCTCCTCCCCACAACATACTTGCATACCCATTGCTACAGAGTCATTCTACTTTCGACTCTATTAGCCTTTCATGAAAAATTTGATTTTCAAAAAGGGCTTTGCCACTATAACAAGTCTGACAAGCCTTCTCTGCACACCTTATTAACACTAGTAGGAAGTGCTTTAGGCACTAGACAGAAACACCTGTTCCAAAACACAGAATGAAAGAAAAAATTGTAATGCTTTATGACCCACTACAGTATTCATTCCTGTCCCCCAAGAAGTTGAGAAGACTCTGAGCTTATTCTTTATACCACATCATTTATGTGCAGGCCAGTTTCTTCAAAGGTGGCAGATGACCCTGTGCCTTTTGGGTAATTGAGATTGAAAGTTAGGTTTCTGCCTATTATATTAACCTCACTCTGGTTTCTGATTTGACTGAATATGAAGTAGCCGGGCTTTAGGATTCCTTCTGTTATGTTTCCCAAGATGTGAATGTGACAGGAAATTTTATTTTAAAACAATATTATGATCTATGCACTCACTGACAGAAGATGTTGGTTTAAAAAACAAAGACAGTGTCAATCTTAAGAAATTGGGTGCAGCTACACTGATAGTCAATTGCTGGAGAGATCTCATTCTTATTCATGGAGCTTCCATGGATGGTTTTTTTTAAACCTATTGTGTTTTCAAGGTCTATATAGTCTTCTGCCCAGTGGGCCATTACCCACTGGGATTGAGCCAGTTAAGATCCTTGCATGGACTCAACATCTTCTTAACCAAAATGAAAACAATCTCATACTGTCTTTTGAATCTGTTTGAAGGGAGCAGTAGTTTTAGGAAAAAATAAAAGAGATCATTGAAAAGCTCTGTATTCATCTTTCTGTGCCCTAGGACATTGATTTTTCAGACATTGTAATGTATTACATGAAGAAATAGTCCCGTAGACTTTCATACATATTAGTGACTCTAGGGCCCACAGCATTAGAGCACACATTGCAAACCATCCACTTTCAGACATTCAGCATGCCTCGTGGTATTTCTGTCTGAGCTCAATCCATTTTGGAAATGAAACGTTCCGTACACTAAGGGAAAAAGCGGGTCTTACTGGCCTCTCTCTCTTTCCCAACATCCCTGAGTACTTGTGTAGGGAAGCCAGCAGCAGGCGTCATTGTTCAGAATCTGTCTGGTGATACCCAGTTCTCTGCCGTTAGCTTTCGAATCCATGTTTCCAAAAGTATTGGAGCAATACTGCCCCACCCATGTGTGCAGAGAAAATGTGAGCTTTATATTCAGCAAGTGCTGAATAGTCATTGAAATTGAATCAGGATTCAGTAAACCTGGGTCAAACCAGGTTTGAGTTATGTGACTGTACCTTCCCTGGCTTTCTAGACAGAGGGAGGAGCAGCCAGCAGTGCTCAGAGCAAGAGCTTCCCAAGGGGAAGCACAAGTGTTGAACTGTTCACCTTGGGTGGCTCTTGCTGCCCCTTCCTGGTTTCCAGCAGTCATCATGACAGCTGGCTTGGATTCAACTCTTCAAGTTGTGTGTGGAGTTGGTTTAACAATAAGCAAGAAAATATTGCCTTGTTGTCTCCATTTTCTACATTCCTTTTAATGAACAGCCCCTTCCTCTATGCCATGCCACCATCTATGCCCCGTGCTTTGCCATACTGTTTCCTGCTTCTCAATGTCATTGCCTTCAGCTATGAAAAACCTACTAAAGCGGCTCATTGATACTAAGTTTTGCATTACTAATTTCTTAATACTTTACATGTAAATATATGGAGTGTATAGGATATATGCACACAGCTACTGCCTTTGCATCATATTTAGCACACTAAATGAAGGTGGCAGCTGTTTAACTTTACAGAATTTCTGAAGAAGCCTCAGGGACTACACTATAGTTATTGGGCTACAGTGTGTAAATAATTAACTTTTCCATTGGTTGGAAATAAAAATTCAATGACCAGCTCCCCCATTCCCATTTAAATCTGGAACCTTCTATTCAAACTATTGTGCCTTGTTAGATGAACAATACAATGTTATTTTTTACTCAATTTATTGTAGTCAAACAATGTTAGTTTTTAAATCATTTACCCTTTGAATTTTCATGCAACTATCTATATTCTGTGGCTTTTAAAATATAATAGCATGTATTTTTTTTTTCAACAAGCCATAAACAAGGAAGTTCCATGAAAACAGAAATGCATTGTAAACCATAGCCCTTACATGAGCAACTTAGTTCCTAGTGAGATTGTGGAGCAATTTTCACGGCTTTTAAGGCAAAGCAGAAACTTGTAGTGGTGACAAATTATACCGTGGAGACCTCTGAAACACTTAGCCTTGGTGAACATTAAACCTGTCTGTTCAACAGGTTTATTGCAGGATTAGGTACTTCCTGGAGAAGGATTCACTCTGCCTTTGACATTGATGTAAATTTGGCTTCTGCTAGATTTATAAAAGGTGCTATACAGAAGTCATTCAATTTTCTCAAAAGTTCACTTACGAATTTGGGGTGTGGATTTATTCATATTACAGACATCTCTTCATTATCTCTTGAAGTTGACCACCTAAGAAATATTCTCAGATTCATATTGAGTTAGATTGTTCCAGTCCCTTCTGATAATTCATGTCTACCTAGAAATTATATTAACTCTTTCTGGCCACCATCGTTTTGCTGATTAAGTGACAAAGGCAGTGCTACTAAGATTCAGAATACCTATATTAAGATTCACATCTTGGCCAACATGGTGAAACTCCATCACTACTAAAAATACAAAAATTAGTCGATGTGGTGGCAGGCACCTTTAATCTCAGCGACTCAGGAGGCTGAGGTAGGAGAATTGCTGGAACCCAGAAGGTGGAGGTTGCAGTGAACCAAGATCACGCCATTGCACTCCAGCCCAGGCGACAACGGCGAGACTCCATCTCAAAAAGAAAAATAAAGATTCACATCCACAGTTTCAATGTGAATGTGATTGGCCCCGTCACTTTGGTTCTCAGTTTGCAGATTTCTCAAAAATGAACTAATACGGCATTTGAAATGTCTAATTGCTGAAGAGGAGTCACAACACTGAATAACTTTGCTGTTTTGCTTAAGTTTTAAGTATGCATTTTGCAACTGTGGCATGAAACTAGATCTTAGAAGGTTGCTTGGTTGCACTATATAGTCATCATTCAATTCATTTATTCTGTATTTAGTGAGTACTATACCCGAGGAATTGTCCTAGTGGCTGGAGATAAAGCACTGAAGAAAAGAGGCCAAAATTCTTGCCCTTTTGGGACTTGCATTCTAGTGTCAGTAAATGCTGTAAATACAATCAGTCGGTAAGTGATCTGGAGAAAAATGATGGAGGGCAGGGAGGATAATGGAGAATGGGTGCAAGTACCATCTTAACAAGGGTAGTCAGGGAAGGCCTCATGGAGAAGAGAACTCTATGAGAAAGATCTGAAAGACAAGAGAGTATGAGCCATGAAGATTTGGGGATAGGAGGATAGAGCATATCTGGGGGATGAGACAGGAGGATGATTCATTTGATGGTGGAACAGGGATGAGAGCAGTGTAGCTGGAGTGGAGTGAGCAAGAGCGAGAGCAGTAAGAGATGAGATCTGGAGGTAAAGGACACTGGAGCATGTAAAGCCTTTACGGCCTTCCCCTCAGTGAGGTGAGAACCCACTGCAAGCACAGGAGGGACTTGAGCTGATATACTTTAAGAGGATCACTTTGGCTGTTCATGAGAGTAGATCTTCTGGAGACAAAGGAGAGGGACCTGTCAGGAGGCTGCTGTGATCCATCAGTAATCCAGGCTTGGACCCGAGTGGGAGCAAAGGAGTTGGGGAGAAGCTGTTGGATCCTGGATCAATGGAAAGCGGAGCCAACAGGACATGCTAATGGATCAAATATGGGTGTAAGAGCAGATGAGAGTCAAGATGATGCCAGTGTTGTCATCTCAATTATTTATTATGTAGCCAAAATAAGGAATCCAAACTTTATTTAGTCAAGACCCTGCATTTTTTTTTTCTTTTTTTGACTCAGTGCAAAATCTGTTTATCTGTCTTTAAAAAGAACATGATACTGGTAGTATTTTTTGTGAAGTAAACAAAGTTTTACTCTGGTGGAACAAAATAGAGATACTGCTTGAGAATTTAGTTGCCAAACACCTAGGTTCATCACACAGCCCCTCCCACAAAGTATAATCCACCAGCAATGCAAGCCAAGAGAGGGCTAAGTTTAAAATATAACAAAAGCAAGAGCTCATGCATGGCTTCCCTGGATCTACAAAATCCAGAAGAGGGCTGAGCAAAAGCTGGTGGTGTAGTTACTCAGCAAAGCAGCAAGGCTAAGCACTGGGAATCAACAACAGAATATGACACATTTCTTGTCTTTGAGGAGCTTAAAGTCTCATGAAAGCACTTTGTCTATCATAATTCAGTGGAACACTAGGATTTTATTTATGTCATTTACAGAGATTTATCAGTAAGGTAACTATTTCAAATACAGATACTAATATTGATATATATAAATATTTCGACATGTTTTTATGTATATAGAAACCAGCAATATAGGTATGTGAATGCAAACTTACCCGTATTCTTGTCCCGTATTTTAGTATTCAGAAATTGTTTGGCTACCCTGATTAGTAAAACAATAGTAAACTAAGAATTTATACAAGCTACTCAAGTTTTCTGTCTATGAAAAAGCTGTTTGGATAGTACCCAAATTAATCAGAAGATATTGATCAAGATTCTTTTTAAAAACTCTCTGTACATTTGAGTAATGTAATCTCAGCAACTTTCCTAGAATTGCCAGTTCCCAGACAGCCCTTAAAGGTACCCTTGACTGGGTTATGACTGTCCAAGGAAGTTGGAGAGCAGTTGTGTGCAAACTCTGAATCACTTCTGGTTTTGCCACTGTAAGGGCCGCCCCAGCCCCACAGCCCCCTAGGGAGCTCAGCCTCTCTTCACAACAGGCCCCCATTGCTCTGGGTCTTCTCCCACATGGGAGCTGAGGGAGCTGCCTGCATTCCTGAGGGTGAGTAGATCTGCCTGGACGCTCACTGAAAGTCTTCCTCAGCAAGGACTGAGGGGACATGGAATGGCAAGCCAGAAGTGAGGAAGGTAGGAAGAGACCTTCACTGAGGATTGTTATTAACATTTCAATTATTCTGTCCTGATTCTGTAATAAACATTTAAACCATTGTTTCTCAGTCTGCCCAGTGGAAGGTAAATTCAATAATCTACTTCTTTCTGAAATTTTCTTGTGGACTTTTATTGCTGCTTAACTCATATAAGTTAGTGAGTTTGTTTTTTCCTTTTTCTCCTCCTAGTTTTAAGCTTTCTTTAATTCAAATTTTGGAATAAGCCAAAAAGAAACAAAATCATAAATTCTAAATCGAGCACTTAAAACGGAACTGAAGTTCATTGATTAAATATGAAAGGGAGCATCTTTAGCAAAATGAAAGCCAAGCTTTTAAATCTTCACTGAACATTGGTTAATCTTAAACCGTCTTGGCACTAGTTTCTTCGTACAATTTTGCATATCAGGTGTTTACAGACTAAATAGTAGATGAGCTCCAAGTACACTATGTCATTTAATGTCAATGAGCTAACCCTGTTTATTCGGCTCTGTGCTTAGCAATTGAAATCATCTGCATGAAAGTGCTCAGTATGCTACAATTAAGAAGCAGACTTGTGGAAGGCACACTCTTGGTTCATTTTTTAAAAAGACCATCTGTTTCTTCGTATGCTACTTGTGCAGGTTTTTCTTTCATCTTTCACCTTCTCTAAAAAAACCCACACAGCTTTGTAAGGCTTTTGATATTATTTCATTCTTAGGTTTTATAGAATGCTCATTCTCTGGATTTTCAACTGTGGTTTTACCGGCATCCTCAAAAGATCATTTTAAACCCTCGGTAATCTTAGAAATTAGAACAGGAAAATAAAGAAGGCTTCTGCCACCCTGTTTGCTCTCTTCTAGCAAGTTAGCAGTTGCAGTCAGCAACCAGTAATAGTAGCTGTGATGGTAATAGTAGTGGTGGTGGTAGTAATTATTAATATTTGCAAGTGAACAGGGTAAAAGATATTCAGGGTTTACAAAGTGAACTTTTACTAGTTTGTTTGAAAAGTCTTTATGAAGGGATAGAAATATACTGACAGGGTATGAAATAGGAATCCTAAATAGGATTCTTAAACCAAAAGTTACTATGTCTTAGTGATACACCTTTGATCATACTCAGAGACTAAATTTTTAGCATGTTACTGAGAAAAGGGTTTCTGCTTCTGAGTATTTTTAATTCAGAAAACAAAAATTTTTAATCACATGTTTGAGGTATTTTCTCATTCAATCTGTTCTGAAGGTGAACTGTGTACATTATTTTGTGGAAGATGAACAAGATAAAGGGAAGAAGTAAAATATTCTTTAGTTAAATAGCACATTTTATGCCCAGGAGCCATGGGAAGTAGGACAGCTTATTTAAGAAGTTTATTTTCTTATATAAGAAAGAAGAAATATGTTTGTATAGCCTGTGCTCTGGAATAAAAATAGCAAATTTTAGACTTGACTTCATTTAAAATGATTAAACATAATGCCTATTTATTGTTGAACATCTTTGAGGAAAGAACAGCCTTTTCTGAAATTGTGTATTCCAAATATCTTTATTTGATTTCATTTTTATCTCATGAAACTGTATTTACAAAGTTAAGCAGGAGGTGATGCAGCTTTGAGGAAAACTATAATGTCAGAAAAGACATTAGATTACACGGGGTAGCCCTCCTCCCCTACCCCCCATGCTCAAGTAGAATGTGTATGAGGTTGGGTTCTTGCAGTGATTTTAGTCTCAACAAAGAGCATTCCCAAACTCTGTTGTAAATTTTGTTTTAGACTTTAAAAGCATGACCTTAACCATGTTTAGATGGCCTTACATTTCATAAAACCTTGTGAAAACAAAGGATTGATTATTGTAGTCCCAAACCACCTAGTCTTTATTGAATAAATATGGACATAACACCAGGGATCTGGACTTTATGTTTACTGCACCATGTACACTACCTAGCAGTGGCTTAGGTAGGGTCTGTGCTACACAGAAGATCTTTAAGCAACCAGGTTATGTTCTTATTAGACTGCCCCATCAGAAGAAGAAAAATCTATTGTCTGGAGCAAAGAAAGTATTAAATGAATCTTTATACGGTGAGAGAAAATATCTGCAAAAAGATGAGAAGTCCAGGGTGCCTACTGGTAACATGCAGATGTGGCACCACACGTCCTTTGTCTGCTGGCAGATGTGTAAAGTTCTTTGAACCAATAGATGTCAGGTGATTGAACACAGACAGCAGCAACAGCGGGAACTAGCAATAACGATGAAATGTTTGGGAAGTCAAGTTTGGATTAAGGTATTTGGTTCGAGCAGTTGAACAAGGCAGCAGACGAGGCTAGAGTAAACACAATCCTCCTGTTTAGCTGTTGATTTATTATAAGTACCAAAATTACTTTTACTTCTACATGCAAAAAGGTACATTCAGCTTCTAAAATTGTATGTCCCAGGACTAGATTATGCAATAACATTGTGGCTCACTGTAAATTTCTTAGAAGCTAAGGAGAAAACATCTCATTACTTTCATAAGTTCCTGCAGAAAAGAAGACTGTTATGTATTTTTTCCAGACTATTGGTGGAAATTTTTCTTCGCATATAAAGAATAAACCAGTCCCGTATCCCAGCCCTTACCCAGTCTGGGAAAACGCTCTTATGAAATAGCAGTTCTCTAAAATAAAAACACCAAAGACATATTAACTAGGGTTCTTTTTTTTATTGTTGGCATTGAATACAAATCAACATTAAATCTGAGACCATTTTTAGTGTCAGATTCCCAGATCTAAAATAGGGTATACAAATTTAAAAAATTGGCAAAAATGTTTTACTTATGTTTTATGCAGCTTGTAATGGTTGAGACTCTTCATTTAGAATTCAAACATCCCTCTCCAGATTCCATATGGAATAAATTTTAGGGGGTGCCAAAAGTAATGAAGAGATGCTTGGTCTAAGCAAATAATATATTTTAAAATTTCAATTATAGTAAGAAAGTAGATATTCTTTATACAAAAGATAGTTTATTATCTTCTTCATCAAAGACTAAAATGTAGTTCAGTGTTCTATCCATGTTTATTTTTAAAACCATTAATCAACTAAATGGAGTATTGTCAGGAATCTTTTGGTTGCAATTAGTAAAAACACCAACTCAACTGATTTAAACAAAGAAGGGAAGGTTATTAGCTCATGGAAATGAAGAGGTAGTTCTAGTTATATGTAAGGTTTGGAGCAACAGTTCACAGTTCTCAGGCTTCAGCTCTGTTTTTCTCCAATTCCTTCCACTTTGTCTTACTCAATATATTGGTGTTATTCTTAGGCAGACTTTCCTTTTGGTAGCAGAAAGGGCTACAACAGTTCTAGACCTTATACCTCATAAGTGCCATCCTGAAAAAAGAAAGAATTCTCTGAGCATTCTCAGCAGAAGTCCCGGGGTCACTTGGGTGGGATTGACATGTCAAATGCCCACCCACCATCGTGGCCCGGTGGATGGAATACACAAGTGTGCTTAAGCCAATCAAGGCCTAACCCCAGAGTTGAGGATGGCTTCAATCACCTAAGTACAGTTAAGAATGGGGATGCCCTGATTCTTTTTTTCTTTTTTCTTTTTCTTTTTTTTTGAGACGGAGTCTTGCTCTGTCACCCAGGCTGGAGTGCAGTGGCGCGATCTCGGCTCACTGCAAGCTCCACCTCCCAGGTTCACGCCATTCTCCAGCCTCAGCCTCCCGAGTAGCTGGGACCACAGGCGCCTGCCACCACACCCAGCTAATTTTTTTTGTATTTTTAGTAGAGACGCCTTGTTAGCCAGGATGGTCTTGATCTCCTGACCTCATGATCCGCCCGCCTCAGCCTCCCAAACTGCTTGGATTACAGGCGTGAGCCACCGTGCCCAGCTGGGATGGCCTGATTCTTAAAGGAAAATTGAATAATTTGGGGGCAGCAGCAAATATTCCCTGTACCTGTGAATCTAAAAAAGGATACAGACTAGATGCTTAAGCTGAAACCCATTGGGGAAAGTTTATCTGGTCCATCATCTCCTTTACCTTTCAGCAGAGAGAACTCATCCAATTCCTTTATTTGGGTATTTCTAGGTAGGCATATTGCAGCATTATCTTTTGGAAGGAAATTCACTTTTCGAAGGAGTAGTGTAATCAGTAGATTAAGGAGAGTTTTCCCCCATGACTCTAGTAACCCATCAATCCACTTAAATTGACTATGCTGTCTGATTTGAAACACTGTTCTCGTTTCAGTGAACTACTTGTAGGGTTTAGAGAAAAGTTAAATTTGATAGGAATCATTTCACCAGTTTTACTGTAGATTTTTAAACCAAATCTATAATGAAGTATTCCTATAGAACTAAATTTTCATACCATAAACTCATGGTTGCATTTTATACTTATATCATTGTGTGAAGTGCCTCTTGTTAAAAAAAAAAAAAAAAACTCATAAAATGAAACCTAAAGTCTTTCCCCTTTATTTTTCCTGCCTGTCTACATAATATCATCCAGATATGCCCATTTCAATCCTGTGTGGCACATGCTCTTGTACTGTTTTTTACAGCTCTAAAATTGCCCTGGTTTGGCCCTAATTTGGATTTAACTTTTCACCCACAGCTGTTACTTTTTGCAGACTAAGCAGTGACGCTATTGCCCTGAGCAAATAGCATCTCTTTCATGTTGTTTACGAAGCTAAGCCCCAAATGCTGTTCTTAGATGTTGCAGGGGAGGAGTCTAAGCATTAGAGTGTGCTCCTTCCTCCCTCCCACCCTCCACCCCTAATCTCCAGGATGCAGTGCAGTCAAGAGTTGGCGGACCTGCTTCACTTAAAGTTCAAAGATTCTCAGGGGAGCTCTAAACCTTTTGAACCTAAGTAGCACTCCCTGAGGATCAAGGGAACATAAAAAGTGACACCATCATTATTGTCATGATCATCACTGTCATCCACATCACCACTATCTCTTCATGGTTCCTCTCTTCCTACACTTCCATATCGGAAGAAAATGTTACTTCTCTGAACCCGACCATCTGCACATACACTTCTCTCATCCCATCTCCTCTGCCCTACTCCAAGACTTGACATGCCATTTCTACATTCTGCCTACTTGGAATATAACTAAGGCAACAAAACAGACCTCTCGTCCTTCAAACTGTCAGTTCCACAAAAATGCCACCTTCTCATTGCCCTTCGTGGCTACTGTCTTGGTGGTAAATAAAGTAGTCCATACCAGCTTCTTCAGCTCCTTCTACCCTCCCCATCAACTCATATATTCTCCTAAAGTCTCTCTAGCAACTCTCCATATATATTGTGAGCCTACTGTGTAAAAAGCTAATCATTGTTAAGATAAAAAAAAAAAGATCTCTACTTTTAAAGCACTTATAATCTTATATTAGCTATTTCCCACCCTAGTTAAGCCACTGATAACCTTCAAAGGGTCCCCAGTGCCCACCTGCACATCAGATCTTAGCTCTTCCCTAAGTCTTATACTATGCTTTTCCAGAACATTTGATTCGTTGGCCAAATATGGAAATAAGTGGCAGAGCTAAAATTTGAACCCAAGTTCTTGGGGCACCAAATTGTGTACTTTCCTTATTATTATATTTGTAATTGCACTGATAATATATGAACACATTGTCCCGTAAAAACCTGTATGATGCTACAGATAAAACTGAAGTTCCTTTTAGCTACCAGTCTCCTTCCTAATCCTCTTTTCTGTTCCTTAGTGGAAAACACTTTCATAGTGGTCATAGTTCCAAATAATTTTATACATATTTATATGTATGTACCCATCCAAAATATATGGTATTTTGTTTTTATTATGTAAATAGTATCAGAGTGTAAATATCTGTCAATAATATGCTTTCTTCATTCAACAGTATTCCCTGAGATTCATCTATATTGATACATATAGATATACTTTGTTCTTTTAGCCACTTTGTGTGTACCATGAAATAAATATACTATGTTTTATTTATATATTCCCATCTTGGTAAACATTAAGCTGTTCTTCATTTTCCACTATTATAAATACTTCAGTGAACCTCTTTGGGTGCAGTGAGCAATATATTTTGCTGGTTAAATCCCAGCTCTGGACTTACTAGCTATGGGACCTTAGATGAGTTGCCTTAACAATCTGAGTTTCATTCTCTTCATGGAGTTGTGATGAGGATTAGATGAATAATGTATTTAAGGTGTGGAGTTACAGGCTTGGCACAAGGTAAGCACTCCAGATAAAGAGAGCTGTTAGTATTATAAATGTTTGGGTCCTGAGTTGTATTCATTTTCAGTTTAATTGCTACTTCCAAATTGTCCTCCAGATTGGCTACATCGATTTATACTCCCGTCAGCAGTACGAGAATGTCCATTTTCCTAATTCTTGCCTACACCTTGTATTATCAAACCTTTTTATTTGCTGTTCTGTCCAATGATAAAGGTCCTCTCAGTGACATTTTAATTTGCATTTCCCTTATTACTAGTGAAGTATAACATTTTAATGTATTTACTGGCCAGTTTTATTTCTTCTGTAAATTATTTGTAGCCATTGCCCATGTTTCTATTTTTGTAGACCTTTGTAAAATTTAAAAATATATATTCTTGACCCTATTTTGTTACATGCTACAAGTATTTTCTCTTATTCTGCCACTTAAATTTATCTTGGCTTAAGATGTATTTGTCTTTTAGAAGAATTTAATTTTATGAAGCCACATTTTTCAGTCTATTCCTTTATGTGCTTTAGGTCTTAACAGTTGAGATTTGAATTCCAACTCTATCACTTACTGACTGTGAGGTCTAGAACAACTTTATAATCTCTGGATGCCTTCATTTCCTCAGCCATAAAATGAGAATAATAATAGTATCTACCTTATAGATTGCTGTAAAGTGTGTGAGTTAATATATATAAAGTACCTGGCACCGAGTAAACACCACGTAAGTGTTTTCTATTATTAAGTAAGCACTCTGCAACACAAAGTCAAACAGATATTCTGCTCTAGTCTCATAATTGTTTCAGTTTTCTTTTAAGGTTCAAGTCTTTAATCCACCTGGAATTTACTTTTTATATGTGATAGTGGCATCTGTGTATTTTAATACAGGAAACGTGAATTTTCTCTACATCATTTATCAATATCCATTTTCCTCTGATTAGATATAACACTTCTCTTATAGATAAAAATTTCATACATCCACAAGTCTGTTCCTGGAATCTCTTCAGCTAGTTGTCTGTTTTGACACCAACATTATACTATTATTACTGCAACTTACATAATGACTATATATCTAGCAGATTCATCCCACTCTTAACTACCTTTTAGAATTATCTTACTAACTCTTACATAATATTTCATATTAATTTTGTGATCAATTTCTTAAGCTTTTCTTAAGAATCATGTTGGTATTTTTAGGGGATTACACTGAATATAGTTTTGCACCGAATGATTTTTCTGAAGACAAAGGACATATTTATAGCATTAGATTTTCCCATTTTTAAATTTGGTATAGCTCTCCATTTCAGGTCTTCCTTAATGCACTTTAATAAAGTTTTATACTTTTTTCAACAAAGCTATTTCATATTTTGTTAGGTTTATTCCTATATAACATTTTTTTGATGTTTTTTCTAATGTTAGTGGAATCTTTTCTCTTTTATAAATTCTAACTGGTTCTTGCTACTGTATTGGAATACAACTGGTTTTGTGGATCTTGTAACTAGCTAATGTACTAAATTTTTAAAAATATTTTTAATAGTATGTCAGTTTGAGTTTGTTGAACTTTTTTAGGTAAGCAATTATATCCTTTGGAAATCCTGATCATTTTGTCTCTTTCCAATTTTTAGGCCTCATATTTCTTCTTTTTTATTGTAATTATCTAGGACCATGAATATACTGGATACCGGGAATGTCTGAGGCATCTCTTAACTTGTTTATGGCTTTAATGGACACTTACACTACTGGACCATCAGATCTGATGCTTCCTGTCAGTTTCAGATGGACACTTTAGTGAGAATCTCTGCTACACCATGCTGTTTCTCATTTTGTTGTTCTGAAGACCAAAACAATTAGCCTTAAAAGTGTATGTCAGCCTTCTAGAAGTCCTAGTAGATGTATTTGTAATTTATCACTGATTAAGTTTTTAAGAGTATAAGATTTTTAATTTACTTCATTTGCTTCATACTTAGTTTTCAAAAGAGTCAGGCCCAATTGTATTATTTCTTTTCTTCCTGTAACAAGTTCTTTTCTTGAATTGCTTGAATAGTTTGTCCCCTAATCCCCCATGGCCAGGCCTTTACCCAGCCCGGATAACCTCCCTCCCCAAACCCCCATCCCATACTGCAAGCAAATGACACTGGAGATTCTGAGTTGCATTTATTTGAGTGGCTTATGGTGAGGTCACTTTAGTTCAGTGTATGTAATGCTCCAAGAATAATTTAGTGACTTTACTTTTCTAAAGAAGCCAGGTTTGTAGAACGCAGCCAAAGTGTATCATATACATTCAGCAGCAATAATAGTAAGGTAAATATAAATGTATTTGTTTGCCTTCCTCAGGACTGACTTTTATTCCTGGAATGTTTAAACCTCCTTCGAAGAAGAGGACTGCTCTGGTCTGGTCCCAGTGCTTCAGGAGTGAGGCTTGATCCATTCTGACGGCCTTGCTCAATCTTTGTGCTCAGCCCTTCTCCTCACCTCTCTTGTTTCTGTACTAGAGCTTTATGTTTTATTTAGAGTCTCAGAATTCACTGGGTGAGGATGTGAAGGAGATACTGCCATTATGTTTTCTTGAAAAATCCCTCAGGCAAAAAGGCCTCAATTAGTGAGAAAAGTAAGATTTTGCTACTTAAGCTTATGATGCAGGATAGGCTGAAGAAATATTTTAGTTTAGAGGGAAAATGTTTCAAAGGCCTCCAGAACTAATAGCTATTCTTTGTATTTCCATCATTCTCATTGTTGTTCAAGGATCTTAAAGACAATTTCATTCAACCACCTTCCTAAAGTTCCATGTGCTCATTAGGCAAGGCAGCTAATTACGGTTTGAAGCTCTGTTAGTCTAAAGAATATGCAAGTTATGTGTAGCCACTGAGCAATAAACATTGTTCACATACAGTAGATATCATTATTTGAAGCTAATTTGACAGTCTTGAAGCACTGTGCACAAATTGTGGCTCTTTCCATGGAAACTTGGCTCGATTGTTCTTTCTGAAGTACTCAGAATCCACTTAAAGGAGTTAGTAATGAGTCTTCAAAATGGTCTGACTGGAAATACTCCCTTCACTGTGTTTTTACTCAATCTACATTGATTCACAGTATAGAATTCTATTTAATTTTGTTCATTTTTTACCCAGAATCTCAATATAGGTTGCTCTAAACATCTATTTATGTTCATTTAAGTGTACAAATGAGACTATCATGGATTCAGTTAATCATAGTTAAGATGGGGCACAGTCTATCACGACGGCCATTTGCTGTGCTGCAGCCAGCAAAGGTGTGCACTGGCACGGCAGATAGAACCATTTTAGAAGGAGCTCACTGTCCCAGATCCATAAGCCTGAGGCTTTGGGGGCCGTTAATACTGTTCAACTTCCCAAACTGGCATTTAACATTTAACACTGTCCTCAAAAGATCTCAAACTACATTTCCCACCCTGGTGCTAGTGGTTTCTCGCCAGAGATTTAAATGCTCCCTGATATGCTCATTGAACTCCATTCTACCATGAGCATTCCCACTCAAGGGCCTTTGCCCCGCAGTCCTCCTGTCACTTTTCAACCCTCTTGTGCTTCAGTGGCCCTTCTCATAGCCCACTTCTCCTAAGTATTCTGACTAGTCCAGCACATATGAGATTATCTCTACCTATAAACCCATAGCTCTTTATGAAGAATTAATTGTATATAGGTTTTTGGCCACATATCTCAGTTTTTAAATATGTCATTTTCTCAGATGAGCTCAAAGTTCCTTTAAATTTGAATATAAGGATATTTTTGGCTTTAAATGATATATTTTAATGCCTCCCACTCAACCCATTCTTTCGTATTCCAGTGCCGAAGAATTGTGCCTGAAACTTAACCTAGTAGATCCCTATTATCATTTGTTGAATAAAAAAGTGGATTCTCTGCATGTGAGAGACAGTATTTGAATATTGGAGAAATTCACAAATAACCTAACTTGACTAAATAACCAAAATACATCATAATTAGTTCTTAGCCTACTGCCAGGTAGAATCACATTGATTATTTGCTTGGTTGGCTCCATGTTTTTTGTTTGTTTGCTTTACCTCGTTTTGTTTCATTTTGGAGAGATACTACTTTGCAGCTGTGCTGAGCCAGGCACTGTGTTGAGAGTTCACAGGTGCTTAGTACTGAGCTTATATGTATGTGTTTATTTCATTCTAAAAGCACAAAGGATGCTTATAAAGTAATATGACTGATCTCTAACCAACATAACTAGAGCTTTCCCATTTAGATCATTGTTACCGCCTTCAAATTCATTGTCTTTTGAGACCACTCCTTATTCATTACACTGTAGTCACACTTCAGAGGTCTTTACAAGGTCAATGTATGCAGTGTAAATGGATGATATGGTCAAGGAGAGGTAGAGGACAACAGGGTAGGAAGGTGCAAATTAGCTATTAATATTTTGCTCCATTCATCAATGAATTACTGTACATGTCATGGGAGTTTTATCTATTTTACAAAGATATTAATTATGATTTGAAAGTTTGACTATATTTCTAACTCTGATTAGAAAATGTCTGCTCTTGCATTTCAGTATCACATTACTTTCCATGCAGAATGGAAACTGCTCTAGAGATATTGTCTAATTGAAAGAAAATTAAGTTTAATGTAACAGTAGTATTATAAGCTACCTAAATATTGCATAATGTTAATGAATGTGTAGTTTCTTTGTTTTGTTCAGACTGTTTAAATGAAAGGTTATTGCCCTCCTTAGTTGCTTTTAAATCTCTTTGGTTACTTTAGTTTACTATTCGTAACAATTTGCAGTTATTAGCCCTCTTCCTAGACATGTCCTCCCCACTCAAATGTTTTTACCTTCTTTCCTTTCTGAGTTTTAGCCAATTACCCAGTGGTATGAGGTGAGATGTGGGAGTCTGGTATGGTCAGACAGACCTGGGCTCCAGTCCCGTCCCTACTTCTTATTAACTGGGTCCTTAAGATGCCTAATCATCTGAAATGTAGCCTCCTCATTCAGACGATACAAATAGCATCTACATCACAAGAATGGGCTGAGGATTAGTTAGTAAATGTACCTGAAAGCACTTAGTGTGATGTTACCACAAAGTAAATATTCAAAAACTGTAGTTCCTTTTGTTGTTGTTAGATTCAAAGTACTTTTCATAACAGTGGGTGCTATATTGTTTTCCCTCTTATTTTACATATATTTAAAACAGTTTTTATCAATTATGCATTAGTATATGAAGCTTAAAGTAATAAATACTGGATATATTTTGTTCACATTTAGCATATACATATAAATATAACATCTTGAATCTCTATGAAGTTTAAGGAACATGCCTTCTAAAAATATTTATTAGAAGTTATTCTGACTACTTGACTACTTGGCTGGCCTGTCATCTAGTTTCCAAGAAAAGGTCAAAATATACATTTGGATCCAGGGAATTTAACCAGATTTGCTAAACTTCTTGAGGGAAAAAAAAAAAAAGCTTCACTCTAGTCGTGTAGTCTGCCTCTTTTCCTTTTCGGTTTCTTTGGGCATAATATTAGATTTGTTCCCAATGTGGTCATGCCCTTATATTCCTGCTGAGTATGACTACAGTCCCATACTTCATTCTCAAGAAATGTTGCCCAGAGGTACATATGCACAAAGGTAGACACGCATATTACCATGGGAGGCTGCAGCTGCCTGAGGCAGGTGAGGCCCAGAGAAAATGTGAAACATAGAGAATTTATTAAAAGGGAATCTCCACCCCAAAAGTGTGATACGAAATTCCATTATGGAAATAATTCCAGATGGACAAAGTCTTGAAAATAATCTTTTAGTGTGGGTGAGTTATAGCTTCATCTATATATCCAGAGAGAGAAGATATATACATACATACAGGCACATAGCACATACATTGTGATCATATGTATACTCAGGTTGACCTGTTGTTGGCTGTATTTAACTATACATGTCTGTAATTGAGTGTATTTGGTGTATTCTAAAGTGTCATTTTCACAATATATACTCAGTATATGTTATTTCACAAATAGCAAACAATATCAACATGGATGTCTGAGGAGGTATTCCATACACCTTGTTTTAAAGTTATTTTGCTTAACAACAACAACAAAAAAGTAGATTATATGAGAAATCAAAGCAAAAGGAATTAATCAGAACAATGTTGGATAAAATCTTGAGTTTGGGATAAGCTCTTTTTAGAAATATATCAGATATTTTATAAACGGAAAATGTTTAAGAAGGCACAGAATAGTTCTATAGTTATGAAAGAGGAATTGGTTTTGTGTTAATGATTGTTTACTTAAAAACTATTTTTATGTATATATACAAATAGTTGCTACACACTGAATTGAAATTTTTCTCATCACTCAAAATTTTCTCATCTCTTAGACTATAGAGCAATAATTTTAAAAGTACTATTTTAAGCATTATTATTCTTTTATTTTTAAGTTTTATGAAGATCCATAATCCATACATATATAGCAAAAAAGTTCAGCTGCCCTGTTTGAGTTGGAAGCAGGAAGCTAAGAATCTCACTTATTTGGAATCTTCCTTTCCTCTTCCCTCCTCTTCCCTCTGCTTCCCACCTTCACCCTCCTCCTTCTGCCTCACCCCTGGAAATGGGGGACCTAGAGGTCCTGCAGCAAAATTGGGGGTTCTTCAGCTTTGTGTCGGAATGTCACTCCTGGAGTTCAAAAATCTAATAGCAGTTAAGCATATGTTACATTTTCTTAGAATGATAATATATAAGCATTGATATTATTTTACACATTTGGTCCTTTAGCAAATTTATTTAAGCAAGATATACTTTTGGGTTTTGTTATTATATTTTATTATTAGCATAAATAAATATTCCATTAAGTAGCCCAGTGTATATGCCCAACCTGTCAGTGGATGTTACTTACCTGCCGAAACCTGAGTTATCTAGTGTTTATGATGTCTGTGCTTTTGCTCCAAGCCCCAAAGCAGGCTATTTAAGGAGAGAAGGTGGTTTTTCATCTTTTAAATATACTTGGTATGACTAGAAACTAGATACAGTTATGTATCAGATGATGTACCAGAAAGTTTCCTTTCTAGGAAAGCTAGATTGGAGTAGAACAAGACTGGAGTCAAGAAACCACTTAGACTGGGTCGTTGACTGAGGAGAGATGATGAGGATCCAAATAGAGCAGAGTCAGTGGGGTTGGAGACACTGAAAGAGATGGTAGAGCTATTTAGAAGACGGGATCAATAGTGAGTTACTGATTTGAATGTGGAGGCCAGTGGCAGGGGGAGAAGGGGGTGACTCTCCTGGCTCTGATCTGGACGACTCTCTGGTGCCATCGTGAGATAGGAAATAGGAGGAAGAATAGGTTTGAGACAAAAGAGTGAGTTTATAAATGGACATGTTGCTTTTGAGTACCTTTGGAGCATCCAGGTGAAGCCCTGGAGGCAGAAATGCAGTGGAGAGCTCTGGAAAGGGGATCTAGGCTTGGAGTCATTAATATTTTAGAAGTCCATTTGTTTTGTAATGAATTATGCAGATATCAAAGTGAAAATGTAATTCTTATAAATATGTAACTATAGATATTTTAGAGAAAGCTGCCCTTGTAGTACCTGGATCATATGATCAATACTTCTCTCTTGCCAACCAGTGACATGGTGCTCTAATGGTCTCAAGAAAAAAGCACTTGAGAAATGAAGAGCATCAGAGGAGAATTGATTCTGAAGTTGCACCAGTAAAGCTCAAATCATGGTGTAAAAACAAATGTCCCATCATTTTGCACTTGGTGTTAGGATGGTTTGTATTTTTTGTGGTAATTTTGGCATTATTATTTTCTCCCTAAGCAAGCTATAAATCTCCTGTAGTTAAAGACCTATCTCTACCTTTTCCCTTTTATTCTGTCTTCACCTATCAGCAGATGTCCCACCACAGTTCTTTGATATAAGAATACAGGCTTTGGGACCAGGCAGACCTCAATGTGAATCCTAGCTTTACTGCTGACTAAATGCATGACTATAAACAAATCATTCCACCTCTGTTTACTCAGTTACCTCTTCTGTAAAATAAGGTCTATGCTAACATTACTTATTAACTTGAACCACTTGAAATTGCTGATGTTTGGACTACAAAAACAGCAATTTCATGTGGCTTACCTTAATATATTGCCTTGTTATAGTGAGGATGAGATACTGTTTCAAGTACCTTGAAAATGCTCAATAAATACATTTTTCATTAATTATTGTATGTTTGACTACTACTAACTCTATAAATATACCTCATTAATTCTTTTTCAGTGGTAGTTTATTTCAAAGGTATATCAAGTAAGGCTAATATTTAAATTGAAAAATCAAAAGCAAAAAATAATGTAGAATGACATGTCTCACTGTTGTAAGGTCTGTAAAATATGAAATATTTTCCAGAGCTATGTTGCCCAAGTCTTTTTGTTCTTTGTGTAAGCTTAGATTACAAATCAAGTTACAGTTACAAAGGCAAAATCTAAATGATTTATTAGTTTTCATTTTGATCATATAGAGGTCGATGGAATGCACAAGGAAAGTTCTTCAGTCTTATAAATGACTAACTGAGACAAAACACAAAATTTCTATTCTCTTCACTTTTTATTCAGTCAGTGTAGTAAATGATGATTTTTATTATACAAACTACAGTAAAATTTCAATTGTCTGGAGATCAATTATCAACCAACTTCAACTAGAACACAAACCAAAAGCCTGCAAGTTATTAAAAAAAACACTTTGTGCAATTAAAATAGATACCACAAAGTGCATGCGTAAAATCTCTCATACTTTTGTTTTTAAATTTCCATAATAAGAACTTTTAAAAAATAAATAAAGGCAGATGGGAAGAAAGTATTAAAAGGTATTTTTAGATGGTCTCCAAGAGCACATCATCTTCAGGTAGCTGCTTTACTTAATGGAAGGAGGAGAACAGCCTCTGAGATACCCACACTTTGCTTGGGTCTGAGGGATAATCCCAATTTCGCTGTTTGAAATCTTGCAGTGTTAACAATTTTGACCACCGCAACCTCTACCCTAATAAAGAAATGCCGTAGCGGGATAATAACGCATGGCAACTGCTCTTTCTTACCTGTGTCTCTGATACTCTAAGCTGCATTAGTAGATTGCCAGTAATAAATATTTCTTTAAAAACCTGCTGTGATGATGTCTTGGATAAATTAATTTATTGATTTAATGTATCAATAAATTAAACCATTTCAGAGAAATCTCTTGTCCTTTCCTCCCATATAAACCTGTTAATTCCAACTTTATATACTGTTGTGACAAGTGTGATGATCTGATTTCTCAAAGTATCCAGCTAACTTAGGAACCACTGACAAACAGCTATGAAAACAAGGGAAGAGAGAAATACACAGAAAAACTAAAAAACCACAGCATAGTATGGAAACAATTAGAACAGAGATTCCAAACTCCATGGGCCATATTCAGCTCACAAACTAGTTTTGTTTAACTCTCACGATGTTCATCTACATGGTGTTTTTTCTTTTGTCTTGTTTTGGTTGCTAGCAGTTAAATATCAGGTAATTCACATTTTAAAAAGTCTATTTCAAGTCTTTTCTTGAAGAATTGAAGATCTAGCAACACTGCATCTACATTCCTAAAAGGTATTCATTCTTGGGAGTTTAAACTGACTGCAGTGTATGTGGTTCCAGTTTACCACAGCCCCCACTTTTATGGAGGGCATTTCAGTATCCCTACTTCCTACCCTTTCCCGTTATCTCCCCAACACAGAGGCCCAGTGTTGGTTGCCATTTATCTTTGTGTGTTTTTAAAAATAGTCTGGCTGAAAAGAAACTGAACAATATACTTGTTACATCTGAGTCACCATCAAAAGCGAGCAATAGGAAGGCAGGCCTAGAGGAATGAGTGGCGGATACAGAAAGGGAGCAAATGCATGTCTTTATGGAGGAGAAGGATATTTCTGTGTGTTATGTGCAAACAAAGTGTGTCCCTGTCAAAATAATATATTCAAGCACCTGAACCTGGTCCCTTTACCTACCTGGGCCCTTGAGGCATTGGGGTTTAGTAAAGATCTCTTCAGTAGTTCTGAGCACAGCTTCTTACTGCAGCAGAGTGAAATCATTATCATTAAGGAAAAGTTTGCCTAGATCTAATAAAGGCTATTGAAAAAGATAATCAAGAAAGTAAAAATTTCCAGAACTATTTCTACCCAAAATAGTTATTAATAAAATGAGAAACCTTTGGTGTATGAGCTGAGCCATTTGAAATTGTCCATATTTAACAATTTTGACCCACAAAAGTGGCAGTTTCACATGAAATAACCCACTGTAAAGTAAGATTGTGCTACATGTTTATTTCACTTCTATGGAACTCTTTCTTTTCCACAATACCAAATAAATGAGACAGCGCTTTATCCAGGTTAAGAACATTTATAATATACTGAAGAATGGTTACAAATATTATGTAACTCTTTTAAAAGCAATTAAAACACTAGATCATGCTTCATTACAGTCTTAAATGCAGCTTATGTTCATGGATGTGATAATATATGCAGTAAAATCATTAAAAATATTTTTCAGTTGATAATCCCTCCATTATGATCAGATAGTGGCTTTACAAATCCTCTAATCCCCTGAAATGTAATACTGTCTCTGGAGAGGCTTACTTTATTTAGCATCTAATAAAATCTGTTCAAGAAATTAAGTGGATTGCACTTCGTTAGTTCTCCTCTGTGGATGCAACTTGCTGCTTTTATAGGGTTCACTTTAGAAACAGATTTTCACCTAAAATTCAGTAGATTTTACTATATAAGAAGCTTCAATAAATTCAGAGTACTTAAGCAGAAGCTTTTGGGAATGGAATTTTATTCGAAATCTTTCATTACTTGATGTCTGAAGAATTCTACCAAGTAATGTATTTAATGCACACAAATAATTTTTAAGCACATAGCAGTTACTACATGCTATAAGCATATCTAAGAAACTGAAATGTAATCATCAGTAGAGAGAGAATTACATTATGTGGTATTCTTTAGTTAGAACAGTTTGTTTTTGTTGAAAGCATAAAATTTTAGAGAACTAAAATGTTAAATTCTGCCTTTTAACCTTCAAAGCTATTATCACCAAGGATAAATTGCATTTCTTAAACTAATAATAGTTTGTTTATAACTGTATATATAAATATTTATGATATTACTGATTTGGGAGAACTGTCAATCATAGTCTGTTTTCTTGAAGACATCTCTTGACCTGAAAAATAGTTGGCTGAATATAATGACTATTACATATATTGTGGGTAGATGATAGAAATAAGTAAATGGAAGCATAATACTATTTCATCAAGATTTGCTTCAATTAAACCAAGTGGAATTAACCTTACTAAAAGACCAACTCAATCAAGTCTTGTTAATAGACTGATTTTAGCGAAGACAATCCTTACTGAAAATGCTCTTTTACAAAAAAATCAGGTGTTTGTTTGTTTGTTTTCATATATCTTGAAGTAAAAATATTTAGTGTATATAAGGTGCTGGTTACATCAGAAAAAATGTTTCAAATATGTTACAAAGTAAAGATTCAAATTATCAAAACTATTTCTTGAGGCTATTTGGAAAAGTTTCAAGTGTCCAAAATTTTTTTTTTTTTTTAATATTTAGGGGGTACAAGTACAGATTTCTTGAAATGCGTGTTTTGAGTGGTGAAGTATGGGCTTTTAGTATAGCCATCACCTGAATAGTGAACATTAGACCCAACAGGTAATTTTTCAACCCTCACTCCCCCTCCTCAGGATTTAATTTTAAATATTATTTTACTCAATAGTAAATATAGTTCTCCAGTTGATAAAGTACATCTAGATGTATACAACTTACATTTAGAAAATCGTCCATTCATTTGTATGGAATAATCTAAATTTAAGTACAGTGACCTTTGAACAATGTGTAGGGGCACCAACCTCCCATGTAGTCAAAAATCCTCTTTTAAGAGGACTGGAGTGCAGTGCCGCGATCATAACTCACTGCAGCCTTGAACTCCTGGGCTCAGGTGATCCTCCCACACCAGCCTTCCAAGTAGCTGGGACTACAGGTGCCTGGCACCACACCTGGCTAATTTTTAAAGTTTTGTAGAGACAGGGAGGGTCTCACTATTTGCGCAGGCTGGCCTCCAACTCCTGACCTCAGGCTATCCCTCTTACCTCAGCCTCCCAGAATGCTGGGATTACAGGTGTGAGCCCAGCCCTTATAACTTTTTGATTGCCCCCAAATTAACTACTGATGGCCAACTGTTGATCAGAATGCTTACTGATAACATAAACAGACAGTTAACACATATTTTCTATGTTATATGTATTATACACTGTGTTCTTACAATGAATAGAGAAAAGTCATTAGAGAAATGCAAATCAAAACCAGAATGAGATACCATCTCACACCAGTTAGAATGGCGATCATTAAAAAGTCAGGAAACAACAGATGCTGGAGAGGATGTGGAGAAATAGGAATGATTTTACACTATTGGCAGGCGTGTAAATTAGTTCAATCATTGTGGAAGACAGTGTGGCAATTCCTCAAAGATCTAGAACCAGAAATACCATTTGACCCAGCAATCCCATGACTGAGTATATACCCAAAGGAATATAAATCATTTTGCTATAAAGACACATGCAGATGTATGTTTATTGCAGCACTGTTCACAATAGCAAAGACTTGGAACTCAAATGCCCATCAGTGATAGACTGGATAAAGAAAACGTGGCACATATACACCATGGAATACTATGCAGCCATAAAAAAAGATGAGTTCATGTCCTTTGCAGGAACATGGATGAATCTGGGAACCATCATTCTCAGCAAACTATCACAGCAATAGAAAACCAAACGCCTTATGTTCTCACTCATAAGTGGGAGTTGAACAATGAGAACACATGGACAGAGGGAGGGGAACATCACACACTGGGGCCTATTGGGGGGTGGAGGGCTAGGGGAGGGATAGCATTAGGAGAAATACTTGATGTAGATGACGGGTTAATGGGTGCAGCAAACCACTATGGCACATGGTGTAACATGTAACAAACCTGTAAAATATAATAATAAAAAATTAATAAGGAAATCATAAGGAAGAGCAAATGTATTTATTATTCATTAAGTGGAAGTGGATCATCATAAAGGTCATCATTCTCATCATCTTCACATTGAGTAGACTTAGGAGGAGGGGCTGGTCTTTCTGTCTTAGGGGTGGCAAAGGAAGAAGAGGACACAGGAGACGCAGCTACACTCAGTGTAACTTTACAGAAATACAGCATAATTTTCATCTATTTTCCTTTTTCACTAAAAGTGTATCTCTATGGTACCAATTCTTCTTCCACCATTTGCTTTAGTTTCAGTGCCTACTTCCTAGAAGGGTCCAAGTCATAAGGAAAAAAAAAAGTCCAAAACCATCTTGAGTAATGGGAACCCTTCTGCCAGATTGTCTGATGTCAATTTACTTTCTTTCACAGCTTCTTCTACATCTTCATCCTCATCTTCTGGCACTAGTTCAGAAATACTTATCTTCATCAAGTCATCTTCTGTTAATCGCTCTGGTGTAGTGTCTATTAGTTCTTGAATTTCCTGAAGATCAGATCCTCATCTTGAAATCCTCTACCCCTCACCTTCTTTTTCTTTTCTTTTCTTTCTTTCTTTTTTTTTTAAATCATATCCACAATTTCATTCATGATTTTCTTGATTGGCTCTGTCATAAATCCTGTGAAGTCATGCACATCTGGACAGTTTCCTCCAGCACTGATTGTTTTCACAACTAAATATATATATATAAAATATAAGAATGGCATCTTCAATGATGTCATGCTTCCAGACTTACATGTTCTGTCTGGGTTCTCTTTCACAGCATTGATCATTCTTTTCAAAAAGTACCATGTGTAATGAGCCTTAAAGGTCCTTGCAATTTCCTGATCTGGAGGTTGAATTAGAGACATTGCATTTGGAGGCAAGTAGACATTTTGATGCCTTTGGTGTTAAACTCATGGAGTTCTGTGTGGCCAGGGGCATTGTCCAATATCAAAAGAACTTTAAAAGGCAGTTTCTTCCTGACAGGGTGCTTCTTGACTTCAGGGACAAAGCATCCACGGATCCAGTCCAGAAAAAGGTTGTCCTTATCCAGGCTTTCTTGCTGTACAACCAAAAGACTGGCAGCTGGTATTCATCTTTTCCTTTCAAGGCTCATGGGTTAGCAGCTTTATAGATAAGGGCAATCTTGATCATGAATTCAACTACATTTGCACAAAACATACTTAGCCTATCCCTTCCTGCCTTAAATCTTAGTGCTTGCTTCTTTTCCTTACTAATAAATGTTTCTTGTGGCATTTTTTTCCAGAATAGGGCACTTTCATCTACATTAAAAATCTGTTCAGACAGATATCCTTTCTCTGCTATGATTTTCTTAATGACATCTGGGAACTCTGCTATCTCTTGGTTGACAGAAGCTGCTTCTGTTATTATCTTGGTATTTTTTAAGCCAAACCACTTTCTAAAATTATCAAACCATCCTTTGCTGGCATTAAATTCACCACGTTTAGATCCTTCATCTTCCTTTTGGTTTAATTTGTCATTTACTGTAACGACTTCATTTTTTTCTTAAATTATACTAAAGTCTATAGGTATGCCTCTCTTATAGTAATCCTATACCCACATAAAAGCTATATTTTCAATACGAGATTAAAAAGGTACAGAATTTCACCAAAAAAAAAAAAGCCAAATTTTCATGCCTGCTGGCCTAGCTGCAATAGCAGCTTCACAAATTCTCTTTTCTTATTTTCGATGATCTTTACATTGAATTCATTTATTCTGATATGGCGGGCAACTGCAGCTGCAGACCTCAGTCTATAGTATGTATCAAGCAATTCAACTTTTTCTTATAATGTCATGGCTTTTCTCTGCTTCTTGGGAGCATTTCCAGCATCACTAGTTGCATGTTGTATGTGTCCCATAATGTTATTCCAGGTTTACAGTATTGCATTAAAATATACAAGAACTGCAAGAGATCACTTTTTACTCTGATATGCAATTTACTGGAGAGATGTACTGCTCACGTGGAGATGATTAGTGTCACAGTGTTTTAAGTGGATGCTCACAATACTCACCTTCTAATTGGCTCTGCAGTGAACAGTACTTGCACAGTCATAATAATATAAATATCTCCTATTTTATTTATTCTCCTGCCACACTGAAAGTGAAGACAAGGACTCTCTTTTACTCATCTTTTTTTTTAATCTCCTTTGTTATTTTGCATGAAGTAATCATACAACAAATATTAGTCAAATTAACCTAAAGTTTAATAGTTCTTTGCATAATTTATTTCTCAACATTATTGACCCTCTTTAACTTCATAATTCTTAAACAAAATAATGATGCAGGATACTTCTGGTTAACATGAAAGTGGTGAGTATCCCCATCCAGAAAGGCATATTCAGCAATTCTTTTTTTACAGTAATGAATCTCCAGTAGTATACGAGTCCCTGAAGAGGTGGGAATGTCTTTGAAGAGTCCCAGTTTCACATTCCAAAAATGTCAGGGAGGAGGGTTCCAATGGACAGACCATGTTGATGAGCCATCTACATTGTCTGTCACCCTGCCTCCAAAAGGAGGAGATTGCCAGAAGTGAAGGGGGCAAAAGAGGATGACAGAGAGAAAGTGCCAGAATTCAACACAAAAACGACCTAAATCATTGTTATTAATACCATGTAACCTCTTGAACATAGAAACCTGAGAGGACAAGTGTGCCTGCATAAAGGAAATAATATATTTTTGGTAACAACACTGGACACACAGACAGCTCTAGCTCATTAATCACTTTCCCGTATTCCTGACAGATAACTAACCCCTGTCAATCAGAGAAGAAACAATCTGAAAGGAACACACATAAGATCACTTACAGTCCTATTAACTTGCATTTTATTTGAGAGCACCATTTGCAGAAAAGTGGGGATGGGGAGTGAAATGAGACCAACAGAACAGGAGTGACGTTTGTGGATCTTGTGTCTAAAGGGTTTTGAATCTATAAAAATTAAAAGAGCCTGTGAAGTTCCAGTTAAATACATTGCTACAGAACAGTGAAAACATGTCCTGATAAAGGTATTGACCTAGGATACAAAGGAAGAATATAGCTTCAGACATTAAAAGCTAGATACATAAGAAGGGTAAGAAACCATGTTAGACTTAGGCTTCTTCACAGCAAACTGATGCACCTATCTATAAAGCCTCGAAGGTAAAATTAAGGATGATCCCAAAATTCAGTATTTAGCCATGTTGTTCTTCCCCAAGCATGAGGGTACCAGTCTTCCTCAAGCGTACAAGAACTTAGGGAATATATGATGAATCTTTCTTTTTAAAAAAAAAAAAAATTCTTAAAGGTGGTATCTAGCCACCAGAGATTAATCACAAAAAGATCTCAAGAACTTTAAAAAATTGTGGATAATCGTATGCTAAGTATAGAACCAGAGGAAAACAACCATGAGAATTGTGGTTACAAAAGAAGACAGAAACATTAAAACCTGACAATGTAAAAATAATAATATAGCTAACAAAAATAAAAGGAGGAGGAGGGAAAAGGGACAAGTGCTTGCCAGTTTTCTCATCTTTCCTAGAACTGATTCCTAATAGATTCTATCTGAATTTAAAGTGCAGAATTTTTTAAATGACTCTGGATTATTAAAGGTTCCATAAAATTTTGTCTCAATTGATGTAAATTATTTTTTAAATTATTGTATTTTATGGTAAAGAAATAGCTGAAAATCTGTGATTCTTATAGTTGCAATTCTATTTTGATTAAATTTATGTAAAAACAAATACATTTTTAAAAGCATGTGTAATTATATATATGAATGAGATTTATGTATAAATCTCCACACATGTATAATTATCTGTAAGAGTGAGATTTATATATGATGTCCCCCAGGGTGGATTAGCTCCAGATGGTTTTCTTCTTAAGTCATTGCAGGCAGAATTCAGATTATTTGCAACTGAGAATGGTTAGTCAGGTTTGGGACACATGCCTACCCCTGGCCTAAAGAAGGCAGGGAATCTTGGATCATATGCCCTAAACCGCATCCTGTGGAAAGGAAAATTGAGAGTTTCTTGTGAGAAAATGAGAATTGATGCCAGGCAGGTAAAAACCACTGATGTCCCCCATCTTTGCCTCACTTTAAAACTTGCAGTAAAGTAAGCTTCTCTCCCACTCAGTATGCCACTAGAGGAATTAGCTGATTTAGTTTCTTTATCAGATCTGTTCCTTCATTCCTTTCAAAGTAATTACAGGCTGCTTCTTCCCTGTCTCATGACACTGATTATTAGCTAAAGCTAATTCATCAGCTGGATATAGGTGAAACACCTTTAGCTATCTTTCAGGAAAAGCTTAGTAAATTATTTGTCATTCTCCTACCCAAGAAATGTTCTCCCTGTAAGTAAAAGTTTATTAGATACCGTGAGAGGTCTTTGGGTTCAGCCATTTTCTGTCCCAGCTATAATTAGAAAGCTAGACAAATTATATCAACTCCTAGGGAAAAATCCACACACATACTCTTTTTAATAAATCCAATTTACTCTATTTGCTTGGTATTAACAACTGTTAATGTTATGTCCAAATTCCCTTCCTTCCTCGTTGGAAAGAACTATATTGCTAGAGCCAGTACATACAAATGGATAGTTAATTACTCGGCACAGAGGGTTATGTGATTCATCACTGCAATGTGGAAGTGAATGTTGCCAATTGTCAGCTTTTTCCAAACTGCATAGTGTTATATGGTTTATGTCGCAATCAATGGTGGCAAAACTCCAGAAAGAAATACCACCTAGGTGTCAGAGACTCATTAAACTGATCGGTCTGTAGTCCTTCGTCAGTGATTTCCAAAGCTAGCTATGTATCAAAATCACTTGGTGACATTTAAGGAAAAAAAAAAAAAGACAGCATTTATCCTCAAACCCACTGGAATCAGAATATTGTTGGTTGGGTCAGGGACAGATTCAGGATTTTGTAGTGCCTGAGGATTATATACAATATGAAAGCTCTCTGTAAGAAAAAGAATACAACACTATCTTGTTTTTACAGACTTTCCAAAACATATTACCATGTGAACACACTTCTAGGGCCTTCTAAGGTATAGGTCCATGTAAGTGATAAACCCTGAAGCTCAGCCTTCATTAGCTTCATGCTAAATCTGCCTGTGGGTTAGGGCCTAGGGATAAATGTGTGTGTGGGTGTATATATATGTGTGTGTGTGCACATGTGAGCAGTGTGCTTGTGTGCATGGTTTAAGCTCCCAGATGAGCAGAACCAGAACCGGGCCTCTCCCTTCTGTATCATCCATCCTGCTTATTCTATACACCTCAACTTTTTTCTCTCAATGTTTCCTTTCCCTCCCTGTTTTGTTACTCCCTCTTGTGCTTTCTTTTTCTACTTCCCATTCCTTTGATTGTGTCCCCTACTTTTTCATTAGTTCCTAACCCTGACAATGATACCCGCAAGTCCCATTGCTGGAGTTTTGGATTGAAATAATTGCTGGACTTGAGAGATAGACAGGTATATGAGACAGCAAACTGGGAATGGAAGGGGCCATTGATGAGAAGATAATAGAGAAAATCGAAAACAATATAGAAAAATTATTATTTGCTGTATTCTAATCTAGTTCTCTACTAAACTATCAAAACTGGAAATGTTTTGAATTTCATGTTTTTATTTCCTTTGTCTTTCTTATGGAAGAAATGCCCATAGCAAAAATCACTGCAAATATCTACGCTAATCCACATTCCAGACAACTGCCTCTGAGTTCCAACTGTACTGGTTGCAGTTAGGGAGAAACAATTGTGCTACATCTTCCATGTTTAGTTTTAGTTTGTAAATAGCTGTATACTTTTTTCCCCCACATAATTTTACATGATTTTAGGTGTTGGATTTTGGCACCAGTAAATAGGTTTGTTTGCCTTGGGGAGCACTGAATTAGAGAGAAAACTCACTGTAGGAAATGTCAAGTTCTTAGTTTTACTCTGGGAAAATTAAGTGATCTATTCAGTAGAAGCCTTTTAAAAATGTTTTTCTTTTTACTTTGTAAAAATAAAGCATGCATAATGTTGAAAAATTTTAAATACACAAACATGTAAGGAAAAATATGTATTACCTGTAATCTCCCCCTAGCAAAGACATTTCAGTGACACAGTCATCACAGTGATTGACATATTTGTAGCTACTCAATAAATACTTTTCGAATAAAAGAATAAGTGTGAACTCTAGACCAATGAACAAGACCCCTTTCTGATTTTTCCCCTAAGTGCTTATAATTGTGATAACTAATATGTACACATACACAGTCCCTAGCTTACGTTAGTTTGAGTTATGATTTTTCAATTTTATGATGGTGTCAAAGCAATACACATTCAGTAGAGATGGTACTTAGAGTTCTCAACCAATCATTTTGTTTTTTTCTTTCAGTATAGTATTCAATAAATTATATGAGATATTCAATAACTTTATTATAAAATGGGCTTTGTGTTAGATGATTTTGCCCAACTGTAGGCTGATGTAAGTGTCTGAGCACATTTAAGATGGGCTAGGCTAAGTTATGATGTTCTGTAGGTTGGGTATATTAGATGCACTTTCAACTTATGATATTTTAAACTTACGATGGGTTTATTGGGACATAACCCCATTGTAAGTTAAACAGTATCTCTATTTAAACAAATAGATATTGAATAATAAGAAAGACTCACCTAGACAATGATGATGCAAAGATTAATAAGAGTGGTCTTTGCCCCCTCAGTGGAGTTTACATCCAGTAGAAGAAATCAGTGTATTCCTACCAATCCAAGGACACTTAGACATACAAGGACACAAAGAGCAACTATGTAAAATTCCATGTAAGAAATTTCCTTCAAAATCTAAGAGCCAAGAAATTTTTTTTTTCTTTTTACATCCTTGAGTCCTCTTTTTCTCACTCCACATTCAATCTATGAGCATATGCTGTTGGTCCTATCTTTAAAATCAATTCAAAATTCAACCCCTTCTCTCCATCTCTATTATGCAGCCCTAGGCCAATCCATTATCACTTCTTGCTTGGATAATTGCAATGGCCTCCTTATTGGTCTTCCTGCTTCTGTTCTTACCTCCTTACAGTCTGTTCTCAATCCAGAAGCTGGAGCAATTCGTTGAAATTTTAACTTAAATTATATCACTCCTGTGCCCCAAATATTTCGGTCAATTCCCGTTTTATTTAGAGTGAAAGCCAATATTGTTTAAAATGGCCTACGAGGTTATTTTTCCACCCTCTTTTCCATTAACTCCCTGATCTCATCTTAATGGCACTCCATCGTTTTGGAACAAGCCAGCAGTCTTCCTACCTCATGGCCTTGGCACTGGGTTTTCTCTGCATGGAAAACCTTTCCCGCAGATATTTTTATGGCTTACTACCCCAGCACTTCAGGTTTTGGTCAAATGTCACTTTCTTTGGGAGGCCTTCTCTAGCAGACTTCATTAAAACCTCAACACTCTCATCCTGGTCCCTGCTTTATTTTTCTCCAAAGAATTATTGCCATCTGACAAAGTATATATTCTACTTATTTATTTGTATCCAGAATACAAGCTCCCCAAGACCAGGAATTTGATCTTTTTATCCCCAACCACTGAAACATTCACCTGACACACAGTGGGTACTCAATTTGTATTTGTCGAATAAAAGAAAAGATAATCTATTCACTCTGCCATTATCCCCCATGTTCTTCCCTTTTCCTCCAGTTTCCTTTGCTTCACTATCAGAATACTTTCACAATGTTTATTGGTCAGTCTGACAACATGTGTGTTTTCACCAACCTTGATGTCTTTTAAGTGGCGTTCACTGAAATCACATCCTACTCTGATGAACACTAGGTCAGACAATTTTTTTTTTTTTCTTAAGACAAGGTCTCGCTCTGTCTCCTAGGCTGGAGTATAGTGGCGTGATCTTGGCTCAATGCAACCTCCACGTCCCAGGCCCAAGCAATCCTCCTGCCTCAGCCTCCCCAATAGTTGGGACCACAGGTGTACATCACCATACCCAGCTTATTTCTTTTTTATTTTTTGGAGAGACGAAGTTTTGCCATGTTGCCCAGGCTGGTCTCGAACTACGGGCCTCAAGCAATCTGCCTGCCTTGGCCCCCCAAAGTACAGGGATTGCAGGCATGAACCGCCATGCCCAGCTTCAATTTTTTTTTAATCTGAGACCTGCTTAAAACTGATACTCTGTCTTTACAGTGATCTGAAAAACTCAGTTTAGAGAGCTGGACAAGGCAGATATATGACAGAGACACTAATGTACTTTTCTGTCTCTGCAAACTAACATATTTAAACTCAGAATTCATTTCTCATCAAGTGAGGAAATCTAATGTAATGTCAGGATTTTGAAAAGGATGCATAATTCTTTGATGAGTAATATATGTATTTATGCAGGCTGGAATAAAAAAGAATCATTGAACCAGGGACTTTAGGTTCTCAGCTAATGTTAGAGTTGTAAGGTTCTTTTTCTTCCTCATCTTTAATTTTAAAATTTAATAGGGGATTGTCAGGGGAACCTAACATTCTACTCAAAGGGTTGGTTCCCACCAAATACAGCACCACTGAAAACCAGAGCAGTGGATCAGGTTCCTGTTAAATATAGGTTCTAAATATGCCCCTTGTTTATGACATTTTTGGAAGTCACATAATAGGAATCATTTCTACATACTCAATCAAATTTGTGTCTTTCTGTTTTCAAAATAAAAATAAATAAGGGACAATGGGTAAATGCTTATCCTTGCTGCTGATGCTTAAAACACATTTGTTTAAAAAATTCTTCACTTGAACTGACTTTTTCACCAACTTGTTCATCTCATAGGAAGGAAAGCAGATGCAACCTATAAATAAGTCTTGCATTACTGTTTCAGGAGTTACAGGGCAGGAGAGCCTCTACCCAGAAAGGTCAGGGGCCACAGCCAGCTTGCTCCCTTTGTGAGTCAGACAATACCTGAGTGTTGCTATTCTGAATTCAATAAGCAGAGTTATATAAAACGAATGCCCCTGCATGCAGCTGCTTGAAAATGCTAGCACAATTCAAATTTTTAGTCTCTAATGTTATCCACCGTTGATGGGCAATCATTTTTATTATTTGTATTTTTCCACTTGATTTTCAGAGATTCAAAGTTTCTAAATAAAAAATACTCCACCATCTTTGAAATTTTCACAAACAATTGAGCATTTGCATCATTTTCTATAACCTTATTTTTCCCTGAATTTACTTAAGCTTCATGTCTTCAGATTACATGGGAAATTATCTGGTGTTTAGAAAGCTATTCTTTGCTGTAGTCTAATAACAGAAAAATTATGTGCCTTCCCATCATTAATTCAATTTAATAGATATCTACTAAGTATTACAAGGGTAGAGGCGCTCTGCTAGAATTATTTTAAAGTATGACACCATGATAAAGGTAATACAATACCATTAATCTTTAGGGAAATGGAAATTAAAACCCACTAGAAGGTACTACTACCTACTCACTGGAACGGCTGTAATCCAAGAGAGACACATTATCAAGTACCAAGAATGCAAGGGAAACTGGAACCTTGCATACATACTGGTGGCAATGTGAAATGGTACAGCCACTTTGGGAAAACACTTGAGCAGTTTTTTATAAAGTTAAACATACACTTACCATGTGACCCACAAATTCCACTCATAGGTAATTACCCAAGTGAAATGAAAACATATGTCCACACAAAGACATGTATGCGAATGTTCACAGCAGCATTATCTGTAATAGCCCCAAGGTGGAATCCACCCAGATGTCTATCAGCAGAATGAAATATTATACAGCATTGAGAAATGAACAACACTACCAGTATACATAACAACGTGGATGGATCTCACATGCGTAATGGGCAGCTAAAAACCCAGAAGAATGTTTGGTGTTTGACTCTATATCAAGTTCAAAACAGGAATGGTAATGTGTGTGATTGGAAGTCAAGATCATGATTATCCTTGTTGGTAGAATAGAAGTGACTGAAGTGGGGATGAAAGACCGCAGGCGTGCTGGAGTTGCTCTATTTTTCAGCCTAGAAACTGTCACACAGCTGTGTGAACTTTGCTAAAATTCATCAAGGTGTACCTTCAGACATGTACAACTTTCTACAGTTAGTTATGCTTCCAGAAAGTTAATTAAAACTATGAAAAATGAGTGACACTTGATTTTCAGACATTCAGAGGTCCTAGATAAAACACACTGTGTATTCACTGCTTCAAAGATTTTACAATCTAATGGGGAAGACAGACATGTTGACAAATAATTTTAACAGGAAACAAATTCTGGTAAGCGCTACATTAGAAATATAAAATAAGTACAATGAAGAAAAGGAAAATGTTTACAAAATGTTGCAAAAAAAGAACGATCTTGAAAAAATGTTTTAGAGTGTGGTCAGTGCGCAGTTTACTATAGAAAATAGGAAGAATATAATAATGCACAAAAGTGGATGGAAAGGACATAAATTAGAAGTAAAGAGATTTAAAAGTATTGGATTATATACAAAAGTAACTACCGTTTGAGAGACCAAATTGTTTTAAAGTGTCAGAACACATTAGCTATTTATATCCTTAAAAGGAAGCTCTTTTGTTTTCACTTGACTGACTTTGCCCAAGCTGTAGGTTATTCTCTTTCAGTGGTTCTCAGTCCTAGCTGCACATCAGGATCACAGAAACTTTTATAGCTTCTCCTGAATCAGATTCTCCAGGGGTGGGACTCAGGTATCTGTACTTTGAATAGGCACCTGTGATTCTCCTGAGCAGCCTGAGTTAGGAATCATCCCTGTAGTCCCTGCGGGGTGGAGGGAGCCTTCGCAGGGACCATCAACGCAATAAATGATTCTGAAAGTGTCATTTCTTTGTTTTTGGAGCTTCTGTGTCTTCTACAAAGAAGAGCACGTTTCATATTTATCTCTTTGTAACCGTGCCAAGAAATTTCTTTGCCAAATGGCTTTTATCGAAGTATTACATGAAAGATGTTAATCCTACTGTTAAATTTTAACCCTAATTCTTTCAAGCACTAGGGCTTTTCTTCTGATTTTATTACAGGTACATAGATCCATAGCAGAAGATAGAACTGGAAAGGACAAAGTGGCACATGCAGGTCGCTTGTTAATGCACTTGTATGACTAATCTTCCTTCTATGAGGAGGAAATGTATTTTTAGTCCTCACATTTATATATCCGATGTTCCATTGTGAAAATGTTGTCACACTTAGAAAATGTTAGTCCTCTACTTAATTCATTCACTTGTTATCTATCGTTAGCTTGTCCATACTTTTTTTACTCCTTGTTTTGAAATCATTTTCGAATTACAGAAAAGTTGCAAAAATAGTAGAGTTTACATATAACTCTTCACCTAGCTACCTCTAACTTTAACAACCTCTATAACCACAATACACTTATCAAAGCCATGAAATTAACATGAAACAATTAAGTGAACTACAAGTCTTATTTAAATTTAACTAGTTTTTCCTGATTTGTCTCTTCCAGGATCCAACCCAGAACCCCACATCGTGTTTAATTGTCATGTCATCCTAGTTTCCTCCAATTTGCAACAGTTCCTTGTCCTTTTTTTTTTTTATTTCATTACTTTGGCCTTTTTGATGAGTGCTAGTTAATTAATTCATAGAATGCTTTTCATTTTGGATTTGTGTGGTGTTTTCTTATAAGTACATTGAAATTATTCATCTTGGCAATAATATTGTAGAAGTGATCAGGGAGTACATGTGATGTTAATATGTTTATATTTATCTGACTATTTGTATCAGTATGGACTTGTGGATACTTATTTTATGAACTATAATCCATACTATCATTATTTATTTTGATGCTCAGATTGTTCCAGCTTTGGTCACTGGCAGCTTCTTCTGATTGGATCCTGTGTCCTTTTGAAATGCCCCCATTCTTTTAAAAGCTCTTCTTTTTCTGACATCACTAGATGTTCCAGACTCATCTTGTACCTTCCCTGCTCCACTCCTGAAATCAGCCATTTCTGTACAAAGCTCTGATTCCTTTCATTGGAGAATGATATTTGGAAATAAAGATCTGAGTGCTGCTAGGGTGCCATTGCCCCCAGTCCCTCCCAGCAGAAAGAGCTAGGAAATATATATATGTACACTAATCCAGGAATACACATACACAATACTTATTACTTCTATAGCTACCTATGTATCTGTGTATGTGTGTGCCTCTCCTATTTTCTTATTTGTAACTTCTTTCTCTAAGAGTGAAAACACTAGCTGTCATTATTTGCAATCCTAGATTACACAGAGTAGTTACTAAATTCCTAACTCATACTCCTGTGACAAATAAATTTACTTACTGTAGTATAGTATTTGTTTGCTCACAATTCTTTTTGGTTTTCCTCTGGTAATATACAGTCAAGATCATGTTTCCAAAGTGACTTAAATTCATTTTTAATTCCTATCCCCTTTGCCATAGTTGTATTATTCATCTGGGTTATGCTGTTTATTTGAGTTCATTTGTTACTGTTTGTATTCCTCTTTGGATTCTTACACATTTTTTTTTTACTTTGAGAAGTGTGTAAAGCATTGCTATGGTTCAGAGAGTTGAAGTTATATAAAAAGAGCTATTACAAGAAGTATCTCTTCTAGCTCTTCTTCCTCACAACCCCACTCCCACATCTCATGCCTGCTTCTTTATTTTTTACCAACCTTTATAGTCACACAGTATTTTGTGGTTTCTGGTTTATGCTTCTCCTGTTACTTGTGCACAGATGAGCAGATTAATACGCATTTTATTATATTCCCTTATGCTTTTATGAAGGGTGGTAGCACATCATATAAACTCTTTTGACCTCTGCTTTTGTTTTACTTAATGATTTGAAAATCATTCCAAATTAATTCCTAGGGATTTTCCTTATTCATGTTTTTAGAGTGGCATAGTATTATTCAGTTGTGTGGATATAGCATAGTTATTCGACCACTCTCCTATTTATGGATATTTAGGCTGTTACCATTATTTTGCAATTACAATCAGTGCTCCAATAAATAAACTTGTATATATTGAAGTAATTTTGTACTATTAGAGGTATATTGTCTGAGTAGAATCCTAGAAATGGAATTTCTTGGTCAAAATTAAGTGCATGTGTGCTTAAGTTTTTTAATCACTCTGTCTGTCATTTGTATGCCTATGGGGATGACTATTGAGGGTTAATGTATATCCTTCATCAACACACAGGTTACTGAACTACAGCTTTTAATTTGTGTACCTTTTTTAAAATTTAACTTTCTTCATTAGTTGCACTTAGCACATTAAAAAGTATATTAAAATTGCATTGGAGTTAGGAATTAGTCTTGCATAATTTATCCCTTTTCAAGGTTCAATAAATACCATTGTAATGTGTCAACAGCCTCTAATGAAGGTAGTAATGATACATTACATTTACAGCCCTATCATCCCAGGTGCAGACTAGAATTTTATGATCACTGATAGAGAGTAGGCAGTTCAAGAACTCTAGCAGTGACATAATGACTAAGTATTTATATAATGCTATCATTTGCCCAGAGTTTTTTATTTTTCAAAATTCTTTCAAGTCTTTTCATTTTATAGCAACTACTCAACTGTAGGATGAATTGGGGAAATATCAAATAAATTACGACATTTATGTAGTGCAAAGTCCCTTACATCTATTATCTCACTTGAGCCACAAACCAACCTCATGAAGTAGACAGGGCATACAGTCAACCTCCCCATTGTCCAGGTAAGGACGCTGAGACTCAGAAAAGTGAAATGTGATCCCGATGTCAAATATCTGCTAGGTAGTAGGGCTAGAACCGAACTTGAGACTAGACCACACTACAGGTTTTATAGCTACCTGTGAAACAACAATGAAAAACTGTCCAAGGACATGATATAGTCAAAGAGAGGCAAATTACGTGCTGTATATTTTGGAATCAGAAGATTGCCTCAGGCCAGATCCATTCTGACCATGTGCAAGGCCCTACTCCCACCCTAAGTGCTGCTGCTGTAACAGAATAAGCACTGGCCAAACGACCAGCCTTAGTTTGCACGCCAGTTCTGCCACTTTATTAGATTTTGGGCCTTGGTGAGCTATTGAACCTCTCTTTTCTTACCTCTGAAATGGTTATCGTTCTGCAGACCTGTTGGAAGAATTAAGAGTAACTTTATCAGAGAGACCCTCCCTGAAGCCCCCAGCTAAATGTTATTCTATCCTACAGTGGTCAGTCCATTTCCTTCAGAGCACTTGTCACAATTTAGAGTTATGTTTACTTTTATGTTTATTTGTTTCACATCTGTCTCTTCTGCTAGACTATAAACTTCATGACATTAAGGACTCTGCTTGGTTTTGTTACTCTGTGTGTCTTATACCACCCCCATTAACCACTGAATAAATCTCTCTGAAATGAGTCTTCCCACTTTCTTGTACTTGTTTTTACTTCAGCCACGTAGAATACCTGCAGCTCACTTGTCCTTTCTCATCTCTCTACTTTCACACATGCTGTTTCCTTTGCCCAACATACCTATCCTTGTTTCTTTGTTTATCTGGAAAACCCTTACTCATCCTTCAAGACCTAACTCAACTGTTCTGCGAGGGCTTCTGACATATCCCCATTTCCCTGAAGCATGAGGGGGCTGTTATGCCCCCTTAGCATGCCTTTGTTATAGTCGTTGCTGTATTCAATGGATATTTTTAAGAACCTCCTCTGTATGAGGCGTGTGTTGGGTGCTGGGCACACAGCAGTAAATAGGAGCTGTCATTCTACTGAGGGAGTGAGCCACAAAGAAATAAACAAATAATAACATTCCCAATAGCAATAAAATGCTAGGGTGATCAGTTCTGAGAAGTTGACTTTTGACCTGAGATCTGAAAGGTAAGGAGTTGGAAAAGGGAAGAGAGAGGGGGTGAGCCTTGGATTGTGACTGTTTACTGGGCTGTTCCTCATTTCTACCCCACCTCACCCCCACCCCCCACCTCCACTCACCTGGCCTCTGAGCTCCATGAATCTTATATTCCTAGTAACCAGCATAGGCCCAGCATGTCACACTGCAGTTCCACCACTGGTGGCATGGCCTGTGAGAACTTCCAGTTGCCTTGCTCCATGGTTCTGCTGGGAGCTGGCTCCCAACTTAAAATCCACTCCCCAACTTACTATCTTGTGACACTAGGAAAGTTATTCAATCTCTCTGTGACTCCATTTCCTGATTATTAAAGTGGAAATAACAGTAAGACTTAACAGGGTTGCAGTTAGTAATAAATTAGATAATGCACCTGAAATTCTTAGCCAAGGGCCTGGCACATGGAGTGTAGTCAATAAATGTTGGCAAAAATGCTCTAGAGCTCATGAGGTGGTTATTAAATAATTGAATGAGTTGAGAAATAATAAAGTTTCTCATCCTGGCTAACACAGTGAAACCCCGTCTCTACTAAAAAATACAAAAAACTAGCCGGGCGCGGTGGCGGGCGCCTGTAGTCCCAGCTACTGGCGAGACTGAGGCAGGAGAATGGTGTGAACCCGGGAGGCAGAGCTTGCAGTGAGCCGAGATCCAGCCACTGCACTCCAGCCTGGGCAACAGAGCGAGACTCCCTCTCAAAAAAAAAAAAAAAAAGAAATAATAAAGTTTCATTCTAACTTCAGTAAATAGTGCTAAGTCAGAAGAAAAGCCTCCAAACATCAGTAATTTTACCACCCAGAATCAATAGCTATTGACGCTTTATCTGCTTATAAAGCAGGCTGTGACAGTCAGGGCTTTTCTGGATAGTACAGGGCTTTCGTGTTCTAGCCTCAGACCTCAATGAAACAACTTCACAAAATCTACCAACCTCAGGCCATCCTGCAAGTGGTGCTTTGTCATCTTTGGAAATTATAGTTTGAGCACTTTGTATTAAAAGGGATTTATTTTATGTATCCCCTACTTCATTTTTCTTAGCAGGTCTTCAGGATATCATAAGCAATGAAAGTTATGATGGTACCAGAGAGAACAATTTTCTTAGGTCAGAGACACCAAAATTAACCTGGGATGTTGCTCCTTCTACACAAAGATAGTATTCAGACCATTTCTGCAAACTTTTAGTAGTTGGCAAATCCCCAAATCCCTTGGAAAACTTTAAATATCAAAACAGCATGCACAAAGATGAAAACATTAACAAACTGGTACATAAAGAACTTAAAAAAAAAATTCTCTCTATTGTATTTTCACTGGGAAATGCTGGGATCATGATTGCTGTTTGTATAAACATTAAATATCTGGCTCCTTGGGAGTGCTTTCCTACTGGAATGTACAGACATGAGTTTTCTAGTAAAAAAATAAAAAAAAAATACTGAGGTAATTAGCAAAGAAAGACTTTTCCAAATATTCTCTTCTGTGAGCTGTAGGAGTAAACATTTGTTAACATGAGTGCTTAACTCTGTCCATCTAGTCAACACATTTTGGGAACTATCATTCACCTTTATTGTCACAGAAATCAACTTATGCTATCTTAGAAGGAGGAAATTATCAGAAAACCATTTCTCTTTTCTTTTTGATATTTGTGGCACTGTTTTCAGGGTTTTCATTCACAAACCAATGCACCATAAACTGGTGCTGGAGTATTGAAATTTGTTTTTCTGCTCCATAAATATAGAGGTGGGCACATCTATCAAAGTCGGTAGAAAAGAGCCACATTCACCAACTGGTCACTCTGATGGGGTAATGGGCTGTGGGGCTTTGCAGTGATTAGTAGTGCACGTCATAGATTGTGGGATAAGAGTCTGCACTTTAGTGGTGGTACAATGCTAAACAGCTAAGAAGACTACAGATACTCTCATGGTTTACAGATGACAGGCTTCATTTTATATGTTAATAGAAGGAAGACTTCTGATAGGATGAGGAAATTCACCATAACAAATGCATTCCCTTCACTGAACTCTAGCATGGCACCAGTTAAAATCAGCTGTATGTATGATGTACTCTTAATTCCTAACAGTCCCAAGAAGTACTAATGTGAAAAATATTTTATACTTTTACATTTTATAGGTCATGAGCAGATGGAAAAAATTATGCCAATTGGTAAAGACATTCACATGCAGTATAACACTCCTCAAAAAGGTGTTTACATGGGTTTTTCTTGAAAAAAAAAATTAAAGTTATCTTGGGTAAAATTATTACTTGGGTTTTCTTAAACGTTGTATCTGTAATTCATTTTAATGTATTCCTTCTGCAGAGCTGCATGTTTGAAAGCACAGGTAACCTTGTAATGAATAAAACTGATAAAAGGTTGTGTCCAATGAAAGGGAAATTATGGAATGATTATTCACTTTGCAAAAAGGTTTGTCATAGGGAAGCTTTCCTAAAGCATTCAAATTTAATTTAGTTTGTAAAACATTCATTTACACACAAAATTTCAGGAACAAATTTAGTGAGGAAATGAGATGAATAGTCATAATAAGATAGAGCTCCCTTACACTGCTAACGTTAATGCTTTCTCTCTGTCCCTTCTTGCAGCACTGATAGCCATTGGGCGGTACAGCATGACAATAGAGACTGTGGATGTTGGATGGTGTAAGGAAATTACAGACCAAGGAGCCACCCTGATTGCACAGAGCAGCAAGTCTCTGAGATATTTGGGGCTGATGAGATGTGATAAAGTAAGAGTTGACTATCAAGTTGTTTGCTTTCTACATATCAGTATAGTTAATAGCTTGATGTCGTATCCTCTCCTTCTCTATCCCCACCCCCATATATTCTATATTATATATACATTGTGTATATATATACAATTATAGCTATGCATTGTTTGCCTGCTTTTGTAAACTAATCTGGGATTATCTTTGCATTTCCCCACTTAATAATTCTGTGCTTAAGCAGAAAGAAAAAGTAATCATATATATATAGTCAACTTAGAGTTTGGCATCCTATTTATAAGTCCATGGACCAAAATGTAAAAGGTTACATGACAAACTGCAATTTTCAGGGTCTAACCGTAAAATTATATTCTGTGTTTCAAGTTTCCAGCAACAGTAAAGGTGGAAAGAACAGTGCCAAATTGGTTTTTCACAAGTGTGTAATTTTGGTACTGAACATCTATGTATTCTGGCCACTCGGGAACAAGAAAGGGCCAGTGAGGGAGTATGTGGGAATTTGCATCTCCCCGTACATCAGATGCCACTCCTAGCACGTGATAAGAAGTGATTCCAGAGGTCCTGGCGGAAGGCCTGTGGAGCTGACCAGCGATGTGAGCATGAGTTTAGGAAATGGTGCAGCATTTAATGTGGGACCCTTTGAAGACTGAGAAAACAGATAATAAAAATCTATACTGACACCTGTAATCCCAGCATATTGGGAGGCCAAGGCAGAAGGATCACTTGAGCCCAGGAGTTTGAGACCAGCCTGGGCAACAAGGCAAAACACTCTGTCTCTACCAAAAAAAAAAAAAAAAATTAGCCAGGCATCATGCCACACACCTGTAGTCCCAGCTACTAGGGAAGCTAAGGTGGGAGGATCCCTGAGCTCAAGAGGCCGAGGTTGCAGTGAGCCGTGATTGCGCCACACTACCCCAGCCTGGGTGACAGAGCAAGACCGTGTCCCAAACAAACAAACAAAAACCCAAAAAAAAACCTACGCTAGACACCAGGCACTCCACAGATGTTTTCTTCTTCATTTATTCCATGTTTTTCCTATAACAAGTCTAAGAAATAGTTATTTGCATTGTGAAGTGGAGAAAATGGAGGCTCAGAAAGACCAGTCAGTGGCCCAGGGATACTCTGGCAAGACTTCACGCCGGGTCTTTGGAGTCTGTATCCAGTGCTACTGGCACAACCCAGGGGGCGTTCTCTGGCCACGGGGACTGCTTCCTTAGAAAAGGTCCAGTTCAGACACTTGCTCAGAAAGTGCCGCCATCTTGTACTAATTTACACATGTGTGCTACTTTTGTAAATGGTGATTAGGAACAAATCTAGCAAAATAATGTGAAACTAAATAGACTTGCCATTCAAAGGGCATGCATTTTCTAAATGTAGCAAATCTGGGGGCAAATGAAGTATGGCCCAAAACCCTTGTGTCCTTTGTCATTTTTTGTTAATTGACTAATTCTTTTCTCCAAACACTTTAGAATTCCAGCTTATAGTAGACCTTTGCCAGTTAGTTATGTTTAGAGAAATGTTGTTATATATTCTCAGCCCAGCCCGGAAGCGACTTACTTTGTAACTAAGCAACAGCACTGAGACCCAGGGCTTGCAAGTCTCCCACAAATCTTTCTACTAACCAACCTAATGCTGCTGCTAACCCTGCCACTTTAAAATGACTTCTTTTAAGACAAGTTAAAGGGTCCATCATAGGCAGAGTGCTCTAGAAACAGGAATCAATGACAGCAGAACTCCTCAGCTTCCAGCAGAAGCTGCCACGTGAATGCTGTCTGACTAAAGCTACCAAAATGTAAGCATTCATGCATATGTGTCCACAACGATTCTCAGAAATTGCCGTATTTCTAATCTGTAATCTTTAGATGGTTAAGATCGGCTCCATCTTCAGAGATACACTGTAGAAGTTGTATGTTACAGTTACTACAGGAGAATATTATTCCCGACATATTTGCTGACCAGCATTTTGCTGATTTTTAGTTAAGAAATGGGTTATTTTCTACCCAAATGCAAATTAGTCCAAAATTAAATAGAGACACTGTACAGATTAGCTGTATCCCTAAGGGTTTTAGCCCTTTCCCTGGGCTGCCTCTGAATCCTTTCTCTAACCAGAGAGCCACTCTGAGAACCCATTGGCTCCAGCATGATGCCGTCTGGTCAGAGCCTGCTGCAGCACAGCCCAGGGAGATGCTGGACCCAGCCTTGCTGTCTGGCTTCCTCAGACTTAAAGCAGCTCAGAGCCAAATACGAGAGGCTCTGTGAGGATGGAAGACAGTTCCAAACCACACACAAAGCACAAGTAAAGGCTTGCACAGAAAAGCCTGCTTGTTGGTTTAGTTGGATGGAAATGTAAAGTAGCTATTCAGTTTTCAGATTTTGTATGATGCCATCCATCTCCAGATTTTAAGTTACCATCAAGATTCAAAGGAAGATTTGAGTAGCAAAGAAAAGAAATTAGTAGCAAGGGTATAGTCTGCAGAGCCAGAGTTCAGGTTCAGATCTGGGTTTTGCACTTACTAGTTGTGTCACCATGGGCAGTTACTAACCTCTCAGTGCTTGTTTCCTCATTTGCAAAATGAGGATACTAGTACTTATCTTGTAGAATTATGAGCATGTAAATGAGTTAACATATGTAAAACACTTAGAATAATGTGTATTATATATAAAATGATCTGTTACTGATTATTCTTATCATCAATATCATTATATTAACCCGTGCTGTGATAGTGGAATTTCCCAATGAGAAAAAAAAAAATTGTATTGCCTCCTATTCAATTTTGAAAGAAAATTAGAAAGAAAGGAAAAAAAAAAAACTCAAATTAGAGAATGCTTTGCCTTTGTGCTTTTTCCTCAACTAAATTTAAAATTAAGATTATTTTTTATATAAAGATGTTAGTAATTATACTTTCTACACACCTCTGCAATGGAAAACTAATGCCTCCGTAGGACACTCAGTATTTGGAATGAATTTATTAACCATCTACTCCAGCGCAGGGATGCAGAAAGATTTGCAGTGGGAGAAAAGGGTGAGTTGAAGATAAGACTGTTCAAGTACTTAGGGAAACAGAAAGTAACAAGACAAATAAAGGTGAAAAATAAGAATAGAAACAGGAAACAGAAAAACTATGATTAGGGAATGGAGAAGAAGATACACCATCTCTTGGCAGTCTATGATCATCTGTGCCAGCAAAGCATTAAAGAACAAAATTAATTTGGCCCTGTCACTTTTCTCCCTACCTTAACCAAATCTGCTAACCACTAATAAAACCCATTAGAGTTTTCCTCTGTGTTTCTGCACACCAGTGGCGCCAATGGAGGACGCAGGGAACCTCAACATCTACTCAGTAAATTCCTCGGCCAGGAATGGCATCAGTGGGATCCCTGCACTGGAGAGAGATGTGGTTTGTGAAGTCTGTGTACCCTTGCACTGGTATTCTGTGATCCTGTGGTTCTGAGAAAGAACATTCTAGTTGCATGTTCTTTCACAGTCAGTTTATTGAGGGCCACTTATATTTAATACTTTACCAAACTGATGCTTTTTTCGTCATTTCAGCTTTTGAGGAATTGCAAGAATAACAAAATGCATTGTATTTGTTGTAGGAAAACAGTGTTTCCCCCCACGACCCCCACCCCCATCTCTCTTGGGAGGTTAGCAGAGAACAAATGAGAAAAGTTAAACATATTCATTGCAGACGAAAGCAACATGTACTTGGATTGTCAAACAAGGGCTAAGCGAAACTGCAGTAAATATGTTTGGCTGCAACATTGGTGATTCCTGGGGAGGAGTCCTCCAGTCATTCAACAATGCAGCATTCCCCATGCAGTTGTAAAGTCAGGAAGTGCATTAAGAAGCCCCTGTTTGAGTAGCTTTTCTGATTGCTGGATGGATAAGCATGTTAGAGGGTTTTGAAGCTGACGCCACTTAATCTCCTAAACTTTAGTGCATTGTAAGAACCAAGAGAAGAAAACGCTGTGTGAGACGGCTTTGATGAATTGGGGTGAGCTTATATTCTTAAAGACTGTTCAAAGGCTTACTTGACCTTGGGAATTAGAGTTGACCCGAAATCACCTATCAACTTAACTCACATTTATTTGGTGATTTAGTTAAAAATACTTGCGTAATCAACGGAACTCTCTAATAAGAGCAGTATGTTCACTCTGTTTTCCGCAATCATAAACAGAAGCTTTGGTCATAGAAATGGTTTTTGTGACTTCAGTGAATTCTAGATTCTCTATAGATCTGTTTCTTGTAATTGTATTATATTTTCTTCATTTCTTATAAGGCAGTTTGGATGGAGAACAAAACTATAAAGGACCAAAAAAAAAAAAAAATCATGAGAAAGCTGTAGGACAAATGGAAATGCAGTGTTCAAGGTTAATGAAAAATGTTTGGGATGACAAGGTTGATGAGAAGGGAGGAGGCACCATGGCCTGGCACTGGCAGAAAAAAACAGCCCTCACCAGAGGCAGCCTGGCTAGTTTGCGAGGCCTCGGTGGTAAAGTGTCGTGGTGGAAACCTCTGCAGTGTGTGTTAATACAGAAGTTTGGAGACGCAGGCCTGAATTATGAGCAGTGAATAACATCATAAACGTAGCAATTCTCAAATGCCAAACCCTTGTGAAAAGCAGTTGGATGGAGAAATGCTGGAGCTTTTAAAAGCTCCCTTTCACTTTCTATTTTTTTTTTTAACTTCATGCAGAACTAATTTTATACACTGTTCATTTGATTTGAAAATGCCAGCGTCTGGGGTATCATTAAAGAGCGTTATTGAGGGAGCCACTCTTGGCAAAGCATTTTGCTTAAAATGCTTGGTTCTTATGTCCCTGCATAGTTATAGATGGGGAGGAGAAAGTGTGCCTCGGTTTACCTAACCCCACGCCTCTGCCATGGCCTGGAGCAGATGGCTACCCTTCTGCTGGGAGGTTTTTTTTCCTCCTTGGCCAGTAGAGGCGCCTGGAGGGCTGTGGGGGCCACATTACTTAAGGAACAGACATAAATAGATTGTGAAAGGTCCACCCTAATGTCCTATGACCAAAGCCTCTTGGAATTTCTTTGATTTCTAGTTGACATAAATTAGAATTACACAGGCGTGAAGAGCCCGCCCAGAAAAGATGAGAGAGGCTGCTGGAGAGGAGAGCCGCCTCTGTGTGAGCCTATTGATTATCCAGCTGCCTTCAGGCCAGGGGCCTCTGTGGAGGCCGACTACTATTGATCCACACCACGAAAATAATCGAATTAATTCATTTCTCATCAAACTGACATTGCCAAGACCGTTCTCCTTACCTGCCCCAATTCCTGAAGTTCTTAGTTGAGGAGTGAAATAGTGATTTCTTTTAGTAAATGTTGCTATATTCTCCAGGACATAAGAAATCCCAGTTTTCACATGGAGTTCTACATTTTTAAATGGGAGAGAGATTTTCTTAAATCGAATCAATAAGAAGCCAATACAGAAAGCAAGTGATAGAAACCAATCAGCTCTTTCGAGCCAGGAGTCTGCTTTACCACCTGAAAATATCTAGGACCAAGTTTTGGGTGCCCAATTTAATGTAAAAATATTCAGGAAAAATTGACCACTGCATGTTTCAGGAAATAATTACGGTAAGCGAAAGCCTCAACAGCTTAACTACTCCTGTGGAGAAAATGGAGTTTTTATCAGCTTGTTTAGGAATCATGAGCAGGAAAGCCCTATGGGGAAAATAATATAGGACTCTGTAACTAACGTACAGAACTAACTGGAAAAATCAGTTTCAGAGAAAAATAATTTGAGAACACTGTGTCCAGGACTGTTTTGGTAGCAATTCAGCCATGAAACAAAGCGTGTACCTGCAGGGACTCTCCTCTTCCCTGCCTTGTCTGCGCAGCTGTTTCCAGGTTGCCCACAGCCAAAATGTAAGATTTAAAATTGATGCTGTATCAAAGAAAATAAATTTAAAAAAAAAAGAAGAAGAAGAAGAAAAGAAAACATTCTATTCGAATAAGGCAGGAGTGGTCTAACTGTATCAGACTGTGCAGTCCTCTGTTGTGGGTGACATAACCCTTATTCAGACAGCCCACATGACATGTGGCCCCAAAAGAAAGAGGGGATGAGAAATGGTGAGAGTGCAGCTGGGGCTCTAAAATCTGAACTTCAGTCCTTCACTTGAAGCATCAGCATCTTGTTCCTTTTGCTGATGAAACAGTTTCTCCAGGTGATTTTCACATAGGAGCACTTTAAAACACATTTTACAACCCTCTCCTGATTATTCTTGGTAATTGAAACAGGGAAAAACACATCAGCTGAAATTCAGAGGTTACCTTTCAACCTCATTTTAGTTAAGTGTTCCCATCTCCTCCTCTTCCAACCCTGTTCACCTGAACTTCTAAGAAGTGGTAACTATAAGTCCTTTCCAGTATTTAAATATGAAACCAATAAACACTAATGTGGAATTTTATAAAAGAGGTTGAGCACTAGTGTCAAACTGTTAGGTTTTCAAATTCTACCTCCATCATTTTACTCTCTCCGGGACCTTGGGTGACTTAATCTCTAAAAGCCTCAAATTCACCAACTGAAAAATGGGGACGATAATGACATTTATCCCATAGGGTTGTTACAAAATTAAATGAAATATTGTGATAAAGATCTTAGCTCAAAGTCAGGCACACTATAAGCACTCAATAAATGTTAACTATTATTAGCATTATCATTATATTTATTCATATATACATACCTGCTCTGGAATCTTGTGTCTGCTATATTAATCACCTGTCCAACAGGTTCATAATAGTCTAGCCATGAATATAAATTCACAAGCTTAGATCTTCATAGAAGAACTGGCCTCCTGAGACTAAGGCAGCAATTCTTGAAAATAATAGAATTGTTTTTAATCATTAGGACTCACTAAATTACAGCCAAACTTACAGAGAAAGAAGAAACGTGGAACCAGTAGGAATCAGTCCTTTCTTGTGAGCAGAGAGTGAAGACCTGCCAAGTCAAACAGCCAGTCAATGTCCAGGCTGAGATTTGTTTGGTTTGTTTTTTTAGGAAAATCAACATCTGTGTAGAACCTTTTAAGGGAATGTGCTACAAGTAGCTACTTATGTTTTGCTGGCCTCTGTTATGGGATTGATGGATAGTGAAATTGTTCATTTGCTTTTAAAAGGGGGAAGGAGAGAGCCTACTGTTCCCCAAATACTGTAGGGTGAATAGATTGCTGTGTTGGAGTTTGCCTGAAGGCACCCTGGAGCGTCATTGCTTTGCAGTAAATAATCTCCTTGGAGCTTTGATTTGGTTTCAGTAATTATATGAAAGAATTAGATTGTAGGATCATATTAGTTTTCGAATTTAAAAATAGAATAGGTAGCAGCAATTCCTCAGCAGAGCTCAGATGAGATCCCAGAACTCTTAATCACCTGACTTCGCCAAGTAGCAACAAGACCAGCCTGCAGTGACCAGGTGACTGAGGGACTACTGCAGGTGGGGAAGTGATGGCTCAGCCCACATGCCAGGCCTGGCCATCCAGCAGCAGCAGGTCTTCAGGGCCTACTATGCTGTGCCTAGAGAAAATCCTGTTCCTGTTTGCAAGCAATTTTTCAGAGAAAAACGAAGCCTCTCCTGCCTCCAATTTTTATCATATATTTTATTAATAGTTGATTTTTTCAAGAAATATCTATTGAGTGACTTAGTATATTCAAGTCACTGTGATAGGTGATAGGTCAGAAAAGAACAGTGAACAAGATACACTCCCTATGCCATGGGGCCTGCAGCCTCTTGGGAGAGGACAAGCAAATGGGCAGCTACAGTACTGTAAAATTGCTGATTATTTATTTTTAAGTGACACCCAAGGTTATGCTTCTTCTGAACAAAGAGCCTCACTTTGATCCTATATCAGCTCTCAGCCGTGGTCCTCTAGCCTCTTTTCTTGCCATTCTATTTAATTTCTGAAAAGGATTGTCTAGGAACAGTTTTCCTTACTTTCTCGCCAACTGTTATGAACTATTTCCATCCACACCATGCCACTGATGCTGCTCTTTCAAGGTCAGCAGTGGCCTCTGTGTCACCAAATGCAGTGGCCGTTTTTCTGTTCTCACTTCCCCCATCTCTTGGCAGCAGCATCCATATGGTAACCACTCCGTCCTGCCAGAGAATGCTTGTCTCTTGTCTTCCACTTCACCAGACTGCGGTTTTGGTGCTATCTCTGCGTTCCCCACCGCCTCCCTGTGCCACCATTCCCTCATCTGTAAAATGAAAATAATAGCATCTGTCTCACATCGAGAGAGTGGAGTGAATTAATCTGTGTGGTGTTCTTCCTATGAAGCAAGCAATAAACATTAGCTCTTGCTTGTTGTAGTGGTTGATTTTTACCCTTCCTACCTTCATCTCTTTCCTTCTCCTTACTAGAATATAAGATCTGTGGGTTTCTCCTTCTATGTTATATTACCAGGACCTATCACAGTGGCTGGTACACACTAGTTGCTAAATAAATATGTATTGCATGCTGGATGGATGGATAGATTGGACTGTGTTTCTCATCTGCATTCTCTTCAACCAGAGCAGCCCCATTCTTATTGCTTTATGTACTTGAAATCTACAGTTTTGGTTTGTGAAAGTATTATACAGCTAAAAGTAAATTTGAAAATCATTAGATTCCACTGCCTCTTAATAATTTAATGGATTGTAAAAAGTACCTAGACAGAGGAAAATAAATAAACAAGTGAGAAAGGTCCCCCCTTGGATTTCATATGAAATCTGTATAGCTGGGGAGCTGTGAGGGCAGCTGCAAGCCCTGGGGGGATCAGGACATTCAGATGAGCTCAGCATCTGCTGCATGGTTGAACTTGGCATCCTTCAGAGCCCAGCCCTGCAATGCTCTGATTTATGTACAGTTCATCTTCTGAAAACCAAGAATAGCACTTATTTTCAGGTTTTTGAATCTACAGATTTACCGGTCACATTAATGCAGAATAAATTTTTGCTAATCATGAATTTGTTTGAGGAAACAGGTCAAATTCGTAAATGCTACAAAATGGAAATGGCAATTTTAGAAAGACTTTTTTTCCTCAAGTGTGCACTTGCTGATTACCACTACCTTATCCTTTATGTAAGAAAATAAAAACTGAAATCGAGAAAGCCATTATGCACAAAAGAAAACACACTTTTAGTTCAGAGAGCTTTCCCCCTCGATTATGTTTTTCAGCTTAACTTCATGAGTTTAATTTAGAAATACCTAGATGTGTTCCATAAGTACATTGCACTTACCACTCACTTAGTGACTACTTTAATTATCTTATTGGGGCCTAGTTTTTCTTTTTTCAAATTGTTGATCATTTGCTGAATCATTTGTAGCACTACAGATGACTCCCCCAAGCAACTTTCTCCATCCTGGTGTCCCACATACGTTATGTTCTGGTTCTTATCTGCACCACATGCACATATGCATAGATTTGAGTGTGGCCAAGTCCTGGCCAGTGGTTTGTGGCCTTAAAGCGGCCAACCCATGGTTGTGTACCTGGAGCTTGCTTTCTCAGTGGAGGATAGCTTGGAAACATCTTTCTCAGTGGAGGATAGCTTGATGATACAGGGAATGAAAATGTCACTAATTTTTCTCTCTGACAGTCTGGTTGTTGGACTTCCTGTCACACTAATCTCTAATTAGAGGCTTCAGGTTAGCAAGCCCCAATTCTCACTTAACACTGCAGGCGTTTCTGTGATCCCCATCCTCCCAAGTTCTTTGCTGCTTTCTCACTGTGCTAATTCAAGTGAATAGAAGCAGCGCTAGTGTTAACAGGCAACACACATTTCATGAAAAAGAGACAGCATGAAGCCAGGCCTGTTGTGATATTGACAGAGCATAGCACTTCCAATCATTGCAGATTCCGAAATGGAATGACTGCATTTGACAAAGTTGAATGAATTTATGAGCCTGCCTCTGTCAGGTTCATTGCATTCTCAGTATCTGTCTTATTGTATACTTTGGGATTTTTCGATGAATTTTTTTTTTTTTTTTTTTTTGTCCCAAGAGTACTATTTCTTTCCTCTTTATGAGAAACACTTCATTAAAGACCCCAGGCTACCGGTATGAGGTTCACGCATGAAGCATCGTACATTATGGATGCTCTGTGGTCAGCTGACTCCCAGATTTAGCAAGTTG
>NW_012107953.1:1363184-1504189 GCF_000951045.1 Mandrillus leucophaeus | reverse complement strand
GTTCATTGCATTCTCAGTATCTGTCTTATTGTATTGTTTTTTGTTTTTTGTGAATTTTTTTTTTTTTTTTTTTTTGCCACCCAAGAGTACTATTTCTTACCTCTGTATGAAAAACACATCCTTAAAGACCCCAGGCTACCGGTATGAGGTTCACGCATGAAGCATCGTACATTATGGATGCTCTGTGGTCAGCTGACTCCCAGATTTAGCAAGTTGCTTTTAGGCTCCAATGAGATAGTCAACTTTTCTTCTTAAAATTTCTTTTCTTAAAATTGTATTAACCCAGCATTTTGGGAGGCTGAGGCGGGTAGATCACGAGGTCAGGAGATTGAGACCATCCTGGTTAATACAGTGAAACCCCGTCCCTACTAAAAATACAAAAAAGTAGCTGGGTATGGTGACACGTGCCTGTAGTCCCAGCTACTCAGGAAGCTGAGGCGGGAGAATCGCTTGAGATCGCGCCACTGCACTCCAGCCTGGGTGACAGCGAGACTCCATCTCAAAAAAAAAAAAAAAAATTAAATACCTAATCATGAATACCCTCTCCTTCCATATCATGGATTTTCCACTGAGGAAGCACTAGGTCCATGTGAGAACTGGGGATAGGAGAATTTTTTTTCCTTCCCCTTAGCTTTTGGGAAGATCAGATGGAGGCCAACTTTGGCTTTGCCTAATGAGAGATCTAAGACTTGATGCTGAAGGAGAGGAAGCCAGTCCATTTTTACCACATTCAAAGAATGCATATTTTGTTTCAGACAGTGATGAATATTTGAAAAAAGAAGGGCTAATAAGCTATAGTAACAACAGTTCCTTTTCCCCAGAACCTCTAGCTCAGAGGTGTCATATCGTGGGAAGTGGGCAGGTGCTTAGTTCAACCTTGCCTTCAGATCCCCAAGAACAGGAATCACCTGTGCATTCTAGGAGCTTTTTCAGTCAGTGGCTTTAAACCAGTAGGTCTCCCCGATCTGCATTTTGGAATCTCCTGGAAGTTTTACAACTACCGATGCCTGACTCCCTCTCCACCAAGACTCTGATATAACTGGTCTAGGATATGGCCTGGGCACTGGGATTTCTAAAAGATCTTCAGGTAATTCTAATGAGCAGTTGGGTCGACAACCACTTTATTCTTGTTTGTATCTTTCTTGCCCTTGTAGACACAGTTTAATTCATCTCATGTCAGTAAACATTTATCATAAATTTGCTATATATGAGTCACTGTAGGGTTTATGGCAGAAGGCCTTGGTTTGTCTGAGAAAGGAAGAGGGAAGGAAGGGAATGTGAAGCTGATTACAGGGGAGAATAAAGGAGCCAAGTGCTAAGGTAGGAAGCTTACCCTCGCCACTGAAGAGAAAGAGGTGAGAGGTTGAAGAGGCACCAGTTTCCTAGTTCCCTGCTCTCACCATAGCAAACCTCAGCAGAATGTGGCATGTCACCTGAACAGGGACGTGCGAAGTCCTGCTGCAAAGGGAGAGAGATAGAATTATAAAAATCTACACAGGCCAGCAGAGAGCGGGCACATGTTGTCAGCTGTGCAGGATCCTGGAAAAATCAATATATCGTCTGCTCTTTTTCTCTTTTCTTGGTGTCCTATTTAAAATATTTTAAACTGCACTTAGATGACTCACCTCATTTACATGCAAATTTGGGGTGTTACTAAAATTCACATTACCCTGATTTCATCCTTTTTAATATGTGCCCATCTTAGAGCCTGTGGGCACCAGCTGAAAGCACATTAAGGTCTGTTTGAATATGCATTGTTCACGATGACTTTTGCTGGCACCTAGTGAATACCAGGTTCCACAGATATCCACTAGTTTCCCAGAGAGCCAAGAAACGTGGAGAGAAGCAGGCTCCAGAGGCGTATTGCCCCAGAGATAGCACTCTGCTTCTGGGCCGCCAGGAGTCAGCCTCTGGGGCTGTTAGCAGTGAGTGACATTACGCAGGGAGTCTGTGAAGAATGACAGGCCAGTGTGAAGGCCCAAGCCCTGAATTCGGAGGCAGGAGCTGAGTGTGCTATTTGTGATGCCTTCACAGATATACTGTGGGCCTTTTACTTTTCCCGCCTGCAAATAAAGGGGTCCACCTTCTTTGCCCCTCCCTTCCTCACAGCAGAGCTATTTGATACAATAACTTACTGCAGGTATACACTTGAGTTCATTGGATGGGGCGGGAGAAACATTGCATAGCTTACAAAGTAACGCCTGATGAGTTGTTTTATTCTAGCTCATAAACTGGTTTCCTTTCTTCTCTGAATAATATGTGCATATTTTGTGGATATGGTACACAGGCTGACACCTTCTTGTCCTTCAGAAGTCCACATATCACTTCATTTGGAAAGCCCTTTCCAGCCCTCAAGGAGCAGGTCAGGTGCCTACTGTGGGCTTCCTTCTGCAGCAACCTGCACTTCCCTAGAAAGCACTTCCCGGGCTTTGCTGTTGCTGGTGTCATTGTTCCTCCCCTGCTGGGTTATAAGCTACAAGAAGGCAGGGGCCATATCTGGCTTGCAGGCCATCCTACCTCTGTAACAAGGGAAAGTGTTTTTATGGGTGAGAGACGGGAAAGGAAGCAGTGCCCGTTTCTGGCGTAGTCACGGATGGCCTATCCAAAGGCCTGTTGTCAGTCCTGCAGCTTCTTCGCATTTCCATCATGCTTCAAAGTCTCAGGTAACCCACAGCTCCACAATAGACCGCTCTGCAGGCCAAGCGAGATCCATTATAATTTACATTTAGAACAGCCATTTTGAAAACACTGTCAAGGACTTTGAAATGTATGTATATGCAAACTGCAATCTCTTTTATATTCAGTAAAAAAAGAATGTCAGTAAATAGTTTACAGGGCAGGAGATCAGCTAGACCCCAGTCTGACACTTTCCATACCACACCATCTTACCTAAGGGGCCAGGCAATGTGATACAGTGCAGAGAGCACTGTGTGTTAGGGTCCTGAATTCAAAATCTAGCTACCATTTACTAGCTCTGTGAAATAGAAATTCCATCTGATTAGGGGTATTCATGCTTAGATGTCTGGGAAATAATAGATATTCACTGAATATTATTCCCTTCTTGTCTTCCCCGTCCTTGCCTGAACAGAGACATACTTTTATTTTGCTTTATTGGTTATTTGAGTAAAACATTAACAAATTGTTTTCAAGTATTTTGCCAAAATAAACCACGCTGAAGAGAAGGGTTTGATTGTCTCTTAACACGCAAAAGCCTAATACTATGTGTTCAGCAGTGGGGGCATGGGGCATTTTTGGTGGCAGAATTTCTGCTTATCTGAGATTGCCATTCATTGCACGCTTCTGAGGCATCAGATACTAAACACTACCATGACAGCAGAACCAACTGAAAAAAGAGAGCCCTTCACATTTTCACTTGCCTCCACATAGGGGTGAAGGCATACCAACTCCCAAAGCCCAAGAAATCAGAAGCTAGAAATGGCCTTGTTTTGAGTCAGGAGACCTGTCCACAATTTCCTCTTTGCCATCAGGTAACTATGACATTAAAAGGGAGCTTAAATGTCGCAAAATTTCCAAATCATCTGCCTTCCTGGGCCTGCCGTCTTGAGCAGGCTGCTGATGCTGTAAACACCAGTGTCAAATCCTTTGAACTGTGTGGGGTTTTGCCAAGTTTTGGAAACTGACTCGTGTCCAGGATCATTAGCATGCCTCTTAGTCTACACACCTGGTTTAAGAACGATCTCCAGTGTGGAGGGTTGACATCAGGTAATCCAAAGCGTAGCTTAGTTATTTTCTGAGTACGCCCTGACAGCCACATGACCCAGCAAAACTTGCTAAACCACCATCATGAGCTGCTTTGGTCTCCTGTGCAACATTATTGGAAACTCTAGGGAAGATGTATCTGGAAAGAGGTATCTGGTGATGTCAGATGGAAAAGACAATAGCGCAAAGAATCACCATGGGTATGAACTTCAGAGGATTAAAGGAGTTTGGGGCTGCCATAATATCAGGACTTTAGAGACTGCTACCACTCTAGTTGAACAGTCTGGGAACAAGGTGAGCTTATCTCTACAATTTCTGGCTCAGTACTATTTGGTGCTTTTTTAATGTACTCAACAAATATTCATTGAACAACTCCTATGTGAATTTAGCCAACACATATTTATTGAGTATATACTATGTGCTAGTGATTTGACAGTGAACAAAACCAGCAAGAACGTCTGTCTCATAGAGCCTGTATTCTAATGGGCAAGAATATACCAGACAGTGCCTGTAGGACTAAAAACAAAGAGATGACTGAAATTCTCCTTGTTGTCAAGAACTTTAAGTGGTTTTGTCTTAATTGTGATTTTAATATAATCAGATGTCAAATATTTTCCCCCATCATAAATATGTCTTCTTTTAAAACCTGAGTTAAAAAGGAAGTAACAATCACTTAATGTAAATGGCTTCTTCTGCAAATTTTATCAGAAATGACGTCTATTGAACAGTACGTGTCATTGAGGAGATAAGTCAGGCCTGGGTTTACACGTATCTGGAACTTTCTGGGGAAATTAATAAAGAGACTGTAATGGCCTAGATAAATTGGTTACACTGACTCTCTGTAACTCTGAAGTTTCTCTCCTCACCCTTCCGTAAGAGCAGCAGCCATATCATGAAACTGTGGTGTGATTTACCTTCATTAGCATAGCAATTTGCCTCACATTTTCACAAAGTGCTAATAGATGTTAACTCAAAATAGATTAAAATACCAGACAAATTGCTACTACCTTAAAAAGAGTTATAACCATTTTGAAAATGTAAATTATGGTTATGCAGCATTTGGAGAGAAGTATAAAATCCAGTCTTTCTTATATTTAAAAAAAACTTGTGGCACATGGTTTTTTCCCCTTTAATCACAGTAATTTCTTCAAATGACAGTGCAGCATATTTTTTTAGGAAGATACATTGCATTTTTTAAATCTCATGTGTCATATAGGAGTTGCCATTGATAGTTTTCAGCAAGAGGAAAAGAAATTGAATACAGAAAACCAGGGATCATGGGGAAATTTTAAAAAAAAAAGCTTCATCTGTAATGTTCCCTTTTTATATTACATATATTTTATGAGTTGGAACAGAGAGAGGTTCTTTTCATTCTAGCAAGTGGAGTTGTGCATGACAAAATGTCTGCAGAAATGTGCATGTAGACATAACGATGTAAAAGGATTTGGGCTCTGCTGGTGTCTTACCTGAATCCTCTATGGCACCAAAGCACTTATGGAGTCCGTACAAAGAAAAGGTGAGCATAATGTGTGCTTCTGAGGAGTAAATGAGCATAACTGTAGTATAATATTTGTCACACTATTGCCAGGAGAGATTGTAAGTAAAAGATAGAACCCTCCCTAAATAGGAGCCCGTGTATTTCCCCTGAATAACTTCTACCCAACAGAGCTCTAAAATGAAATATTTGCATTTTCCCCACTGCTTTGTTTCCTAGAATTTACAGAGTACAGTTAGCAAAAGGATTGCTTAGAAGATACATTATATCCACAGAGGATTACTGGTGCCATTTTTCATACAGTTACACAAAGTCAAATTATTGTCAGTTCTTACCCCAAACCTGTGAAAGCCAGAGAACAAACACATCATCATCTGTATTCTCAACTACAGATGTATTTTACTTTGTGCAGCTGAAATAGGTAAATTGCATTTTGGGAAATCAAAGGATATATAAAATATGCTGGGGAAGCTGGCAAAATAAATTAACCCTACCATGAAATTATTTACTAAAGTGAACAATTATTCTCTAATTTGTATACTTCATAAATCCTTATCTTCATGTATCAAGTTTGCTTAAGGTGAATTATGTGCCTTTTCCTGGAAAACAGTTATCACATAGAGATATTTTCTACTTTTAAATTAATTGGCCCTCCAAAGCAAATTGCCTGTCAACCCTAGGTACAAAACTCTGTACAAACCTGTGTATAAATTGGAAAAGATGTACCATAGAAAAGAGTTCATATCGTTAACAGTGGGTTTGAATGTTTTCTCTGCTCCATTCTTTTCTCATTTATTTTTAGTTAGTACTTCCTTGAATGCCAAATGGCTTGGACTACATTTACTTCTTTGCAATGTGACGCAGATTTTCCAAGGTTCCTCTCTGACCAAATGACTTCATCTCTTAGTGAAAACTGCATCCTTTTGTTTGTCTGTGGCAGGAGGGAGGCAACTCATCTAACTGCAGCATGGGGAACATCCGTTTAAAAAAAGGAAGAATTTCCTGACAGTGATGTATTAGTCTGTTTGTATTACCATAAAGGAATAGCTGAAACTGGGTAATTTATCAAGAAAGGGGATTTAATTGGCGCATGGTTCTGAGGTGTACAGGAGTGCAATGCTGGCATCTGCTTCTGGTGAGGGCCTCAGGAAACACAGTCATGGCGGAAGGCGAGGGGAGCAAGCATGTCACATATGTCACATGGCGAGGCTGGGAGCAAGAGAGAGAGTTGGGGGAGGTGCCACACACACTTTTAAACAACCAGATCTCGAGAGAACTCCCCCACTCTCTTGAAGACAGCACCAAGCCATGATGGGCAGACCCCCATTAACCAAACACCTCCCACCAGGCCTTTCCTCCAACACTGGGGATCACATTTCAACATGAGATGGGAAGGGGACAAATATCCAAACCATGCCAAAGTAGTTACTTAAAACCTAGACTATGTTATTAAGGAGAGTTCTGGAATCTGCTCAATAAAGCATTAAGATAAAATAGATTTTTCTTGTACATGGAGAACATTCTAAAAGTTATTCTTTGCTTGGTGATTAATTTATTTTTAACATTACAACTAGTGTTAACAAGGTTTATTTTATGAGATAACTTAGAGGTGGAACAATATTGATTAACGCTATAGAGAACTGGTGGCCCTAAGAGATCATGAATTAACTCTTTCATTCAGTGACCATTTACTGAGTGCCTCCTCCAATAGTGAGAGCTCCTGTATGGTGGGCTTTTTATATGAGTCACAGTGCTAGGCATATTATTACATTTAATCCCTATAACGGTCCTATGATAAGTACTTTTATCCTGTCTTTACAGTTGAGAAAAACCAAATCTTAAAGAAGTAACATGAGACAGTGTGGGGATTCCTCAAGGATCTAGAGCCAGAAATAACATTTGAGCCAGCAATCCCATTACTGGGTATATACCCAGAGGATTATAAATCATTCTACTATAAAAACACATATACACATATGTTTATTGCAGCACTATTCACAATAGCATAGACTTGGAACCAACCCAAATGCCCATCAGTGATAGACTGGATAAAGAAAATGTGGCACATATATACCATGGAATACTATACAGCCATAAAAAAGACTGAGTTCATGTCCTTTGCAGGGACATGGATGAAGCTGGAAACCATCATTCTCAGCAAACTAACACAGGAACAGAAAACCAAACACTATATGTTTTCACTCATAAGTGGGAGTTGAACAATGAAAACACATGGACACAGGGAGGGGAACATCACACACTGGGGCCTGTCGGGGGGTGAGGGGCTAGGGGAGAGATAGCATTAGGAGAAATACCTAAGGTAGATGATGGGTTGATGGGTGCAGCAAACCACCATGGCACGTGTATACCTATGTAACAAACCTGCATGTTCTGCATATGTATCCCAGAACTTAAAGTATACTTTTTTTTTAAACTAAAATTAGATTCCTTAATCACATCTTATCAAAATAAAACCTGGTAGATTAAAAAAGAAAAGAAGTAACATGAAAGCAGGATTCAAACCTGTTTCTGGTGGCTTCCAAAGTCCATGATATGAACCATAGTTGCCATAGTTCTTCTCTATTTTGAACTGCCCAGTAGATTTAAAGATAAAAGGCCAATCTTTAATCTCCAGAGACTTCTATTCAAGTGGAAGAGATAGGCAAGTGGACAGATAATTGTAATACAGTGTGAGAGTGCTCAAAGAGAGGACAGACCTTGCAGGGTGCCCGCCATGGTGCACCGGGAAGGGGTGCCTAACTCAACCTTCTGGGTTGGGTTGCTTAGGGAGGGCTTCCCTGAAGGAGGAGATTCTTGAACTGAACATGAGTTCCTCAAGAAATTGTTGGCCTTCTTGATTAGTATGTTAGTGTCAGTGTCGGGCTTTGCCTTATTCTTGGATTTCTATTTTTTATTTGTAGTTTGTATTTGTTTTAGCATTCACTCACTCATAACTATTCCTGGCTCATTATAGTTCTTATAGATCTTAGATTGGAGCAAGAGAAATAGACATTAAACTAAGCAATCATAAATTCACTTAGTACAATAATAAGTACTCTGAGGGAAAAGTAGGCAGTATTGAAAGAGTGAATGATCTGGAATACTTACGTAACTTAGTGAGGGGAGCAGAGATAAGGCAGTGATCCAAATTTGCTGGGAAAATGACATGGAAGCTAAGAACTCAAAGATGAGTAGGAAGTAGGCATGAGAAAGGGATCATAATGGATAAGTGGGGCAAAAAGTATTCCAGGGATGTGTAAAGATCCCAAGACCAGAAGGAACTTGAACAACTTAATAAACTGAAACTAGGCCAAGTGACTGGATAGTATCAAACATATGCTAGAGGAATAGGCAAGGCCAGATGATAGATGACTCCTAAATGTACTGTTACAAGCTGTCTGAACTCTAGACTTAGAGCACACATTTAAATTATATTAAATTAATCAGTTCATATTTCAACTCCAATATGTGTATCAGTTTTCCTTTTTTTATTCAAAATTATTTTATTAGCTTTTGAAAATAAAATGTTATAAATCATAGCTTTATCACAAAAAGAATTAGTTATATGGCTTGGTTAAATTTGACTTAAACACAAGCAGTTCTTAAATAGAGAAATGCTCTGGCAAAGATTTAGTATCATCAACACAATGTTGAAATATCAACTGTGTCAATAATGTAAAAAGATTAACAGATAACATAGTTTTCTAGATCACTTAGAAAACATCATACTATTTCAGAAAAGTGCAGATAACTGAATTTCATGATCATCATACTTCTAAGCAGGCTTTCAAAGCAAACAGCAAGGGTTTGATGTTGTTTTAGGTTTTTCCTAGTGATCCTGATCTTTTCCAATAATGGACATCAAGAGGTATGCTCAAAAATGTGTATCACAAGTACCTTCTTTCAGACTAGCTTACTCAGTATAAATGAAATATTGATGTATTTGAAAATGCTCAAGTGTTCAATAAAGATTTTAAATAAAGCTACCTAAAAGTTGTGGTTCTTAGGTTAATCATTTATTTATCTAAAGGATGAAGAAAACTGTCTACTTCTGTGATATGCACTGCAATCAGCTTAAAAATAATTGACAAATTAATCCCTTCACAGCACAGCAATTGTAAAGGTGTTAGTTTTAATTAGGCCTGTCTGATTGCCTTGTCTAATCAAGAATCAAGGTGGTATCTTTGATGGTTAAGGTCTATTGGGGCCATCTCTGACCTGCTATCCATGTATGTTTTAATTATTGATTCCTCACATTTCAGCCCTTTTCACAAAGGCACTTGAAGTTTGCAGTACCTTAACATTTAAAGGGAAGAAAAATAAACATCTTCCCCAACACTTCTGGAATCCTGTGTATCCTCTCCGGCTTTCCACAATTTTTGTCCTAAGAAGGCTGTTGGGTTGATGATGAAGTCAAGTGCACATTAGCTATCTTACTGCTTCTTCACCTCCCAAGCACTGGATTTTCAATGGACATGGTTAAGATCTTGACAAATCACAGTCATCTATGCTTCTAGAAAACACTTTTGATTTCTTGATATTATGTCTTTTAAAAATCCCTAAGGGCAGGTGTGTTACTGGGAGATCAGAAAGGTCAGATGAAAGGGGACACATATCTTCTCACAAAACCCTTCCTCACATCGCTAGGAGGAGCAAAGCCAGGGCTCCTTGTGCCACCGTGAGTCAGCCGCAGCACATCAGTGAGCGTGGGCAGCAGCATGGTGTTGGTGGTCTCTGTGCGTGATGATGGCTCTTCTTTGTTTGCAGGTCAACGAAGTGACGGTGGAACAGCTGGTGCAGCAGTACCCCCACATCACCTTTAGCACCGTCCTGCAGGACTGCAAGAGGACCTTGGAGAGAGCCTATCAGATGGGCTGGACCCCCAACATGTCTGCCGCCTCCTCCTAACGCTCCTGCCCCGCCTAGTCCGCTGGCACCCATTCAGCAGAGCAGAGGAGAATTGTACATTTGGGGGGCTGATCTCTCGGAAGGGTTTTAACTGTCGCCTGTCTGTATGTGTTCAAGTATGTGTATTTGTGTCTTGTTTGCATACTGCATACCAAAAGTGCAGTTGTCATTTGTTCCCAAGTGAGCTGGCTTTTTTTCTTAGAAATTAAAGATTATGAAAGCCACAAACTTTTTAGTTTTTAACTTCAAAGGCTTCTTTCTCTTTAAAAAAAAAAAGTTTTTTTAATATAGAGTCAAAAAATTGGATGTATTATTTTGAGCTTCTAATTGCTGCCACTTGGAGATGTCCAAATAAGAAGGCCTTCTTTTTACATGGGATGAATTGTGCACTTCTGCTGATGACGACTACAATAGAAGTGATGTTACACGTACAGGCACTTACATTCTCACATACTCACACATGTGTGCACATCTACACCGGGGCTCTGATCTACTCCAGATCATTTCCTGACAGAGAAGCCTTCTTCCAGGCCACCGAGGTAGCATGTTATCCACTGTGGCACTGCCTAACTCCATGCATCCTCAGGTGGCCAACTTGCTATCTGGTAGGTGACTTGGGGACTAGAAAGAATAAAGCCTTTTCTAAATTTGTTATATGGAGGCAACAATCTGAACTCCCCTGGCCAGCTCACAAAAATTAATTATACATTATTCTACAAATGCATTCTGTTGAGCACTAAATATTTTAGTTGGTTTTACGTTAACATTGTGTTAGCTTTTATTTCCTGGATAGTAACTGGTCAGGATATATTTTAATGATATTTGAAACTAATCTTAGCATTGAAGCCACCAATGTAATTAATGGTGTGCAATTATTTTAAAAAGTACAGATCATTTCATTATTTTCTTAATTTTGGTAATTATTAAAGTGTATTTCTGAGATACGAGAGGGTAGTCACATTAATAGAAGATTCATGAGTGAGATATAAGTAGACAATCTTTCTACTGTTGTTGCTTTTTTTGCTTTGCTTTGGGTTTTTGAACAGGTTTTTTGGATATGTGCATGTTGTCATTTTGGACTAGTTCTCGTGCTACTACAAAGATCTATTGCTAGCTAATATATGAGTTAAGAAAGAAAATTAGAAAATCCGTTCATTGAAATTCTGTTTACACTTGTCAGAAATAAGCATTTCTTTGTTTAATTAAAGATTGCCAGCTTCAGTTAAGACAAGACCTATCAGTAAATGAATATATGTTTTGATTTAACACATCTTTACAATTAATTCATATTAGGGACTCAGGCTCAAATAACTGTTCCTGTGTCTAGATTTATAATGAGGACATCAGGGAGCCTTTTTAAGCTAAAGAGTGATTATCTTTCACAGCAGAACTAGAAACAAAACCTAACTTGTGAATTTGCTATTTATTTTTCCCTGAGTGAATATAACTGTTATTTGGTCTTTAACAGATATACTGAGGTTTGAGTTTCACTTTCTTTAAGTCTCACATTGCTAACATGACATTAGCTGTAAGAAGCAAAAGATAGCTTTACATTTGAATGCCATTTACTGATTTCTAATGATTCTCTTTTTTTGTAAACAACTGTTTCCTTTGATTATGTCAACATGTTTCTGATGTGGCATTTTTGTTTTAATCCCAATCAGTTAGGAAATCTAGTCAGTAAGCACCATGAGTGTTCTTCCCGTCACTAAATGAGTTTCTAATTTAATTTGAAGGGAATAAAATTTGTGTAAGAAAAAAGCTGTTTAACATTAATAAACTGTATTTCTTCTTACACATTGAACTACATCATTTTCGTATCTACTTCCCCACCACTGAAATAGCTTATTTCACAATATTTTAACTGATTTTTAATCCAAACTAATTTATAAGACAGTATGTATAGTAATAGTAGCTTGAGGGAATATGCAGAAGTTTAATTTTTATATATGTCATACTATATTTTAAATAGTTAAAAAAGACAAAAGAAGGGAGAGCCATCTATGATATAGATGGTACCATTTCAGTTCAAAGTGGTAATAACCTTTGGAGTGTTACAGTTTGGTTGTCAAATGGTTTCAGAGTATATAATTGATTTTTTAAACGTTGCATTGTTTGCATCTAAAGTACAGCACTATAACATGCTTTAGCTTGCGGGGTGGGGTGGGGTGGGGACTTGCACTTATTCTCTAAAATGTTGACTAATCCAGAAAGCCTGATGCAACATAATCTGGAAAACTGCTTTGGTACATTTGTAGAACTCCATAGAAATACCATATCCAGCCTCAAAGCATTAATCTCAAAAAAAAAAAAGAGAAAAAAAACCAGCCAGTAAAAGGCATCACCTTGAGTGATCCTGTGATGGTTATTGAATGTGTTCTCATTAGATGCTTTGAAATGAGGCTTAAAATAATTTTTCTGGGCAATATAGGGTTTCTTTTTTTTTGCTTAGAATGTCATAAATACATGTGAATACGTTTAGTGCAGGGCTTTTTATTCTCTCCAAAATGTCAACAGTATTTTCAGAATAAAGACTATGAAATATATTGCTGTAGTGGAAAATTCTGGTCCTTTGTCTTTAATGTCTTTTTGAGTGGATAAAGAAAATTCACCCGGTTTGTAGTTTCTATATTTCCGTGAATCTTTGACCTTGCAATGGGTTGCAATAAAAGAGAAACAAAACACTGTGTCTTTTGTTTTATTTTAGAGACAATAAATGACTGCCCTGATGCTGGTTGGGTATGATGCATGCAGTGGTCTGTGCTTTTGTGTGTTTCACTACAGACTTATGTAGGTTTGACTAACCCAGAATAATAAACGAGACTGAGTTTAGGAGGTTCTAATTGGGCGGGTGATTATAGAGATAAGATTAAAACCTCAAGCATTTAAATAAGTGTGTATTAGTCTGTTCTCACACTGCTGTAAGGACATACCTGAGTAATTTATAAAGGCAAGAGGTTTAATTGACTCACAGAAAACTTAAAATCGTGGCAGAAGGGGAAGGAAACAAGTCCTTTTTCACAAGGTGGCAGGAGAGCGAAGAATGAGAACCAAGCAAAGGGAGAAGCCCCTTATAAAACCATCAGATCTCACGAGAGCTTGCTCAATACACAAGAATGGCACGGGGGAAACCACGCCCACGATTACATTGCCTTCCACTGGTCCCTCCCACCACAGCTGGGGCTTATGGGAACTACAGTTCAAGATGAGATTTGGATGGGGACACAGCCAAACCATATCAAGTGAGTTGTTTAAAATCGCATTTCCTAAACAGTCATCATTTATATAGCCACGTATTCTATTTTTCCAAAGTAAATAAATACGTAAGATATTTATTGAGTGACAAATATAGGCACTGGAAATGTAAAGATAAATGAAACTCCCACTCTCAAGTTACAGCCTAACAAGGGGACATTCTGGGGCACTAGCAATAACAGTGGAGAACAATAGATATAATGATGGGAATAATTATGGGGAGCGCATCTAGGGCCATGCAGCAGCTTTGGGAAGGGAGAGCTTCACAGAGGAGGAGCTTTTCATGAAGGCTAGAGAAATAGCGGGAATTTACCAGCCTTGCTTGGGGGAAGGAATGGAAGACAACCTGGAAAATGGAAAAGTATGTGCCAAGGCATGAGGAAAGGAGATAGCACAGAAAGAGCAGGGCCCTTGAGGTGACTGAGTTTAATAGGAATGTATGTTATATAGAGGCAGCAGGTGGAGAAGGTTCCTGGAAGAAAACAAGGGCAAATCATAAACGTTTTTTGGCCTGCTAAAGAGATTGGACTTGTAGGGAAGATCAGATCTGCTAGAAAAGCCTTGCCCTAAGTTATTCAAACAAGAGGGGTTCTCCCGAGAAATTTAAAATGCAGGACTTCCACTTACAATAATATAGTGGAAAGGAGATCCTGAAAGATTTTCTGCTGTGTAACATCTAAAAATGTTCATTAACATATTTTTTAAAAACCTTCTTGGCGGGGCGCGGTGGCTCACGCCTATAATCCCAGCACTTTGGGAGGCCGAGACGGGCGGATCACGAGGTCAGGAGACCGAGACCATCCTGGCTAACATGGTGAAGCCCCGTCTCTACTAAAAAATACAAAAAACTAGCCGGGCGAGGTGGCGGGCGCCTGTAGTCCCAGCTACTCGGGAGGCTGAGGCAGGAGAATGGCGTGAACCCGAGAGGCGGAGCTTGCAGTGAGCTGAGATCCGGCCACTGCACTCCAGCCTGGGCGACAGAGCGAGACTCTGTCTCAAAAAAAAAAAAAAAAAAAAAAACCTTCTTCAGTGACCAACATACCTGCGAGAAAGTAAAAGAAAGTTCCCTGTGGCCCAGGACAAAGCTCGAACAGCAGTCTAGAACAGGGATCAGCAAAGGAGTGGCCCCTGGATCAAACATGGCCAGACACATATCTTTGTAATCAGGTTTTCTTGGGACACAATCATATCCATTTGTTGTTGCCTTCTCTGTGGCTGATTTCATGCTACAACAGTAGAGTTGAGTGGTTGCCACAAAGGCCATGTGATCCACAAAGTCAGAAAGATTTACTCTGGCATTTCACAGAGAAAATTCGCCAACCGGCTGGGCGCGGTGGCACACGCCTGTAATCCCAGCGCTTTGGGAGGCTGAGGCGGGCGGATCACGACGTCAGGAGATCAAGACCATCCTGGCTAACTCGGTGAAACCCTGTCTCTACTAAAAATACAAAAAATTAGCCAGGAGTGGTGGCGGGCACCTGTAGTCCCAGCTACTCAGGAGGCTGAGGCAGGAGAATGGCGTGAACCTGGGAAGGGAAGCAGAGCTCGCAGTGAGCCGAGATGGTGCCACTGCACTCCAGCCTGGGAGACAGAGCGAGACTCCATCTCAAAAAAAAAAAAAAGAAAGAAAGAAAAAGGAAAAAAGAAAATTTGCCAACCAACCTAGTCCAGAGAGGTGGTTCTCAAGTACAGCCCCCAGATCAATCACATTAGCATCGCCTGGGAACTTAGACATACAAATTATTGGGCCCTACGTGAGACCTACTAAATCAGAAACTCAGAGAGTAAGGTCCCAAAATCTGTGTGCAAATCCTCCAGGTGACTCTGATGCATGAGCTAAACTTTTATCTCTATCGAGACAAGCCTGGAGACAATCAGAATATGGGACTATATTGATCACGATAGCCTAGAGAACTTGTGGAAACATTAGGGCCAGTGAATAATTGAGAGTCATATCAGAGTCTACCTCATGGAAAGCCTGGATCCCTGAAAGGCTCTGCCCTTTTAAAAACAATGAACTAAAATAAATCAAAAAATTGAAGAGGCAGATAGTGAGGAAAGTAACCATTCTCAGCCTGGGCTATTCATGGATTTTTTTAAGGGCTCCCTGCAAATTAACAGCTACTGACTAACAACATTCAAATGGATTTAAGCCAAGTGTAGTGGCCCATGCCTGTAATCCCAGCACTTTGGGAAGCTGAGGCAGGAGGATTGCTTGAGCCCAGGAGTTCGAGAACAGCCTGGCCAACGTGGCAAGACTCCATCTCTATAAAAACTCAAAAAAAAACTATTAAAAAAAAATTAACCGAGCATAGTGGTACATGCCTGTAATCCCACTTGAGAGGCTGAAGTGGGAGGATCACTTGAGCCTGGGAAGGCGAGGCTGCAGTAAGCCATAATTACACCACTGCACTCCAATGTGGGTGACAGAGCAAGACCTTGTCTCAAACACACACACACACACACACACACACACACAACAGATGGAGTTAGTAACTGAATCTACACTGTTTACTTAGTTTATGTTGCTGATCATTGTATTTTTAAGAGGATTCATATCAGTAGTTCTCAGTGTCTGACAAAAGCAAAATAAAACCATTCCTGGAGAAAGGTACCCTCAACCCAGACCTCAAAAGAAACCCCAGAGATAGCATGCCAGCAAATATAAACCCACAATCTAAAATCACAGAGAAAAAAAAAGGACGTAACCCAGGATTAGCAGGGCAAGTCAGTAGAAACAACAAATAGATCCACATCCTCAAAGACTTCAATATTACATTTTCAGATACATACTACAAAATAAACGTGTTGTATTAAAAAGGTGTTTAACCTGTATAAGAAAAATGAAACTATCAAAATGAACAGATACTTAAAGAAAAAACTAAATAAATAGTATAAAAATTTTAAAAGGCCAGACACAGTGGTTCACACATGTAATCTCAACACTTTGAGAGGCCGAGGTGGGAGGACCACTTGAGGCCAGGAGTTTAAGACCAGCCTGGGCAGCATAGTGAGACCTGTCTCTAAAAATTTTTAAAGTAGCTGGGCATGGCACCTCCTGTCCTAGCTACTCAGGAGGCTGAAGCAAGAGGATTGCTTGGATCCAGAAATTCATGGCTACACTGAGCTATGATCACACCATTGCACTCCAGCCTGGGCAGTAGAGCAAGACCTTGTATCAAAAAAAAGAAAAAAGAATGTTTACTACTATTATAACTTCTATTTAACATGGTAATCAGAGAGCTAAGCCAGCACAGAAATATCAAAATAAAAGGGTAGGAGCCATAATGGAAAGGACAAACTGAAGTATATACAGCTGACAAGAATATAGACATAACAGACATAGACAAGCAAAACCCCAAAAGAATCTAGAATATAGAATTAAGAGGATTTAAAAGTTAGTTGATGTAATGTTCAAATATAATACCTATTTACATTTCTATATACCAATCATGAAGTAGAAAAATGTAATTTCAAAAAATACTTTTTACGAAAGCAACAAATACACAAAGTAGCATTCCTTTTATGAGTCAATTACAAAACTATATTAAAGACAGAAAAAAATGTAGACAGCAAACATCTTCACGGAAAGGAAGTCTTAATATTCTATGGATGTCATGTTGAGAGACAAGTCTCCATAGGCGTCTTGCATTTCTGCACATCTTTCAAGTAGAGGTTGCTTACTTACGTGCTGCCTTTGCTCTGGATTATCTTTTCAAAGATGTTCTTATGGTGAATGGCCTTCGAAGACAGGGATAGTGTCTCCCTCTAGAGCAGAGGGTAAACATACCTGCTGTTACATATAAAACGCTTGTTTCCTATGCTCAGTGTTCCTCTCCTGTACCGCAACCCAGTATAGACACAGGGGTCACCCACCCTCTTCACATCTCCTGTGGGAATTGCAGCTTCAGAACCTTCAGAATCAGCATTTCAGGAAAATGCTGATACTCTGGCTACTGCCATTGCTGTGGGTAATAAAGTCCTTTGTCTCTGATTCAAGAGTCTAGCGTCTTCTGCCAGCATCCCTGAAACTAACGGACTGATGTGAATTTGCAAGTAGAGTAAAATCTCAAACCTTTCACAGTTCTTAACCTGATAATTCTCCGCTAATTAATCTATTAATATCATGCAATTCCAAACAAAATCCTATTAAGGTTTTTTAAAATCAAACTCAACAAGCTTTTTCTTAAATTGGTATAGAAGAACAAACCCAAACTCATTTGTATTTAGATAAATGCAAATTAAAAGATACAAAGTTTATGCCCAAAAAACTGGCAAAAAGTGAGTCTTGCATGATTAAGTTTTGGCAAAGATGTAGAACAATAAGAACACTTACACATTGCTGTGGAAATTGGAAAAGAGTTTGGCATTATCTTAAAAAGGTAAACATGCACATACAGCAATTCCCTTCATAGGAGTATTCCCCAGAGAAACATTAACACATGTGAACCAAGAGACGTGTACCAAAATATGCATAGCAGCATTGTTTATCACAGTAAAACCAGGAACTTTTACGTATTTAATTCAATTAAGCAAAGTAGTAAAAACAAATGAATTACAACAACATATCTCAATATGTGTGAATCTCAGAAACAGTTGAATAAAGAGGGCGAGTCCTAGAAGAATGCGGAAAGCTGTACATCATTGCATAAAGTTCAAAACCAACACAATTAAATAATATGCTATTTAGGGATGCAAGTGAATTTAGAAAAAATGAAAAAGAAAGAACAATTGCAAAATTTCAGAGTGGTTGTTATCTATGGGAGGACAGGGAGTGGGCTGGGATTCTAGGAGCACAAAAAAGGCTTCGACCAAATTCGTAAGTTCTATTTCGTAAATTGAAGTGTGGCTTTACCAGTATTTGTTTTATTAATATAAAACATATTTTAAGTTAAACATATGAAACATTACATCACACGAAACATATTTAAATATGTAACAAATTATTTTGCATCCATTATTAAAATTTCAAATTAAAAATGTTTTATATCTTATTTACATCGATTGACCATCAAGAGTTGATAAACCAAGACACAAGTTTGCCCACCTATTTGGTTATGGAGGTTATCTCTGCATGAGGCAGAGCTTTCAGAATTCCATATTTAAGCAGGTGGCAGATGGGAGAACCCAGTAGTCTCACCCTTCTTCTCCTGTGCTGGGAGCATAGCACTGTGTAAGTTCCTGGTTTTCAGCTGACCCTCATTGCAATTCTAAGTGGAACAGCTGTTCATATTGTGCCGAGACAGCCGTGAGAATTCGTGTGGCATATCTGTCATGTTATTACCATAGAAATCAAAGGACCACTATACAGGTTTTGTAAAGCAGTGAGGGGCCCTTTCATTATCACTTCATTTTTAATTATGCCAATAACTCTGGTATCAAAACGTCTTCGAAGAATACAGAGACTCATCTGATAATGTGATAATCTAGAGTTGAAATGGAAATTCAGTTAGGGTCAAGCTTATTCCTTTTATTATATTAGTATATCACAATTTATTTGCCCATACTACTGTTGGTGGATATTATTGGGGCATAACACTTATAAAAATTCATTCTAGTTTCACGAGCTATTTAGTAGGTACAAATGCAGTTAGAGAGGCTTCCTCAATCCCTGAAATGCAACCATCTCCAGGAAATAAACTTTAGAAAACTAAAATCATTTAAGAACTAGTCCTTCAAAGCATCCCCTTTCCTATGATTTTCCTTGACTAATAAAACTATGTGTGGATGCCAACAGCCCAACAGAAAACAGAAACATTTGAAAGGGCAGGCATTATTTGATTCGGCTCTTTTATTCACCACATGATGGAAGAGACGGTCATGCATTTCTCGAATTTTTTCCCCACAATTTGGCATTACTTGAAAGATCTAGAGATGAGAGGCGTCAGTGTCAAGTGGCCTGAGGATATTTGGCTAAACCAGGCCGGTGGGCACTCACTGAGTTCATTTCTGTAGACTGAAATCTTCCAATGATGTGGCTTGGGTTGTGTGTGTGCACACGTGCTCACATGTCCATGCCCCATCCCACCATGAACACCGCCTATCGAATGCAGTCTATTCAGCCCTCTGTGGTTAACATAATGGAAAATAAAAAATTAGTCATTAAATAAAAGATTTTTTAAAAGAACAATCTCATATATAGATGCTGCTTTGATGGGCCTAGTAGCTACTGACAATGGCAAGTTTTATAAATAATGCTGAAATGAATGGAGAAAGCTTAGCAAGCTTGATTTTGTTGACAGACATGATTCTACTGGATTGTTAAGCAACATCTTGCAACTGAATCATTTACTAAGTGGAAAAAGAGAAATCTTGATAATTGATTTTAAATAAAGCTTTTATTAAAGTGTTTTTTCAATTTCAAATCAAAATTGGATTACAATATAGAATTCATGGATGTAGAGAGGCAAATACTGGGAAAAACACTTGTAGATAACTTAAATAATTATGCTTAATGTGAAAATTAAGCTACTGGCACTCTGATTATTAGATAATTTAGATGAGTTAATTTGCTCTAAAGTAAACTGTAAAATAGGAAACATACTTGTCTTAGAATAAATTTGTACTAATGGATGTTTAGTCCACTTCCCTACTCTGTAGCTGCTGTTGAATGTTACTGTTCCCATTTCTTCTCAGTCCTACTTCATTCTTGAAATTAACCAAAGAGACTAAGAAAATGAGTGATTAGAATCTTCATGTCTCTCAGAGTGAATGATGCACCTGGGCGTGATCTTCAAACAAAGAACTGGGGAGAGAAAGAGCTGGTGCTGGCAGGGAGTATTAAATGAATTATGTAGAATGCTCAGTGATGTCGTAAAACATATCGTGGAAAGTGACACAGAGAAAATAGTTAACACATATGTGCACCACAGTTGTAAAATGATTAAGAAGCAAACACTGTGCAAGCACCACTCAGGTCAGAAAGGGAACATCACTGGCCCTCTCTGGAAATTCTTTCCTCATACGTCCCTCCCAAACCCAGGCATCTTCCTTCCTCCACGTGTAACCACTTTCCTGGCCTCTGTGGAAATAATTTTGTTGTTTTTATCTTTGTCATATCAATATAGCATGCATCCTTTAAAATGTAGTTTTGTTTTCTCTGGTTTTGAACTTTATAGGAAAGAATCATGCTGTATGTATTGTTTTGTGGCTTTATTTTTTTACTCAGTGTTTATAGGCTCCATCTATTTTGCTGTGTGTAACTCTAGTCTATATAGTTTCATTGCTGTGTAATTGTCTTAGTCCATTCAGGCTGCTATAAAAAATGCCATAAACTGGATAGCTGAAAAACAACAGAAATTTATTTCTCATAGTTCTGGATGCTGGAAAGTTCAAGCTCAAGTCTTCAGCAGATGGGTTGTCTGGGGAGGGAGAGCTCACCTCCTCATAGAGCCTTTTCACTGTGTCCTCACATGGTGGAAGAGGGAAGGCAGCTCTCTGGGGCTTCTTCAACGAAGCACTAGTTCCACCTAATCACCTTCCAAAGACCCCACCTCCTAATACCAGCACCTCGTGGGTTAGGGTTTCAACATATGAGTTTTGGGGTACACAAACATTCAGACCACAGCAATAATATTCCATTGTGTGGATATGCCACTATTTATTCATTATATTACTGAAAAGCATTTGGTTTGTTTCCATGGTGGGACAATTATAAACCCAATTGTGAAGAAGATTCTTGAGCATGTGTCCTAGTGCACCCAGGTACATATATCTCCAGGGTACATGCCTAAAAAATGGATTGCTAGTATTTCCACATTTTCAATTTTATTAGGTGATGTCATATCATCGTCTAATAAAATTTCAAAGAGGTTGAACCAATTCACATTTTAACTTTCAGTATATGGAAGATCCCATTGATAGCCAGTTTGCTTCTGATTGCCATGTAGTGGTGTCTTATGATTTTAGTCTGTGTTCTCCTGAATATTTAAATACTGGGTATTATTTTGTATGTTAATCAGCCACTTAGGTTATAATGTTTATAAATTCCTTTAAACCAATAATTTCCTTTATGTTGCAGAGAAAGAAATAATATAGAGAGGAAAGAGTTAAAAGAATTGCCATAATTTCACTGTGGATTATAGCTATTGAAGCAAAAACTATGCAAAGAGGGAAAGGAAAGCAAGAGACTCTTTAGAAGGTTTATAAGTTTAAAAGACAAAGCTTTCTTCCCCCTTTACCTTCTTCTGACTTTATTACATCTTGATGTATGGAAGGAGGTCATTACCTTGAGTTTAAATGAGAAGCTACAGGGATCTGAGCCATGCCTCAATGCAAGATTGTATGGTTATTGTGATAATGTAATTTAATTGAATATCATGTAACCCAATGAAGTAAGAATGAAAAAAAAGAGAGTTGTCATTCCTCTGCTATGAAAACAAAGTTGAATGCTTTGGAAATCTAGATGAAAGACAAGCCACAAAAAAATCTGTCAAATTAATTGTAGGGCACATAAGACACAGAATGTGAAAAAATATATAAAAACCTAGAAAGATTTTCCATTTATATTGCTTCAAAAATGCTTTAATTTCTCACTCCTTTTTAAAGAAATTGAGACTGGAAATCATAGATAATATGTTACAGAGATGGTTTATGCAAGAATGACAATGTGGAACACAAATCAAAGAGCAAAGGCCTTGGCCATGTATCAAAAGATTAGCAGTGAATGCATATATACACACACACACACACACACACACACACACACACACACACACGCTATTGTATGAAAGATAAAATATTAAAATATGTGTGTACATATATACCTTTTTAATGATTTTTAATTAGCTTTTAAAATTAAATAACCAACTCGCTGTTCTGATCATGCTAAGAGGATTTTTACTGCATCTACTTAGGCCAAAACATATACAAACATAATAGAAAATATGTCTTAAAAAGTAACATCTTTTTTCAATTGAGGTTTAATTTACCTATAGTAAAATACACATATACTACAGTTCTCTGCATTTTGATGAATCTGTAGGCTTGTGTGATAAACACCCAAAACAAGATGTGCAACATGTATAAAACAAAGAATACAATCTATGTGTGTATGTGTGTGTGTGTGTGTGTACACCACCCCAGAAACCTCTCTAATTTCCTCGTGCCACCACAGGTAATCATTGTTCTGATTTCTATCACACATTTCTTTTGCTTGTTATTGAACATCTTATAATGAAATCAAACAGTATGTATTATTTCTGTGAGACTTCTTTCTCTCATGTGATTTTTGTTGTATCAATTGATGCTGAGAAGTATACCATTATCTAAATTTATCATAATTTATCATTCTCTTCTTCATAGACATTTGGGTTGTTACAATTTTTTTTAGTAGTTACAAATAAAGCAGCTATGTGTATTTTTGCATGGCTCTTTTTGTAGGATATAAGTTTTCTTTTCTGTTGGGTAAATACCTAGGAGTGGAATTCCTGAGTCACAGATGTGCACATAAATATAGACCTTTATAAAAACCAGCAAACTTGTTTTTAAAGTGGTTGTTCCATTTTCCACTATTACTAGTACCATGAGTGAGAGAGTTCCAGTTACTCTACATCTTCACCAACATTTGGTGTTGTTGGTCTTTTAAATTTAGCCATTTAAAAAATACATGATTATATCTCAGTGTAGTTTTAATTGCCTTTCCCTGATGACTAACGATATTAAGCCCTTTTTCATATGCTTATTGCCCATCCCTACATCTTCTGTGAAGTGTATGTTTCTGTCTTTGCTCTATCTTAAAGTGAGGTTTGCATTTTAGCACCATGTGTTAGGTTGGTGCAAAAGTAATTGCAGCTTTTGCCATTACTTTCAATGAAAGTAAGTTTATATGCGTATCTATGACTCAGGAATTCCAGTCCTAGGTATCTACCCAAGAGAAAAGAAAACATATCCTACAAAAAGATATACATTATGCAAAAATATGTATAGGTACTTTATTTATAATAGTAAAAAATTTGTAACAACCCAAATGTGGTTTAATATTTCCAAAATCAATCATGTTGGCAATTTTTTTTGTAAATCAGTTGACCATATATGTGTGGATATATTTCTGGACTTTCCATCATGTTCTAGTCATTTATTTGTCTATTCTATGCCAATACCACACTGTCCTGATTACTATAGCTTTCTAGCAAACCTTTAAATCAGTAGCATGAGTCTTCCAACATTACTCATTTTCAAGTGTTTTTTTACTAATCTAGGTCCTCTGAATTTTGATACACATTTTAGGAACAATCTCTTTTTTAAAAATAAAAGACCCATTAAAATTCTGATTGAGATGTGCTTCAATGCCTAGATTAATTTAGAAATAATTGACATCTTAGCAATATTAAGTCTTCTAGTCCATGAACAAAATCTATTTCTTTATTATTAAAATCTTCTTTGATTACTCTCGGCAATGTTTTATTCACAGTAGAGGTCTTGCACTGGTTTCATTAAATGTATACCTATGTATTTTATGTTCTTTGATGCTGCTATAAATGTAATTTACAAATTTTTTATTTTGAAGTTGTTTATTACTAATATAGAGAAGGGAAACTTGTTTTTGCATATTGTCTTTGTATCCAGTGACCTTGCTAAATTCACTTATTAGTTCTAAGTAGTTATTTGAAAATGTCTAGAATTGTTTAATCTAAAAACATGTCATATATGAAGACAGTGCTTATTTTTTCTAATATCTATACCTTTTTTTTACTTGCTTTATTGCACTGGCTATGACCTCCAGTACAATATTGAATAGAAATGGTGAGAGCTGACCTGCTTATTCCTGATCTTAGGAGGAAAGTATTTAATCTTTCACAGTTAAGTACGATCGTAGCTGTAGGGTCTTGTAGATTACTTTCATAAAACTAAAAAGGTTCACTTTTATTTTTAGTTTGTCTATGGTTTTTATTATCAATGGGTGTTGGATTTTGTCAAATGTTTTCTTAGTCCTTTGATATCTATCCTCATATTTACCACTTCTGGTGTTCTTTGTTACTTCATGTTTACATAAGTCTCTTCTAATATTTTTTTAGTCCCGAAAATTTTCTTCTTAGTATTTCTTGAAATTGGATTGACATGATCATAGAGATTCTTTCACTTATTTTCTTTTGTTAGAATATGGCCTCATAATATTTCTGTATTTTCTGAAAAAGTTTATGTAAAATTGGTAATTTACCTCTTAGACATTTGAAAGAATTCCCCAGTGAAACTACACAGGCCTGGAGTTTATCTGGAGGCAAGTTTTCTATTGTTTGTTTTCTGTTGTGTCAGTTTTTCATTGCATCTGAGTTATAGAATTTATTGGCATAAAGTTGTACATAATCCCTTATTATCTTTTTAATATTTGTAGAATCTATAGTAATGTCACTTATATAGCACTTGTATAACACTGTCTTCAGATGTGACATAAGTTTTTAGGTTAAAGAATTCTAGACATTTTCAAATAACTACTTAGAACTAATAAATGAATTTAGCAAGGTCACTGGATACAAAGACAATGTGCAAAAACAAGTTGCATTTCTCTATATTAGTAATGGACAACTTCAAAATAAAAAATTTATAAATTACATTTATAGCAGCATCAAAGAGCATAAAATACATAGGAATACATTTAATGAAAGCAGTGTAAGACCCTCTACTGTGAATAAAACATCCTTCTTTGTCTATCTGTGGTTTCTCTCTAACAACACAGAGAACCAAGTCTTCAAAAGTTTAAGACCATCAGCCAATAATTTAATTACCTGATGAAAAAAAATCAACAGTATACATAGGAAGATAACAGAAACCAGAATATCTTCCAAAACCTTTGTACAATAAATAAAAAACTACTAGATATGTGAAGGGAAATAAAAATCTGACCCATTTTCAAGAAAAGAAGAGTCAATTGAAATAGACCTGATATGATCTAGATGTTGGAATTAATAGACAAGTACTTTAAAGAAACTATTATAAATATGTACAAGTACTTTGAGAGGAAAAATGGTCATAACGAGGGAACAGATGGAGAATCTCAGCAGAGAAATTGAAATTATATATTTTTTTTAAAAAAAGGAAATTCTAGAACTGAAAAGTACAATATCTGAAATAGAAAATTCATTGAATATGGGCTTAAGAGCAAATGCAAGTTGGCAGAAAAAAGTGTCAGTGAATGTGAATATATAGCAATAGAAATGATCCAATCTGAAGAATGAAGATTTTTCTTAAAAAGCTGGGGGGTGGGGGAAGAACAAAGCCTCAGTAGACTGCGATACCATATCAAGCAGTCTAATACATGTGCAGTTGGAATCCCAGACAAAGAGGAAGAAAAAAATAGGGGAGAAAAACATTTGAAAAATAGTAGCCAAGCCCCTGTTACCTGGAGGAACCTAAACCCCCAGCTCTTGCTTGCCAGAATCTGCACAGCTGAACTAAATATTTAATTTTTTCAGCCTTCCAATTGCTGTTTCCACTAGGCTCTCTATAACCTCCCCCATGCATGCACAGAACAAGAGGCAGCAAAAGATTTGTGGGAAGCTTATATGCAGATTCTGATTTGTCTCTTAATTTCTAGGATTTTCCCCACCCAATTTCCAGTCTCATGGGGAACCCCAAATCCATTCCCTGACCTTCAAGTCTGTAAGATAGCAACATTCTGCTCAGGTTCTAACCTTCCCTGTACCTTGTAGACTAGGGAGTACCCTCAAGGGAAAAGCCATATAAAAGTGGATCTCACCCAATGAGTGTGGCTCCTTTCTTTAAATGATCGAATCCCCTTCAATAGCTGCTCACCTTTTGTTGCTCACCAGTGACTTCAAGAAGGCCATCCCCCACCCCCGCACCACCCCCTGACACCAAAGTGTTGAATTGCTATCTATGGAGGGTTAGTCTAATACAAGCTGCCAGAACCATATCCCTAATGTATTGGTTTTAAAGATGCCAAACACTGGTGTTTTTAGTACTACATACACACTGTCTACACTAGCAGAGGTAGGTAGCTCCTTGCCTCCCAATACCCTTATTCTTTTTCTTCTTCAGTGAAAACACCCATATTTGATGTAGAGTCACAATGTATATTTCTTTCGGCAACAGGTAGATTTTTGTCTTGTTATAGCCACTATTAATAGTAGTTGAAGCTAATCCTAACTAATTTAAGTGCAAAGAGACTCTCATATAAGTAATGTAGCAATAAATACAGGTATAGCCATCATGTCGGACTTTTTTCAGGGAAGAAAGTGGTGAAGTAGAGAGGCCATTAGCCTGAAAACCAGAGAACCTGCATTCTAGTCCTGCTTCTTCCAACTAGGCTACATATTTTGGGCAAGTCCTCCCTCTCTGGGGCCACTGTCTAGACCCTCATCTGTGAAAATATTGCATTAAATTAAATGGTCTCTTATTTTCCTCTCCTCATTCCACTGAACCTCTCCATGATGTAGATAATATTTGCACTATTTTAAGGAGTTACAGAGCTTGTAATGTTTTAAATTTTGATCACGGAATCTCTGTTACAAACAAAACCCCCTTTACCTCCCATTTTAAAGGAACATTTTGTGACCCAAGTCAGAGTCTATGTTCCTGCTCATCTTCGTTTGTTGACCTTATGCTTCGAATGGAAAGGCATCAATTTTTTCAAGGTACCTCTCTGCTCACAAAGATTTCCCTAATTTTTTAAGAGGCTGGAAGCAGTCAATGGTACAAATAAAACACATTTTCAATAGTGCTGAGGCTCAGAACTGTGGTTGAGATGATAAAATGGTTTTATTTTCTAGATGACTATTTTTCAAACTAGAAATATGTTTTGCATCACTGATGTGTTAAGGTCAAGTCAAGAAAAGAGACAATATGTCCCATGTCACGGAGACCAGGATAATGAGAGTGTTCTCTGGGAGATGGCTCAGAAGCTGTTCATTTCACCGGCAAAAGGTTATACCAGACAGATTGTTTCTCATTTGATGTCTTAAATTAAACTGCTGACATGGCCTGCCTCAAAGTAAGAAGCATACGTGTTTGCCAAACAGACCCTACAGAAAATCCCTGTTTGAGAGATTTGGTTCCTTTATCTGCAACCTTTGAGGCTTTTCTGTTTTTAAGGTATGGTTCGGAATTAAACCAGGTTTTCAACTACAGAGCAGCTCCCTAAATGTTCATGAAGGAGGCTTGGTGAATCCGAGACTTGCTGTTTTGTCAAAGTGCTGTGGGATAGAAGCGAGATAACTGCTAGTTCCTATTTGGAGTTTAGGAACATCACACATGCAAGATGCACATGAGATCATAGAGGAATTATTGAATGTAGAGAGAACAGACCTATGGAAGATTTGCTTTAGCCATTGCCCTCCACTCTGGCCCTGCTTGCCCTCCTCAATGGCCATTTTCACCCACCCCAGAGCTCAAAGAAGACCAAACAGGCCAAAGTGATGGTGAATAGTCTGCAAACCAGCGGACTGCAGCCTCACATGCCCTATCCCAGGCATCAGAATCTGCACTGGGACAAAATCTGCAGACGATTCAGAAGGACTGATCCTCAGTCCAAAGAGGATCAGCCAGGCACAGTTCTAGGTTTGGGGGATACAGTAGGGAATACAACAGACAAGTTCTGCTTGTGTTGCATTTACATTTTAATGGGAAAAGGGAGAAAAGGCAATATACAAGCAGACAGGTATTTGTATTTCTGATGGTCATAGTGTTAAGGCAGGGAAAGTGGGGAAGGAAGCCTGGATGTGGAGTGAGGGTTACTACTTGTACATGATAATCAGAGAAACCTTCACCAAGAGGGTAAAATGTGAACAGAGAAATGAAGGAAATAAGAGAGCAACCCAGTGAGTGAGTGGTCAAAAGACCTGAATTCTAGCCCCCGGATCTCCTTCTCCCTGTGTATTGCAACATTTTGCAAGCTACTTAAACTTCCTGACCTTGGGTCTCCTTAGTGGTCCACTAGGAATAAAAACACCCATGGTGGCTAATTCATGGCTGATTTGTGAGGTTCAAACAGGATGTATATATGCACGAGTGCTGTTAACCTTGTCTGCAAGGCTATAGGCTTCTTGGCCCTTTGCCTCTAACTCACAGGGGGATGAAATTGGTGTAATGTGAAGTTGCAAATTGAAGTATAAAGAGTTGAGCTTTGTGTACTTAATCTAAGCCTTCCTTGAGCACCATATGCAACTCGTGGCCTCACTTCCCAGTATGCAACCCGTGGCCCCCTCCCACTGCCTCCACCATGAACCTTCCCTCACTGATGTCCTCCCTGGACATCCTCCCTCACTCCTCCTCCTTCTCACACTCTCCTCCCTGTGACCAGGCCTTTGATATCCCCTCTCCTTTAACAGCTCTTCACCTTTTGCTCAGATTCTGGTCCTTCCCCAGGGTGAAGGCCCTCTCCAGTTTCTTCTATTGGAGAGTGTTCTTCTCAACGCAGTAGCTCGTGCAGAATTTCCATGAGAGATTCATATCCTCCTTGCTCTCATTTGGTTTGGGCTGTACAATGTGTTGGTGTTTCTGTCTCCTTTGTAGACTCCTAGAGCTATAGGATACACCCTCTTCTAAGAACAGAGACATGGAATGCTCAGTCTCTGTCTCAACTGCTGTGTCAGCAGGTAAAGTCATGGCAGTGCTGCCAACTGAAGAGTGTCCACCGACATGACATATGACAGGAGAGACCGTAGGCAGGACTGTGCTGCCATTGATGTTGTGAAGTTTGTTCCTCACTAACAATGTTTTTTTCTGGTTAATTTGAGAGAATGTCTGTATTTGGTGTTTCTGTAATGTTATTTTGTGTTTCAGTTGAGTAAGTGTTGCTGAATATCTGTAGAATGTGTGATAATTTTTTGTAAAAAAAAAAACTCAATAAAAGAAACATTAGCATAGAAAAATATTTTATGTTGTGTAAAACACTTGGCTGAGGAAATGTTTTAATGCATTATATAAAAATGCTACAGACTCTCAGCAGTTAGATTACAGGAGACAGATCTGTTTGGCACCAAAGGAGACCCCACTCAGCACTGCCAGGTTGGGAGAAGGGCACTGAGGGAGCGAGGATCAGAAATAGGATTGAGTATCAAAGGGTTCCCTTCAATGAAACCAGCATTTGGTCAGCAACTTCAATGCAAATAATTGCTCTAGGTTCCTTGGAAGACACGTTAATTAAAAAGACATCCAACCTATCTTCCAGTGGCCTGCAAGCTAGAGATGATCTGGGTATAAACATTAATTCATTTGGCCTGTCTTTATGAGAGTTACTATGAGCAAGGGACTATGCAGGATGTCAAGAAACAAAGATAAAACGTATGTGGACCGTACCCTTAGTTCAGTAGTGGTGAGAAGGCGTGTTCATGCGTCATCTGAAGATAATGTTAAGTATGAGTGGTAGATTTTGATATTAATGATTTTACATCATATTTTGAACACAGTATATCATAGCACTTCACAGCCCTGTTTGACGAGCTTTTATTCATAGAGTTTTGGTGACTCACAGAGTGTCAAAGGTCATACTTCCCTTCTGTTGCTTATGCTGCCAACTCCATTGACAAGCCCTTCTCACCCCTTGAACCTCTCTCTTCAGCTGACCTCACGGGCACCTTTCATAGTAAATGCTCAATAAACATTCGTGCATGGAATGAACTGGACCTGCTGTGTGCTTGCTGAATTTTATGTTGGTATGCCCCCCCATTAGCACACATTGTGGCCCCCTGACCTTAATAACAACTTGAACTGCCTATAACACACACTATGGAAAGAAGTTTAATAATAGCATCCCCTCCACCTACCAGGACAAATTGCCCTATATTCAGACTTCATTTAAAGTCTCAAGGTTTCCCTTGCAGAGGACACAAACTGGCAGAATCCAGATCACAGACATCAATCATGTTTTGTTTCTTTGAAAACATTAAGTTTCAAAAGGTTGAGGCATTTACCACCAACTCCACTTCTAGCATCTCCTTCTTTTGTATTACCTGACTGGAAACTGAAGACATTTGTGCTGTCAGCTCTGAGGGCCGGCAATCCCTGACTCAATGCATCTTCATGCAGACTCTGAATTTTCAGTGGCATGTGGACCATGACTGCTCTAAGTCCACACCATTCCCATGACATGAAACTTAGCACTGCAATAATCTCTACTCCCAGCTCACTGGAAAAAAACTAAACATCTTACCCTGCTTCTGAAGGGTCACTGATCCCCTGACCTACAACAATGCAATAACCATTGAGAAAATGTTGGAAGAGATATATAAGGGAGGCCTAGAATATTGGAGTCTTAATATGCCATAACTGAGGCTTTAAGAAGAAAATTCCTGTGACTTAAAAGCACCAGGTTTTTTTTTCATTTTGCATAAAAATAATCTAACACTGGGGTAAGAGAAATAGGAAGTATATCAATTTTTAATAAATACAAGCCACAAAATAAATTTAATAAATTATAAATGATAAAATTATTGAAAAATTAAATATTAAACATTCTCACATAAAAATGTAGAACATTTATTAATTAGGGAACATTTTCAGAGTAATACTTGCACTTTAAATGCTCTTAACTTTTTAAGCATGCAACGTTGTAGACCTGTAGAAAGTGGTCTTGGTGTATTTCTGTGGCTGCTCACACTAAAGGGATGACACGATGGGTCAGTTCCCTGCAGGATGGTCCGTGGCGGGCAGGTACCAGATGGTCAGGGAAGTAGGTGGGAAATGTAGCCTGGGATGGGATTCCCTGGACTGGCATTTATAGCAAAGTAATAGATTTCTGTTTTCCAGCTTTGATTTCAAATACAGGGAAGATCAATCATGATTTGACTGAACATTTCCAGCAGAAATCTGAAAGAAAGACTTATACAGATAGATCTGGATCTTTTCCAAGAAATTTAGGGGAACTGAGTCCTAGTGTTCTTATTGTGGAGTTGGGACTGGAAAAGATGGGAAGAAAAGATAATGGAAGAGATATCTGGAAAGGGGCAAGCTGTCATTTTTCTTCTTAGATTGTTGTGGTGCTTTTCTCTTTTACCCTCTAATTTGCACACAATTATTCTTTGGGTCTTCCCCGCCATCTTCCCCCTCAGCGCATAGTGGGAACACACAGGGCTCAATTTGTCCTCCATTGCCCTGTTTCATGAGGTCTCCTGGGTTGTCTGAGGAGAGGGAAGGTGGTCAGCGTGGAAATGTGCTGTGCAGACCCTCCTTCCCAGAGGGATGTAGGGCCAGCTGCAGAGAGTGAGTGAAGTTAGCAGCCAATATCAGCTCCAGCATACGCCTCAGCTGCAGAAGACACTTCGCTGGTCTTGCTCTTCCAGGGCAGCCTGCAAGAGACTCTGAAAGGGAATATTCATTCCAGAACGCCCTGCCAGGTTAGCCAAAGCTTTGTGGGACTGCGTTGCTGATCGCCTTCTTCCTCTGACCAATCTTGTCTCTTCCCTCTTCCTTTTACAGGTATTAATCTCTAATAAATATTGTGCTCCCCAAACTCTGTGTCGGTGACTGCTTCTCGAGAGCCAGCCTTGCAACAGTTGGCCCTGAGAGAAGGAGGGCTGAGAAAGCTGGTGGAGATAAGGCAGAGTTTGAAGCTGAATCCCTCACCACCTGCCTGGCAATTAGGGCCTGTTTTTTCTGGTGACAGGTGGAGTTTGGACAGCCCCTGCACCAGGTGGTGGTCCTGTTGTTAACACTTTCGTCAGTTGCCAATTGGGCTGGTGTATTGATAGAAGGGAACGAACTAGTGAGAGCAATCTACAGGGCACCTGACACTTAAGAAGGTGCAGACATAAAGAGAGTGGGATTGGATGGCTATTGCTAAGTGTCATTGATCTTCTCCAAAAAGATAATGCACAGCTGAAGATGAGCAACAAGCAACTGAAAGCCAGGAATGCAAGCCGTAGGGACACTTTGGTCACACGCAGTGAAGCTCTCATCACCTCCAGCTGGAGGATACAGAAAGCCAAGGACCACGCCCAGGACTTTAAGTCAGAGTGGCTGACGCAACCGAGGCAGGTCTGTTAACCCAAGTTCAGGGCTCTGGTTGGGAAACCTGGGACCTTGACCCATGGAATAAGGACATCTGGGTGGATGACTCCAAAGAATTTATGGCAAACCCCAGTATCGCTTCTCTGTCTTTTGGCTAAGATCGAGTGTATAGCAAACCCCAGTGGGAGAATAACAATGCAGGCTTCTGACGCTCTGCAGCTAAACCATGTTATGCTCAAAGGAGAATCACACACCTTTTGAAATAGAACTCCTGGGATATTAACTAGGCCCTAATAAAGACAGAGCATCTGACCAATGCATCCCAGTTTGCCTGAGATCTTCCCAGCTTTTCCGGTTTTAGCACTGAAAGTCCCATGTCACAGGAAACCCCCCAGTTCTGTGCAAACTGAGACTGTTGGTCACACTAAGCACAGAACACTAAGTGACCATGCAGCCTGAACCACCCATCATGGTTTGAGTCCTGTAGACCCTCCACATCATACGGTCAGGCAGGCCCAGCAATAAGACACATCTGGGATCAAACACAGGTGGGACCAAATACTCAAGCAGGCTGCATGAACAGGTAGCCCAGATCCACGGCACCCACCACTGTTACACAGGCCCTGCCTTGGCTCCTGCTTATGAGTGTGTGGGGCATAGTGTGTAACCAGCTGAACACAGAGGGAAAGCCTGAGTTTGCTTTACAGATGGACGGCTCAGTGTGTAGGTATAAGCCAAAACTAGATGGTAGCTTCAATATAGCCTCATCAGCAGTGGCCTTGAAAGAGAGCGTCAAGAGACCATCCTCCCAAAGAGCAGTTTCAAGGGTCATACCTGGCATCAACTTGTGCAAAAACAGAAATGAGCCATGATTGGAATAGACACAGAATTGTGGGCTCTAGTGATGTCCCTGCTGTCTGGTCACGCATTTCAAGATCCTTGTATCCAGGGACCAGTGGGCACGAGGAGCAGTAGAGTGACTGACCCCGATCATCAGCAGAGGATGGGCCACTGTTACACTGTGGGAGCAGGAGAAATATGTGAGAAACCCACTGGGTGCTTTTTTGCTCCCTTGCCTAATTGTAACTGTCAGTGGACAGGGTCAGCAACCCTGGTCCATGAAGGACATGGTGACCAGAGGCCCTGGCCCCCTGGAGAGGATGATCTGGGCCCAGCCACAAAGGTGCACAGAGGGGGGACCTGAGAGTGAGTGGACTCTAAACTGAATAGTGGAGGAGGAGTCAATGATGGTCACCTGTGGGTCCCAAAAGCACCTGCCCTGCCCAGAAAATCACATGGGCGCTATAATTATTCATGAATTTTCCTTTCCTTTTCTTTTTTTGAGACAAGGTCTCCCTGTGTCATCTAGGCCGAGTGCAGTGGTGAGATAGTAGCTCCCTGCAACCTTGACTTCCCGAGGTTCCAGGGATCCTCCCGTCTCAGCCTCCCAAGTAGCTGGGACTACAGAGGCTTGCCACCAAGCCTGGGTAATTTTTGAAAGAATTTTTTTTTTTTTTTTTTTTGTAGTGACAGGGTTTTGCCATGTTTCCCAGGGTGGTCTCAGACTCCTAGGCTCAAGCAATCCTTCCTCCTCAAACTCCAAAGTGCTGGGATTACAGGTGGGAGCCAGTGCACCAGACCGTGAATTTCCCTTTTCTAAGTTTCCCCTCAGGAAGAGAAGTCCATGGAAATCCTGGAAGAGTTGTTTCCTGAACATAGATGGAGAAATGAATGCAGGTGGTCCAAAGGGTGGGCTGCGGTGGACAGAGGTATGCGTCCCAGATCCCTCTGGGTGGAGGGACAGAGATACACCTCCCAGATCCTCTTTCAAGGAAGGACTTGCCACCCAGCTGTGGGCAGCACAGATGACTCCCCCATCACTTTTGTTACCATCTAGCCAAGATGCAGAGTGCTGCTCGCTTGAGGTCACGTGCTCCCAGGACAGCTCTCACTGATGACTGAGTAAGGCAGAGTAGTGTGAAGCTGGCCATTTCAGCCAAACTCAGTGCACTCCGATGGGCAGTACTCTCTCCAAAGCACCCACTGTCTTGGCTGAGGTCGGTCACTCCTGCCTCAGATCCCTTCTCCCTCTGCCTAATTCTGCACTATCTGCCTTCCACTCACAGCTATGATTCCTTAAAAAGCACTTTGCACCCCAAATGCCATCTAAGCTTCTGCTTCTGGAGAATGTGTTCCATTGCTATCTCTGAAAGAATCTTTGGCCCCGGAGCCAGGCATCAAGGGCAGGAGATAAAGATTGCCTCCCCATCCTTGTGATGGATGCTTAGGAAGTCACCTTTCAGGCCAGGGTCTGTCCTGAAGCAATCATTGGTTAGAGATGATTAAAGCAGTACTATCATGTGGCAAAGTAGAGCTTTAAAGAAAAGCTTATAAGGCATCTCAGGGCATCAGTCTAGACCTAAAAAAGAAAAGTCACTTCCAGGGCTGAAGGATCCTTGGTTATGAAGGTTTGGAGCATGCAGGACTGGCATGGCCTGCTGACTTGACATGACATGACAACTCCCATCCGCCAAAGATGCGGTGGGTGGAACAGTGTCCAGAGAGAAGGTAGGGAGAAGCTGTAGGGTGTCTGCCGGTCACAGTGGCACCTCCGTGTTCAGGTGGCCTGTTGATTTGTCTGTCTTGCTTCCCTGCCTAATGCCCCCCTGTCTGTATTGATGGCAGTGACTGTAGTGTTTCCTGTGGTCACTGCAGTGCCAAGCATAGAGCCTATCCACAGGAAACATATTTGTAGAAGGACTGAAAGTACTCAAGAAAGGCCTCATACCCTAGAAGACCTCCAGTTTTCCAGCACTGCCTTAGAAGAGTCGGTGTGGACTCCTGGAGGTGATCAGTAGTAAGAACAGTACTGATGACCTCTGGGGGGATTTGGTGGAGCCAGAGTTCCAGGAAATCTGCATATGGCTCTAACTAAAATGCTGGGAGTTTCTTGTTTTGTGTTGTTTCTCATGGCTGGCATGGCCTAAAAAGCATGCGTTATACTTGTTTGTCACATGAATATATGGATGGATGGATGAATGGATGGAGATAGAGTAGGAGAGAGTCACTTCTTCTGGAGTGTATCAGTTAGAGTGCTTTTGACTGACAGTAACAGAAAATCTGACTAAAAGCAGCATAACAATGAGATGATTATTATCTCACAGAAGTTTGGTGACAGAGTTGTCTACGTTTAATTCCCTGGTTCAATAATCAAGAGCTTTGTTTCCTCGCATTTTGGTGCAGTGGTGTCCTCCCCTGACTTGAGTTGATCCAGAGTCTGTCCTCTCGTGGTTGCAAGATGGCAGCATCAGCCCCCAAATCATATTTGGGGTAGGAAGAGAGGCTGTTCCTTCTTGCATCTCATGTCTATTTTTAAGAGCAAGAAAAACTGTATCAATCACAAGGACAAATTTATGCCATAATGACAAATAGCCTCCAAATCTTAGTGTCTTAAAACAATACAAGTGCATTGCTTGTTCTTGCTCCATGTCTTAAAGTCTTGCATGCTCACCATAATGGACCCAGGCTAACTGAGGCTCTTATATTAAAAAGAACTTCAGATTTTGTGGTGGCAAGGGAAGAGAAGGCTGGATGGTTTAGCTCCTGCTGTTAAATCCTTTCGCCTGAAGTGATACATGTAACTGCATCTTAGATTTTGTTGACTAGAATGCTATCATGGCTGTGCCTATGGGATGGGCAGGTACAATTCTCTAGGTACATACAAGTAGACCAGAACCAGATTACCAGTGAACATCAACAAAGACTTCCAAAACAGCCTTTTATAGAAATCCCAAGCCCCTCATATCTCTGTGGCCAAAACTGAGTCATATGATCATAACTAAATAAAAACCCTATCCAGGGGGAATGGAATCAATATCAACCTTGTGGGCCAAAGAAACATTTGTGGATTGATCTTGGTAGGCAGACAACAGTCTTCACTGCCTGCTACAAGAAGATGTATTTAGCAATACCTGTGAGTTCATTGAAAAGGTCCTTCGTAAGAGGGTTTCCTTTAGATTTAAAAGATAATGGCTTTGATGGGTTAGGATCTTACTCAGTGACAGTTGCCATGGGACAGTCAGATCAAAACAGATCCTGCAGTGGGTACTATTAACGATTTCACCTTCGTTCCGTAATAGCTTTGTGGGATGAATAATGAAACGTAAGCAATAAGCAAAGCTCTGGTTTGTTAGGCTTTCCCCCCAACCAAAATAAATTCAGCAAATGACCAAATAAAAAGTCTTTGAAAGAAGTCCATTCATTCTCTTATTGAGAGTTAATGTGGGAGAGTTGAACTCAGCAAATCCTTTCAGTTTATTCCTTCTCCCCTCTCTTTCCACCCTCTAGCCTCTCATAAAACAACATAAGGGGACTGTGCCCTGTTCTGCCATAGTGTTGGTCATAAGATGTTTATGATTTTGAGGCAGTGTAGGGGCAGTTTAGGCTAACAATTGGCATAGGAAGGGAGGATTGCAGCAGATGGTTGAAATTCCAGAAAAATGCCCTGGCTAAGTCAGCCTCAGCACACCTCCCACCCCATGAAGATTAAAACTGCTCTATTTCTGGGTGGGTACAAACCTGGAAGCTTTTTGCCTCTAGCCCCTTTGAAAGAAAAAATGGAGGGTGAAAGAGGGAACCCAGTCTGTATTACCAACTTGATCCCAGCCCCCAAACAGGCGTGTGTGTGTGTGTGTGTGCGCGCGCGCGTTGAGCGTGTATGTCACATATGGCAACTTGAAACAGTTAAACATATGAAGAACTTTTTCATTCACAGATGGCAAAAAAAGGCATTTATTTTTTCATATAACACATTCCTGGGATTTGGAGCCAACAGCCTCCAGGGAGGATCACAAATCCACTCCGTGCCCTGGACGACTTGGGTTTATGTTTGAAGGTCTGCTCCAGCTGAAAGACAAGTAAAACCGTGGATAAGTCAGACAGGTCCCTGTTGGCTACTGGGTCCTAGGGGCACTGGTTATTTCAACAAGGCTATATGAAAAAGTCCAATTTGTAACATTTGCTTCAGATGGACCCACCTGTCTGAGGCAGCCGAAGGAACAAACTTTATCCACTGGGCTAAATCCTTCTTGTGGTCCTTGGCTGGCACCTGGTGCCATAGCTCTTCTAGGAGGTCTTCTGGGGCTGCTAGGGGAGAATGGAAGTAGATTTCCTGTGCAATTGCCCTGCCCCCTTCACCAGTGAAGCAAGCATTGCTGCTTTCCAAGGTTCTTGCCTGCTGCTATGAGAGCAAATTGGGATCCAGAGTGCCGAGCCAAGGCACCGATGCTCTGTATGACTTGCAAAGACAATTGTTCCACTGCAGCTTCTGACAGTGGGAAAGGAGAATTAATTAAATCTCATCATAAAATCAAGTAGCATAACTATATATTTTAGAGCCAGTGTAATTATGCCTTATCTTGGAGCACTGTAAATTCTTTGTGACTGTGATGTATTCTTATCAGAAATTTTTATAGAATTCTAGAACTAAGGGGGTTTTAGAGATCACATAGTCAGGGGACTTCATTTTATAAAGATGAAAACAAACCCAGAGAGATTATATGACAGACCAAAGCCTACAGTAAGTCACCTGACTCAACATTGAGTACTCTTGCCATTTCATTTGATTTGTATTTTGCACAGAGCTGAAGTCTACACCAGGTGAAAATAGCAGAGGGTCAGAATAGCCTCTGAAAATCTCTTAGGAAGTCACCATGCTGGAGATGAACACATCTGTTATTGAGTCCAATGCTGCCAAGTTTGCTTTCAGAGTCAATGCAATCGTTATTTCTTAAGTTGCACACCAAATGAAGTAGTGGGTTGGGGTTTTGGGGGCCTGTTGTGTGGAAAATGAGTCTTTAAAGAACCATAATCTGTAAACTTGCTTCTACCAGGAGAGGCACCCAGAACTGAGACGAACTCATGGATCAGGAGAGTCTTTAGGTGAAGACTCGAGAGATAGTAAATTCGGTTTCTCTTCCTCCGTCACAGCTGAAAGTGGAGATCTGGTAAGTGTGTTGTTATTTTGAAGGTCACTGTCAATACCTATCTCAGGAGTCTGCCATTTTGCACTCTGCCAGCACCTCTTTTCCTGCCCTGCCAATGGAATTGTTGTCCAACTTTTGGATTTTGTCAGTCTCCTAGGGAGAAATGGCATTTTGTATAGTTTTAGTTTGCCTTTTTCTTGTAATGAGTGACACTCCTAATCTTGATGTATGTTTGGCATTTGTGTTTCTTTTTCTACTGTTTGCTTATGTCATTGGTTCATTTTTATATTTGGGTTGTTAGTTGTTAGTCTTTTTTCTTTTCTAAGAGTACTTTCCACAGAGAAATTAGTGCTTTGCCTATATATGAGCTGCAGTTATTTTTCTCTTTTGACTTACTTTCTGCATTGAGGAGTTTTTGTTTAATGTAATTGAATTTATTAATTTCTTTTTCTACGGATCCTGAAGTTTTAGTCATAGCTAAAAAGGCCTTCCTGAAACCAAGATTATGAGTGAATTCTCATGTGTTTCCTTTGTACTTTTATGATTTTACTTTTCACATTTAAAACATGGATCTTGTTGTATAGTGAAAAGTATGGATTCAATGTTATCCTTTATCACATGATACTGAGTTGTCTCAATGCCCTGTGTAAAAAAGTCCCTCTCTATCACATGCTGAATTCTATGTGTATTTTATTTTTCTTTTCCATTTCAACGCTGTACTGATATGGCACACCACAGTCTTTAAATACTTAGGTTTTATTAGTATGTTCTAATATCTACTAGGGCTGATCCTAATACCCCTGCACTTGCCAATTGTTCTTAGGAATTTCCAGGTTATTTCGCTTGTTTATTTTTCCATATGAACTGGAAAATCAGCTCGTTTAGGTCCAGACTAGGAATATTCATGCTTTTGTTAGAATCATGTTAAATCCGTAATTCAGAGAGAATTGATGCTAATGATGAAAAGACCTGTTGACTAAACATTTTGGGACCCTTCATTTGTAAAAGCTTCGCGGAGATTCTGATGGTGTTCACCCACTGACCTCCACGCTCAGCAGTGGGTTCTGCTGGACCAATATTAGGACTGTGTTTTACTAGAGGGCCGAATCACCCAGAAAGCCAGAGCTGAAAAAGGTCAAATGTTTTTAAGTGTTTTAGTGGGAGTTCTGCTTACATCACTGTTAATAATGTGGAATATATAAGAATTCTCAACCAGCAGGTTATTCTGAATGACACCTCCACATAGCTTAGCAAAGCCATTTCATTACCTTTGGATAAGTCTTGCCCTACGCAAAAATTGTAAAGTGACCAATTTTGGGAACCTCACCCTTCCTATTTTTTAATTATTCCCCCAACACGGCATCCCCCTCTCTTCTCTAAAGCTGTCAATAATAACTCCATGCTGTCTCCTCTTTTCCTTTTGTCAAAACCCGTCCCTGGGAAAGAATCTGATATCAGTCATTTACACCTAAGAGATTCTTTTGGTCTGACAGTGGAAAGAAAGATTGCATTTATTTAAGAGTTTTGAGCACCTGGGAACAATTGGAGGAGGCAGGCAAGGAACCTTCCAGGTGTCCCTGAGATATTACCAGGTGGATCTACACCTTCTATGCTATTTACAGGCTGAAGTGGATCCTGCAGACCCCAGGAGATGCTCTTATCATCTTTCTCCCCACACTCTGAGAGGAATCACAAAAGAAGACAAGTGATTTCATTGTGACCACAAATAAAAGGAGGCCATCCAGAAGGAAGACATTTCCCTTCCATGCCCAGGCTTGGCAGTACGCATCCGGGATCAGAGTCCTCCTTCTGTAAACCAGAAGTGGTGTGATTAGAAGCACAAATATGAAATGCATCACATGCAACTTCTCTTACAACACACGCAAAGCAATCAATCTTAACCCCTGGCAGCCACACCAGGGAGGCTGTCTTTCCCTCTTTATTTATTGACTTGCCCTTGACCAGCCCTTAAGGTATTTGTTTTTGTCATCACAAGGTTTTCGCTTAAAATCCAGCCAGTCCTATTTCCTTCCTGGGATATAGATGGCTGATCTGTCAGCTTCTTTCGGCATTAGTGACCGACACCCACGCCATATTGTAAAATAAGGCCCACTCGACTGTGATTCAGTATCATGGAGCTTTTTGGCTCAACAGTTCAAAGTTTTAAAGAGCAGAGAGTTTCTGCTTTGGAGTCAGGTTCCTCCTGGCTCCAGTCGGAGAGTCTGAGTCCCCCACTCTTCTGAGGCTACCTTCTAGGGGCCCCCCACCGACGCTGCTTGGGATCTGGCAAGAAAACCTTGATGTGCCTCAGGCGTCATTCTCCATCGCTACTGCTTTGGAATGAAAACTTTGTCCCGTCTCTAAACACTGCATTTGAACACTTAAAAAACCCAGAGCTTCACCCTCAGGTATAAGGAGAGTCTTTGGAACAAATGTGAAAGGAATTCGTTACTGAAGTTCCCGAATGTGAGGCGCTGAGAGTTGAGAACTGCACTTGGTTTTGAAACGCCGCAGCAGCGTGGCTCTGCTTCAAGAGCTAACCGCGGTGCACAATTTTAAAGGACCCAGCTCCCTCTGACATTGCTTCTTTTCTCTCAGCTTCAAAACTTAAACAGAACTGGAAGTGAGACTTGGGATGACAGAGAGGAGGATGCAATTCTGACTATAGGAGACCGTGTTGCCCTGTCCTTGTTCCGGTCATTCTCTCTCAGGCAGGCTGTCTGGTTTTTATCTCTGGACTTTTCATCAGGCTTTCATAAGAATGCACATCACAACTCAGCTGGACAATAACTATAATAGTTTATTTTTCTCCAACTCTGGTTAATGTCTATTCAGCCCTGACTCTGCTGAGGTAGAGGAAGTGTACCCTCTGTTGACCCAGGGTTCCACCTCACCTTTCTCTCTGGGATGGCCTCTGCTGTGCAGGCACTTACAGAGGGGAGAAGAGGAGTGTGGAAGCGGGTGTGGGAGGGGATACTTTTGATCATGGAGTATCTGCCACTTAGGTTTCTGCTTAGTAGTCTACCAGTCCTTCTGCGTCTGTCCTCAGTCCTTTGCTCCTGTTCACCTGGACCCCCCCAGGCCAAACGTCTCTCTCAGCTTACCAGGGCCATGCTTGATGAGTCATCATTTTGATCCTTTCATGCCATGTGTCCTGCTGAGCCATGAAAACCTCTGGAAGATGGTCACAAGTCCTTCCCCATCTACCCAGATTCACTGCACAGCCATTTCATCCCTTTGGGAAAGGCACAGGGGCCCTCTAGTCTTGGATTTTAGAAAGCACCTTGGGTTTTCCTGCTTCCACGGGGCTCGGCACAGAAGGCAGGGTTAGAGATACTTCTATTCAGAAGACACTTCTAACCATCTATGTGCTCATGGATTCTTCTTGTCTCTCTTTCATCTTCCCCAGCCCAGGAATTTTTTTCTAGTCTGATGAGTTAAGGGTAGAGAGGAATGAATTTCTACATTTTCCCATTCAATCGCCAGCTCTCAAAGTTTTTGTCACTTTATTTTCTAGGGAGATTCAAGAGCCAAGGCTTTTGGAAGATAAAATCCAGGAATGCAATTTTGCCTTCCACCCTATGTAGCATTCTTCCCCTGTAGAATGACCCTAAAGTGGCCCAGCTGCTTGAATGAGTATAAAACACATTAATATTTCAAAGATATTATTCTGCAACAAAAATAAAATAACATAGTAAGCAAAAATCTCTCCTTGAAAAGTCCCCCCAGTTGCAGTTCCTAATGCTTGCTTGCTCAGGGTGAAGCGAAGCAATATATCCCAATGAAGAACTCCAGCAAACTCTGTGAAATTTGGCGCTAGTTTTCCAAATATGGCTACTTTTAAGCACACTGATGTTTGTCTCTTCTTTCTGAAATGGTTGTGTTCTAATGTCTTAGCTTAAGCAAAGGACTTTGAGCACTCTCTAAGACCATGTTACCAATATGCTGGTGAATACCCGGTCTCTCAGACCATATTACCAATATGGTGGTGAATACCAGGTCTCTTCCTAACTTGTTCTCCTTGTTCTCTGCTGCCCTTGTCCTTCTTGGTATATTCTGAAGGCAAATTTTATATAAAAATGGAATGTAACATTCAGTATGATTTTGTTATCTTTCTTTTCTCTAACACATCCTCTAAAGGTATTTTCTTTTTAATTTTTCCATTTAGAATTCAATTTTCCTTAATATGTAAATGAGTGCCTGAAAAACACTATTTTTCATATGGTTAATTTTTCAGCATGTTGTTACTCATTTAAACTTTCTTTTTAATTATAAGTTCCTTTTACACATTTTGGAGTCAACAATCCCACTCGAAAAGGAATATTTCTTTTTATTAACTATACTAACTGGAAATAAAAATAGCTATATGAAAAGGAAGTTTATTTTGAAATTCTTAAAGGTAATGACAGCAAATATCAGTGTAGAGCTCAATATTCAACATGTGCAAATAAAACATAAATCCACACATGCACAAACACCTATATAAATGGAAAGATATATTTAAGAAGGGGATAATATAAAGATAAAAAGTTGGTAGACTATGGAGCAGAAAAGAGAATTGTACCTAGGAGGGAATAAAATAAAGTAAATTAAAATTTAGAAGGTTTCTGCTACATGCCTGGAACTTCTTAAACCTGTCATGCAAACATTATAACCTCTATTTTGCATATAAGGAAACTAAGACTCAGGAGGGCTAGGTAACTTGCCCAAAGTTACATGTCTATTTAGCAACAGAACTTGGCCTTGAATTTAGGTCAGCAGGACACCAAAGCATCCTCTTTTTTGCAATAATACTTAATTGTGGTCAGTTCAGTGTCCACAGGGTGCCAAGAAAGGTATACTTACCTTGTGTTTTTTTATACTTACAAAAATCCATGCCAAAAGATTAGCTAGAAGGAATACAGTGGAAGAAGATGGCCAACCATACATTCTTAAACAAACTGTATCGATTTCACACATTGAAAAAAGGTTGGCTACAACCAACCTTGTTGAAGATATTGATTTGATCAGGCAATCTTTCAAGATATGATCCAGGTCTTTGGCAAGAGCTATACCAGTTTTGCAATCCATTGAATGGTGACAGGAGTTCACTTCACACCATCACAAATTTCCCACGAGAGCTAACAAAAACTTACAGCTTGGTAACATGTGGCAAAGTGCTGTATTCGACTCACAGAGTAAAAGTAATATGTCATTATCGCATGGTACAGTAATAAATTATGTGTGTGTTATAAGTGGTGTGGAGTCGGGCAGAGGGGACAAGGGTGAGACTTCATACAGAGGACGTATTGTGAATTTAGAAATAGCTGGAGATAATGCATTTATGCAGCCAGACACAAACACATTCACTTCTGACACTCAGTCTAACAACTTGCAGTATAAATGCCTTTGTTTCTTTACCTTTAGCATGGGACTAAAATTCAGGTGTTTTAATTTTAAAATCGGTTCTTGCAAGTGCCATGTTTTTGGTGATGCTTTTGGTCCCTTTACACTCCTTGGTCCCTTAGGAAAAAAATACAATTGACTTCAGTCTAATTTTCTTGAAGGCCTAATCTTTTCAATAAAATTCTTGGTAAAATTATGTAAACTTTGTATAAATAATGCCTTAATAAGTGCCCTGAGATGTTTCTACTCTTTCATTTAGATCAGCCAGGCAACCAAACAAAAAAACCCCTTAGATGACCTATGTCCAAACTAAGCAGGACCAATCTTTACAAGCTTATCTTTGTATTTTAGCAGCAGTTCACTTCTCTCTTCTGATTAATTATTATGTTGGTTTCCAAACTGGCCACTTAAAGGCGAAATTTTTTTAAAATGGTTATTACAAATAAATAGAACCAAGAATTAATAAACTTAGTAATAATGTATGGTTAATGAACTTCTCATCCACTGCCAGAAAAACTGCTTCAGGATAAATTCATTCTTCTCTGAGGTAGATTTGCTCTCAAAGTCCCAAGGAAGAAATCAAATATCCCGGGAACATTGGAAAATTCAAGGTGAACATTTGTTTTTCTAATTTTAAATAAAGTTCAATGCTTTGGGACATCACTTGAATTACCTCAGAGATATTCTGAGACAGTCTCAGGTAGAATGAATAACATGGGCTCTTGTGCCAGAGCCCTGGTTCCAGTCCCTGAACCACTACTTCTTAACCAGCTGATCCCTAGGTAGTTGCTTGCCTGCCCCCCACCCACAACCCCCACCAAACCTGGTTTTGTAGAGATGGGGTCTTGCTCTGTTGCCCAGACTGGTCTCAAACTCCTGGCTTCAAGCAACCCTCCTGCCTCTGCCTCCCGAAGTGTTGGAATTACAGGCATGAGCCACCGTGCCTGGCACATTTTCTTTCACAGGGAAAAGAGTGAATTGTTTCCAATCAAATAATTAGCACCTGACCCACCTCTTTATTTCTTTTTAAAATAAAACCAATTTGTTGGTTGAGGATGCACCTATTTAACAAATATTCTGCTGAGTGCTGCCTGGAATTCAGGGTCCTGCTGTGAAGGAATGTTAAGGGACTCACTATTCGACCACCTTTTAAAGAGCAGGGACTATCTTTGCGTCTTTAGCACCAGGTGCTGTGACAATTGTTTGAATTCAGCCGTTGAACTGAATGCAGTGTAATAAGGAGAAGCCATGAGCTGACAGGTGTTGAGTATTAACGCTGGCCTGGCGATAGCCTGCTCAGGGCCCATCACCCATCAGAAAACAAGGCCCGTGGCTGAGGTGTGTTTGTGTGTAAAGGCCAAGTGTAATTCGGTTTCCTCTGTGAGGCCGTGCATACACTTTAAATTGTGTCATATGTAGCTAGATGATGGTCAGTGAAAAGAAAATAGTAGGAATTTAGATGGCCATTTCCATGTGCAAGTCCATTGATGCGATATTTTGAGTAAAATTTGCTCTTTAAAAAAAAATCAAGTCCTTCCTTTCTCTAGTTCTAAAACTTAGTCCACTTTGCCTTTTCATTCTGACTTTCCAAATAAAAGGCTTATTTTACTTATTTTTTCATTTTAGTGCAGCTTAACTTTTTTTTATATAAAAAAGGAACAAGTTATAGATGAAGAAAAAAATCAGTCTATTTGTAAATATATTGGTGTGTTTCACTTCACTCAGATGTCTCTCTGGTCTGAATTAGGCTGTAATGGGGCCAAACACCAGGTTGGTTTTGTGGGGAAAAGCCAAGTAGTCCATTTTAATTACTTGTTGCCATATCTTTAAACAATGCACCAAGCGTAGAAATGTTCAAAATATCTTTCCTTCTGTCTGATTTCACTTTAGTCAATCCAAATTTGGCATCACTGCTTTCTGAAATATTTTTGATTGTAGAGCAGTTGGTGATTTTAATAATTTAGTGTAGAGAAAGAATGAAGAGAAGGAAATTGGAATTTAAAACACAATGGCAAAAAAGTTAATTTAAAGTGATGTTTGGCTAGAAAAGAAAAAGGTTCCCTTCGCGATGCTGTTGTGTAATTGAACAGATTAAGGGAACTGACGGCAACTTCACTGGGTGTCTCAGAGGAGGCCTCTGGGGTCAGCCCTTGGCTCTTGTGCCCCACGTTAAACAAGTTTGTCAATTTTCCATCAGATTGATTTTTCTCACAGGTCTGAAGGCCTTGTCTTATTTCGCCTCATTTCCACAGGGGTTCTTAGCATTGCAAACATCCATTTACTTTTGTTTCAAATTGTGAAGAGTGATTTTTATCTCTGAGAGATTACCATAGAAGAAACCGCTGGAGTTGGAAGACATTGTTTAATATGTAGACTATGTTAGTCATCTATCGTTTTCTTTCATTATTCTTCTCTTTGAAATGAAGTACCCTTTAAGGATAATCATGTTTACCTAGTTTACCTAGAGTTCTCTTCTGCATTTGATTTTTTAAAAAAGATCTGATTATAACAGAGGTTTCTGAAGATTAGATGGGTTGTTCCTTCCAAGACAAGTTGTTAAGTAACTATGAGCAGATTCTAAATAGACTCCTGGGAAACACATATACTTGCTAATGTTTAGGAGTTGGTCTACCTGGCCCAAGGACATCTGCAAGGACTCAAATACTAGGTAAAGAAGCCAACTCCTGGCTTGTAATCCTTAGTTTCTTCATGTTAAGTATTGGATCCCTCAGGTTGTTTTTCTTTTAATTGTGTTCTGTTAGTTCCAAAAAAGAAAAATTGCTTTTACTCCAAAAAAAAAAAAAAAAAAAGTTCCTTAAAATGACTTTTAGTCTTATGACTTCCTTTTGAGTTTTTTGGAAAGCTTATAAGAAAAACACCACATTTACATAAGCAGAATCAATTATATCTTCCATTGCTGTCCTTACACATGCTTGGCTATTTCTTATTTAAATAGGAAACCATGAAAATATATACATCGTGAATTTCTGTTTTCTTAAACTTTCAAACATTGTCTTCACATTCGTGATCTCAGTTTCTCCCTGCTATGGTGCTGTGAATTAGGGAGAATGGATATTACCATCCCTCATTTACAGATGGCATGAGCATGTCCTGCCTTAAGGCACACACTAGTAGAGGCAGCGTTGGATCTAGAACCCAGGTCACTGGACTCTTCAGTCTCTGCCCCTTCCACTGCATCCTGCTGCTTAAAAGGACTTGTCAAAGACTGTGAACCCTTGAATAGATTCTCTGGCAATTTTTCTTTCAAAAAAAAAGTGGAAATCGGTTTCTCATCCTCAAGACTACAATCACTTCATCGCATTAATATTAATCTTTCATTTGGGGGAAATTTCTCATTTCCAGATTCTTGACAAAGAGTCCAGTGAATAAATGAACCCTGCTCTCTTTCCTACCTGCTAATTTATTATCCGTTTTAATATTAATACCCAGGGCCAAGCTTAGAAGAAGGCAAAACAGGTGTCCGTGATGTCTGAAATTCTACCATTGTCACACCCTTTTCTTTACATGTCTTTGTCCCCAGTGAAAATGCAAATAATTCTCAGAGAATCACGAAACAGTGTTTGAAATTTTACTGCGTGCTTATTTCTGTGATTATAATTATAAATAATAATAATTAATACGTATTTAACTCTTATTGCCAAGCCCTGTGCTGAGCACTTTTCACATATTATCTCATTTAACTATAAAACAACCCTATACATAGGTCCGATTATTCTTCTCATTTTACAGATTAGAAAATTAAGTCTTCAGTGGTTGTGTTAGTCTGTTCTCACACTGCTATAAAGATGCTACCTGAGACTGGGTAATTTATAAAGAAAAGAGTTTTAATTGACTCACAGCTCCATATGGCTGGGGAGGCCTTGGGAAACTTACTATCACAGCAGAAGGAGAAGGGGAAGCAAAGCATGTCTTATGTGGCAGCAGAAGAGAGAGAACAAGGAAGTGCCACACTTTAAAACCATCAGCTCTTGTGAGAACTCCCTCACTACCATTAGAACAGCAGAGGAAAAACCGCCCCCAACATCCAATCACCTCCCACTAGAGCCCTGCCTTGACTTGTGGAGATTACAATTCCAGATGAGATTTAGGTGGGGACACAGAGCTAAACTATATCAGTGGTTAAATAACTTGTCTAGCTCGTAGCTAAGTAAAGAGATAGCGAAAGGATTTTGAACCTAGTCGGGTTGGGTCCTAACCCTTTGCTTTTAATAATCATGCTCTAGGAATTATTTTTTTCTACCTGTGAGAAATCCACGGTTTAGTCAAGGAGAGAATGGTAGAGTGGGAGCAGAAAACCACAGGAACACAGAGGAGGGAGTGTCCCACTTTATCTATAGCAGAGAAGGCTTTACAGAAAGGACGTTGGAACCTAAATCTAGAAGGATGGGTAGCAGTTCTGCAAGATGTTACCAGCACAGATGAGGTGGAAAGGGCATTCCAGGGAGAGGAAACAGCCAGGACAAGACAGAGGAACACAAAAATTGTGGTGTGCTGGGCAATTGGAAGTAATTTGGTGTGGTTGGAATAAGGACATTTAGAAGTCTGAGTACTCACCAATTGTGGTGGCTCTTACCTGTAATCCTAGCACTTTGGGAGACTGAGGCAGACAGATGGCTTCAGTCCAGGAGTTTGAGACCAGCCTGGGCATCATGGCAAAACCCCTTCTCCACAAACAATTTTAAAAGAAGAATTAACCGGGCATATTCATGCATGCCTACAATCCAGCTACTAGGGAGACTGAGGTGGGAGGATTGCTTGAGTCCAGAAGGTTGAGGCTACAGTAGGCCATGATGATGCCACCGTACTGTAGCTTGGGTGACAGAGTGAGACCCTATTAAAAAAAAAAAAAAAAAGAAGTGGGAGCACAGATAGAAAATAGGTTGAAAAGCTCCAGGTAAGTACCAGGTGACCGAAGACCTAGAATGTTCTGTGCTCGATTTCAGAATTTTTCTTTTGGAGTAATAAGGGATCATAAAATATTTTTCAGTGAGGTGAGTGTGACTGAATTTTTGGCAAGGAAAAATAACAAGGAAGTTAAAGGAAACAAGGATACCATTCATCAGATTGTTATAATACCCTAGAAAACATAGGACTGGCTGTATTAGCTATCAATGCTGTGTAACAAATCACCCCTGAACTTAGTAACTTAAAACAACAAACATTTCTTATCTCCCTTTTTGTGGATCAGGAGTCCAGGCATGGCCTAGCTGGGTATATCTGACTCAGAGTCTCTCACAAGGCTGCAGTCAAGGTATCAGTCAGGGCTGCAGTCATCTCCAGGCTTGACTGGGGGAGGGTTCACTCCTAAGCTGACTCATATGGCTGTTGGGAGCCCTCAGAAGACCCACCTCCAAGCTCAGCTGTGTGGCTCATGGTAGGCCTCAGGTTCTCATTGGTTGTTGGCCAAGACATGAGTTCCTTGTCACATGGGCCTCTCCATAGAACTACTCACAACATGGCAGCTGGCTTCCCCTGGAGCAAGGGCTCTGATAGACAGAGAGAGAAAGAATGAGGGAGAAAGAAAACTAGGGAGAAATAGAGAGGGTTAAAGAGCAAGAGAGGACAAGCAAGACAGATGCTAGAGTCTTTGGGCATCTAGCCTCAGAATTCATATCCCGTAAGTTTTTGTCATACACCATTTGTTAGAAGCAAGTCTCTAGGTTCAGCCTTCTCAAGGGCATGAATACCAGGAGGCAGGGTCATTGGCAGCAATTGTAGGGAACACTTACCACACTGGTCTTTTGCAATGTTGTTTGAGCTGCCTACGTGGCCTCAAGATGCTGATGGCAATTGGGTCATTTAAAACAAAGATTTGAAGTGAAAAGGAAAGTTGAGTCAAACTACAATTCTGTGTGAAGCAATTTTTTTTTTCCAGAAAGCTCTATAGCAGCTGTGTCTGAGAATGGGGCATGCTCTAGATACATTCTCGTTTACTTAGTAAATATCCAAGCACCCTCTGTGCATGAGGCAGGATGTTAGGCCTTCAGGTAGTACTTTGGATGTTGCTCTTCTGTTTCTTAATGGAGGCTCCACCTCTTGTGGCCTTGTAGTAATTAAAGCCATTATAATTGTGTCAAAATGTAAAGTCACAAGCCCTCACATCCTTGTGGTAGTGCCTAACATGACCAGAGGAAAGGCTAGGCCCTTGGAGTGATGACCTTGGCAAATGAAGCAGCTCTAGATAATCACCCCACATGAAAGGCCAGGCTGAGGAAAGGCAGTGCTCGGATGCTGTTGAACTACACTGTGTGCAAGCTGATCTAAACAAGCCGCCCAGAATGCAAAACTGACTAGCACAAGAGCCCAAGCCCACTGCTGCCTTCATTCAGGCAAATTTGGAAAAAATTGTTTTGCTAGAACCATAATTTGACTGTGGCAGAGTTCATGTTCTGCAAACTCAAATACATTATTGATAGGGGCATTTTCTGCTTATCTCTACTCAAGGTGGATTATATACTTTAAAAAAAATGAAGTAATCATTTCAGACCATTTTTTTTAGGTAATTTAAGCAGGTTAAATCTGATTATCAGAGACACCATTACAATGATAACAGCCTATAGCGATCTAATACCCAAATGATGACTTACTTCTTACAAACAATATTCAATATTTAAAGTAATTAGGACAGTGTGTTAAAGTTTGTTGAAATGGGATTGTACCTACATCCAGATAATTAAGATGAGTCAGTGGTTTTCTTGAAATCTCTAGATAATTGCTTCACTTGCCCTCTTGGGGTATATGTGAATAAGTGAATCCCTGTGCAACCCAAGGCAGAGTCCCAGGTGTGTAAAAGAAGCTGTAAGTACCTCACACTTTGGTACAGAATCCAGTTCATTATTCAAGAAGCAAAGAAAGTACAGCAGTTCTCAGATAATTAAATGCCCAGCCTGTCAACACTCAATGTGATACATGAACACGTGAGAAACTACAGTGAATTACAACTTTCAGGAGAGATATATGACTAAAGCTGTCCACAGCCAAGATTGGGGAAAAAATGTCACCAGAGCCAGGGAAATAATATCACTGTTCTACTCAAACATGACTCAAGTTCTTCCATGCTGCTAATTTAATTTCTATCCTGTTGAGTTATTCTTTGTTTTTCCACTCAAGACTGCTGAGTCGTGTGGCATGTAGTGGAGCTGTGACTCCACTAGGGAAGGGAGAGTCCCCTCTCTGTGGAGCACCTGTCACCATACTGGCTCTTTGACTTCACACAACCTTCCAAGTGTCTGGCCTTGCTTCTTTCTCCTCTTCCATTCTCTTCTTTCTTCATGTCCATCCTTCTCCAGCTTGATTTATAACATGCCCATGGTTGAGGTTATTGTTAGGACCAATGCTTTGTGTCTCACAAAAACCCAGCAAGCAGTTGAAGCTGCCCTATGCACCTCTACGTATTTTCCACACTAGTATATTTGGAATATTTGAACTGGGAACCCACCCTGACTTGAAATATGAATATCATAATCATCCCTTATATTTGCAAAGCATTTGGTACCTTTCCAAGTCTCCAAATCTTTAGAAGTTTATTTTTATTGACACACGAGACAAGCACTTTTGAGTTTATATTTTCAGTGAAGAAACGAATACAGAAAGTTGAGTCACTTATCTAAGTTCACATGTTTGGTGACAGGATTGGGATGATACGTTATCCTTTCCAAGGAAACTGGTGAAAATAAAATCTTAATACCTCTCTTCCCTGTTTACATTCAGTTGGTGCAGTAAGCGTAAGCCCCTTTGTGCATGGATTCTCAACAAACTTAGACTTTCACATCCTCCTTGAATGCTCTACCATCCCTGGTGAGGTTGTCTCCTTCCTTGCTCCTGATCCAGCTTCCTGATGCCAACTCAGCACCATCAATGCTTTTACCTGGCAGATTGAACTTGCCATGTTCTAGCAAACCAGGTCTATACTCTTTTCTTGGGGGCTCTTGTTAGCTCTTTTTTTTGAATTGACACCTGGGTCTTCCCGAAGGCTGCAGCCCTTGCATGTCTGGCTCTTACTCTATCCCACCTAGTATTCTTCAAGGCCAGCAGGAGGGGTCAGGTCCTCTTTGCTTCTGCTTCTACTTGACCATAACAGCCCCACCTCCTTTCTCTCTGAGTCAGTTCCATCATGAACTAGACCATTCGGCTATATGACCCTGTCCCATTTCCAACTGATCCATCCACCGACCTATGGGTTCCTCTGCTCTACCTTCTTTCATTGTTTTTGTATCCAGTATAGACTCCTTGAAACATCTTTTCAAAAATACTTTCATCGAAGTACCTTCCACTCTCTAATGCCTCTATCTTTTCCTTCATGATGTCTTCCCTGACCGTCTGAACCCATAAACACTGTTTACTATTAAACTTTACACCAGTTACCATCACTACTATTATGACTACCACTAATACCACTTCCATGACCACTACTATTATTGCAATTACTACTACTTGTATTATCACCACCATCTACCACTATTGAGTGAATACTCTGTGCTAGCCCAGTGCTAAGTGCTTCACATGAATTATCTTTTATAATCTTCAAAACAACCCTGCAAGGTAGGTCCTACTATTATCACCATATTACAAATGGGGTCTGGAATTTAGCAAGACTTACTGCCTGTTGCACTTAGTTTGTACCTATATGAATAAAACTCCAACTTAAAGCCCCTTCTATAGGCCTGATCTCCCTCCTCAATTAAATGACAAGCTTTTTAGGAGTGGGAGCCCAGTCTTATTCACCTTTGCTTCTTCAGAGCATAGATAGAATAGTGGCCAACACTTCACAGCTCAGTTAGTTGTCATCAATGAAGGTGACTTCAAAGACATTGAAATGTTTCTTTGAGGATCAATTATACCAAACAATAGAGATACAATGCTAAACAAAACAAATATTGTCCCTTCAAAATTTATGGTAGGTAACACGGTAAAGACAGACAATTAACATGCAATTGCAGTCAGCCATACTTACATTTTGCGGGCCAGGACAAGAGTACAAATAGAAGCCCACATACCATATGTCTAAATGTTTAAAGCTAATAAACTGTTAAACAAAATATGTTCTATTTTCCTTCCTTGACAATTATATGCCATTGAGATAAATTGAAAAGTATGAGTGAAAGTATGGCCTTTGTATGAGTTAAAGTTAGCAAAATGTCAAAAATGACTAAATTAATTGTTATTGCGTATGTCTGGGTGTTTTGTTGAAGAGCTGGAGATGTTTAAATGAGTAATAGAATAAAGACATACATAATTCATGAACTATTATAGATTCATTCCATAAAATTTATTTTTTCCTTCCTTTCAACAAAATCACTAGTTAAGATATTATATTCAACATTTTTCATACAATTTGTGTTCTATTGAGACTAATGTCTAAAGAGTTAAAATATTAAGATATAATTATATTCAAATACATATATACAAAATTTGAATTTATTTTCATCAAAATGTAAATTAATGCTTAAAAATAAATTAAAAGTGTCTTATGTTTTCTAAACCAATTTTCTTTTAACAGAAAGTAGAATGTGGTTGCCAGGAGCATGGGGGAGGGAGAGGAGTTGTTGTTCGGGGTATAGAGTTTCAGTTTTTCAAGACGAAAAAGTTCTAGAGATCTGTTGTATAGCAAGGTGCATATAGTTACCCCTATACCTTAAAAAGTACTATATGCTTAAAACTGATTAAGATGGTAAATTTTATGCTGTGTGTTTTTTACCACAATAAGAAAAATTTTCTTTTGAAACACTCAAAATGATCTCTTAAAATTAAAAGGCAAAATATGTTACAGTTAATAAATGCCACATTTAAAAAAAAAGAATATTCTAATAAAGGCCAGATATTTAGTTTTGTAAACATGTATATTTTTATTTTAAAAAGCCCTGCAGCTCTAGCATTAAATGTCTATCTAGCTGTCTGTAAAGAATCAGTATCATGCTTCACTCACATTGCTTATAGACCTATGTATAGATACACACTTCAGAGTGATTTCCATTAGCAGCTATGTGTAACTGTTGGGACTGTCATGTTAATATAGTGTGTACCTTTGGGATCGCCAGTTGGAGAAAGAAGAGAAACAAGCAAATGGACATTTGGCACCACAGGGAAACGGTGCTTTGTTATGCAAGAATCCACAACATTCATGCTTTGTGAGAGGAAGAATATGACAAGTTAATTAATTTGTCATTGCTCTTACCTAAGCACTTCTGCTGATGAAATCCTCCCTGTATTCTGAGGCGGAGTCCAGCCCCTCCATCTCCCACCTTAGCAGATGACACCCCACACAGCTTCATGGCATTTGGATGTGGTCACCATTTGTTTTGAGGACCCAGGGGAAGAGCTGTGAACGAGTGTTTCCCTGGGGCTTGTGGGTGGTATTCAGGAGAAAGGATGTTTAGAATTACAGATAGCCATGTGCTCGCATTGAATTTAGGATCTAGAGTGATCGAGGGGTCCACAGAATTGCCAGGTAAATAAAACTGAGCATCTCCTGGACTTCCCCACCTCCATCTCTGGAGCTCCTTCTTTTCCTTTCACAGCGCTGGGAATCCAAAACTTTCCACTGACAGCTCACTGTGGCACCCCTCTTGTTAAGGCCACGTGCCTCATGACTTCTTCCTTTCCCTTTACTTTCCCCTCATTCTTACCCCACAGCAGAATTTCTACTACTTTTGTTGCCAAGTTTGGAGTTCACCTACAACTTGCTCTCTCTTTAATAAATATCCCTTTCCTAAGAGTAGACCACTTAAGCAGGTTCCTTTCCAGATTATATTCTTGAGTTTCATCGGTGCCTTCTGGATCACAATGCCTTTTCCCAGAAGATCAACTTCAGTACTCAGAATTCAGGTCACTAGAGCCTGAACATAGGGGACTGGTGGGTGGGCCTTAGCATCGCCAAAACCTTTATTATAAAAATGTCACAATTGTGAACTCATTTTTCCCCATTCAAATATTTTTCATTCAGTAACCACTTTTCCATTATTTTTGGTCTTATTCTAATCTCATTTTCAAGGGACAGAGTGATATTTGCTTTTAATGTACCACAAGGAATCTCCCTATATTTGATGTTCATTCCTGCTTAACAGTTGATTCTTCAGAGATGTAAAGGAAATTAAGAAACTGGTTGGTTCTTTGATTAGCCCCTATATTCTAATTCATGAATTTGATAAATTACACTTTAGAGTAGTCTAGACCATGATACGCCACATGTTCTTTAAAGTCAGGCTTTGCAAGAAACCCTACCTCACATGCCAGTGACCTTACGCGACAGCAATAACAATATTAGTGATTGTTGAAAATGCCATTTAAGGATGGCAAGAAAACTAAAATCCTTAGGAAAGATAGTTAAAGTTAATTTCCACAGACACTTTTCAAAATTAAATAGTTGAGACACCTTACATTTTTCTCATAATTCTAAAAATAATTAGATCACAATGTGGATTAATTTCTTGTCACATTTAATTTTTTAGACAAAAGCTGTTGTTCAGTTATGAGCATCACCAAAAAAAAAATCCCCAAATGATACCATTCATACAGTGTTACTTCCCATTTTTGCCCTTGCATTTTGCTCTAAGAACTAAAGATGAGGCCTCCTAGAATTAATATTGCAGATCAAGATGGGATTTGTAGTCTGAGTCTCACTTTTTAAAAAAAATAAGGCCATTAAACAATCAAATTGTTGATTAAGAAAGAAATCTTGACATTAACTCCTCAAGATATTTCAGGTGATAGATTTGACTGTTTAAAAATCTTACTCTCAATGCCAAAAATATAAAAAATTATACATGTAGTATCCTGGCAGCCATAATGGGCTATTACCCCAGGATATGCTGGTTGCCAGGATCTTTGACTCTACGTTAAGAAAGATCTAGGCTCTCACTCCACCTTCACCATTCATTCCCTGAGTGACATTGAGTAAGCGCCTTCGCCCCCCTGAGCCTCGGTTGACACCTGTTCTCTTCTCCTGCAGCACAATCCGCAGATTGGCTGAATGCATGTAGAGTGCTTAGCACAGGTTGAAAGTTCAGTTCATTTTAGAAAGCTACACCAAGGAAGCCATCCTGACTTTCAGAACATAATAAATTACTGTCCATGTGGTGTCAAAGTGAGACTTAAGGGTAACACAATAGCTTTGAGATGGAGAAAGAATCCGACTTGCTGGAGACCATTTGAATTCCCAGGCCCCCAAGTTTTGGGACACTTCCGACTTAAGCTTGTGGAGACAGCCTTAATGTCATCATCTCAGTTTCCTAGGAATTAGGTTACCTTGAACTCCCAGCACCTGGCCTCTTGCCTGTTGTGGAGAAGCTCCTGAGAACAGGGCCTATTTCAAGGCAGCCGCCAGGAAGCCTGCAGGTTTGCTGGGAGGCCCTGCTGTGGAGGGGATGCCTGAGGAGACGTTCAACAGCTTCAGCTCAGTAGTGAGCGGCTGGAAGACCAGTCCATGTGGGCGGGCAGCATCTGTTGAGGATGTCCAGCCTCATTCACTCGCTAAAATACTCCCTGAACAGCTGAAGTGGAGGCGATCTAGCAGTGCTGCCAGAAATCTGGGTCCCGTAAGCCTAAATGGGAGAAAGGATCTCCCCACATTCCCTGCCCCCAGAGCAACCACTTTCTCTGCCTCCCTTGTTCTGGGCCACTCTGGTTTCTCTTCTGCCACCAGACCTGCTACATGGCCTCTCCCAGACTACCAGAGTTCAAGGCCCACTCCACCACTCATTAGCATTTGGCAAGTCACTTAATCCTTTGAGTCTCCATTTGCTCATCTGTAAAAGGGATTAATTAATATTACTTATTTCACAAGTGGTTGTTGAGGATTATATGGTAGAATACAAAATTCTCAATAAACATTAGCTCTTCTAATCCTTCAAGAAACAGTCATTTCCTGAGTGTCTAGTGCGTGCCCAGCAGGGTGCTGGGAATGGGATTCAACAGAGAGCAAAGCCAATCTGCGGATTGTGCTGTAGGAGAAGAGAACAGATGTCAATTAATAACCATACAATGACAACGGTGGTATGCAGAAAAGGTCCACAGTGCTATGAGAATATGTAATAAAGGGCTGGAGAAGGTGTCCCTGAGAGTGCGATGATTTGGCTGACCTCAGAAGAAAGCATACTCAGCTTCTGCCCAGCCCTGTCTACCAAATCTCTGCTGGGCCCCACTAAATCCTCCAGGACCGAGGCTTCCCCTCCCCAGCCTCGGGACTCCAGCCCTGATCTTTCCCAAAGGAAGCCACGAACTCTCTCTGGTGGTCTGTGTCCTCCCTGCCCTCTGGCTTCAGCCCTGCCAGTGAAATATCCAGATGGTGGAGTTAACCCCGGAGGGGTCCTGGCCCAGCACTGCCAGGGCAGAACTTCAGAACACTTTGTGAAGAGTCCCTCAGGGCAGCCACAACTGTGCACTTCCTGTGAAATGTGTGGGCATGTTGGGAAAAATGCTTGAGGGGTCCGTGGTTCAAGGATGACTCTTTGATAGGAGATTTAAACTATGATCTGTTTGAACATTCAGATTAGGCCAGGTGCGGTGGCTCATGCCTGTAATTCCAACACTTTGGGGGGCCGAGGCGGGTGGATCACTTGAGGGCACGAGTTCGAAACTAGCCTGGTCAACACGGAGAAACCCCTTCTCCACTAAAAATACAAAAATTAGCCAGACCTGACGGCAGATGCCTGTCGTCCCAGCTACTTGCGAGGCTAAGGCACAAGAATTGCTTGAACCTGGGAGGCAGAGGTTGTAGTGAGCTGAGATAGTGCCACTGCACTCCAGCCTGGTGAGACTCTGTCTCAATAAATAAATAAATATAAACTTTCAGAATAGCCTACATGAAAAGGAGTGAGGTCTTTAGGTGACAATCGAGATCTGAAATTTCAGCATTAGCTTGCGGTTACCACACACTTTGTTCAATGGCTTCATTTTTTCATGTCTAAGTCCTCTTCCCCCAGCCGCATGCCCACTCCAGCATGCTCCAGCAGGTCCCCACCTCCCACACTATGCCTGCTATGCCAGGGGGACCCGTTCACTGTTTCTTAGATCTGTGGGAAAGTGGGCATCTTCTTGGCTGACCTCCTGCTATTCCTACAGTCTAGATTGTCCTGTGTCCTCTCTGTAAACTTCCACAACTCTCTACCCCAAAGCAGAATTGACCTTTCCACCTTCTACAACATCTACTGGCCTTCTACTTGTCTGGGCTGATCAACGCCGGGGATAACTCTGCATTCCCTGTACCTAGCACATAGTGGGCACTCAATAAGTTCCTGTGAAATTGACTTGACTCTGACCATCCTGCAGCTCTAATGCCCTATCAGCTAGAGCCTCTTCTTTCATGAAAACCAACAATATTTAGAAAGAAAGCACCATTTCTGTTTTATTACCTTCTTATCATGTCTTGGCTTCTAAATCTTTAATTCTTTCATGTATTTTCTTTATCCTAAATCCTACCCTCATTTGAACTCTGAAGACATTGTTGGAACTTTGTAAAAGTTAATAATAATACATTTTATCCTATATTTATTTGTCCAAAACTATTTTCGAATATGTGCATATATAGATAGAAGCGTTGCGGAGTCCCACAGATATTTATATTGTTTGACTCACTCCAGAAAGATTCCCGGGATTTTTTGCTGGGTCAGCCATCTGGCCGCTGTACTGTGGGCTGCCTGGTGTCTCACTGTGGTGTCTCCCAACCCTCCATCCCCCTGTTTATTTGGGTGACAGCTTGCTTCAGTGGTCAGATCCAGCCTTCAGCCTGTTTGACCCCTTCTCCCATGTAAGTCAGTCCCTGGCTGGTTTCAGTGGACATTGTTGAGATGGTGGCCATATGTCAGAGGTAGAGAGTGGAGAGGAGAGAAGAAGAGAAAGGGGGAGCTCCCAGCTGCATGACTGTCAGGGGCTTCTGGTGGGGGATTCTGACAGAGTCAGGAGGTGAGAGGAGGACCAGCTGCTTAGCAGCTATTTATAAGACTGTCATATGGGGAAGTGTGTCTGGCCGGCAGAAGCGAAGGGGGGTGGCGGACTGAACTGGCTCCTTATTTAGCTTTATGACACACACGCAGCCCAACTGTGAGAACCCACTCTGTGTGGAGACACCTGGTCAAATCTGCCTCCGCCAGACGGTGGGAAAGAACATTGACATTTCTCAATGGAAATGAAAAATGGCAGTGCAATTGGGTTTTCAGCAAGAACAATAAACTTTTTTCCACCTTGCTTTCCTTCCTTGCTGAAACTTGTAGGCCTCCCATGAAACGGACTAGTGTTACCTGCAGCCACTGCCCCAGGCGTGCAGGCTTCCGCCAGACAGCCCTGCAGTGTTAACCAGGAAAGAGAAGTGGAGTTAGACCCTTCTTTCAGCTGGGCAGGAGCAGTCAAAGGCTGGAGATCTCTACAAAACCAGCTAAGCCGCGGGAGACAGAGTGACTGTTGGTCTCCTGGAGTGGAGAGAGGTTAATAGTGTGGTGCATTTGGGGTCTGTTTGGGGACCAATGTTATTTAATGTGTTTATTATTGATTTAGAAGAGCGAGTGGATACTAAGTTAGTGAAGGCTGTGGAGGGCACTAAGTTATTTCACTTAGTAAACACCACAGAGAATTGCGCAGAATTCAGGAAGGATTTTCCACGGAGTTAAAGAAATTAGAAATGAAAATGTCTTGTTAGATGATGTACTCTGTCCCACTGGGCCAGCAGAGAATTGTTGCCGACAAGAGAAAATATTTCCTAGAGTTTAATTCAACCTCAGTTTTTAAATGCCTTCAATGTGCTCACCTTCTTCTGGGAATATGGAGGTTCTGTCTGTTCCCTAATGCCTGTCTCAAGTTTTTCTTTTTAAATTCCTCCTATTACGCCTCACAGTTGTACCCCAGGGATGAGCTCTCTTTGTGGCTTCTCAGTATTTAATTTTCTGTACAACACCATGAAGGCAGGCCATTAACATTTCTTCTAGCCAATTCTTCTCCAAAGTAGTTCTTTCATCTTTTCTTAAACTGTTTTGTCATTATTCATTCTTCCTAGTTCCCAAATCCTGGTAGCTGCTATCAGCCCCCTTTCAGGTTCCGAAAGTAAGTCTGATTCCTAGGCCTGGTAGGTTGTCCTGATAGCCCCAAAGGGAAGAACATTATAGAAATATACAAATAGTTAGAATTTACCTATTCACATGTCTGTCCAATAACATGGCCTGTGGTTGAAGCTCAAAGTTCTAAAAATCATGTTTGTCAAGTGATTGTATTGAAAACCCATTTCCAACTTGCCATCCGGGCTCATTACCAGCATTCTTGAGTTCCAAGTATCGACCCCTGGCTCTAACTATTTATGTTTCAGCCTACTATCCCTCAGCAAACTGGTTTGCTGCTTTCAATTTCCAGAACAGGGAGTTACAGGCCCCAGTGAAGCTGTATGGAGCATTTCTTGTTGTTTAAAATATTCTTGAACATGCCGAGAGATGGAGCAGCTTGATGAGAGATGGCTCTTTACATAAATATAAAATGAAAAACTTAATTGGCGCTTCTCATCCCGATTGTTTAACAAAATCAGGAAAGGAGATGAACATGATTTGAGGATGAAGTGTAATTTGTATACAGCCAAGACAATGGAGGAGGACCCCAATGTTTTACCCAATTTTCAACAATGTTTTTCTTCCCCTTGGTAGTATCTTCTCACTTGCACTCCTTTTGCCATTGTGTAAAAACCACCTATTTCTTCCCTGCTCCAGTGAGTTTAAAGGAGGAGGAGATGACATAGCTCTAGCAACTCACCCTTGAGTAGGACAGTCAAAAAAATATTGAACAAATGTAAATAAAAGAACTACCACATTCTTAGTAGTTGCAGTTCAGTGACAAGTGGAACCTGTCAACTTGTTTAAAATGTATAGTAGGAGAGCTAGCCTCACTTATGTCTCTTACCAAAAATCAGACATTCTCTCCCTGGAAATGTGCCCTCTCAGCTCAAGTGTGCAGGCTTGGGAGGTAACATACAAGGAGCTTTGGGGCAAAAATAGGATTCTAGCCCAGCCAGCAAGCTGAGTCCAATCAATGCTGGTAAGCATGGAGTGACAGATGTTGCAGCCAGATTTTTCTTACATCAAATATGAATAAAGAAAACCATGGTCATGAGCAAATTTATTTATGGGTTAATAATAGAAAACAAGTGACTTCTTATCTTTTTCAGTACTTCCCAATGTGAATTCTTTTGTCTATTTCTGCAGGATGCTCTGGTGGAGCTGTGACATGCCACCTGCACCCTCCTCCCTCAGGACAGAGGCTCTCATTCCCATCCTCATTCCCCAGCTTCTGGGAGTTGGGTGAATGTGGTGACTGGCAGCTATCAGCTGACCCACTCTCCAGGAATTGGCCTAAGGTTGGTCACTACTACTTGCCCCAAGACACATCCTCTCCTGGGGGCAGCCAATGACCTGCCCATTTCACCCCAACAATGGCTTATCTGAGAGCACTCCCTAGTAAACTTCCTATACTCTCCTTTTCAGAATCTGTGATCTAAGATAGATATACAGGACAGGAATTATTACCTCCTTTACAAAAATAGAGAAATGGAAGCTCAGAGCAGTCACATCTTCCCTTTCATAGCACTTATCATATTTTATTGTTTATTTATAACTCCCTCCCACTACAATGAGAAACCACCAGAATCACTGAAACATTTTCTCAAAAATTCTCATGTTCAAACGGTACCCTGAAGATGCTATGCAGCTCTACTAAGGCTGGGTTGGGATCTCAGTGAGAGCATATTGAAAAGCTTCCCAGGTGATCATGAGGAATGTCCCGGTTTGAGAACATCTGGGAAGAAGGGCCCAGTCCTTCTTGCACATCATTTTGTCCCCAGCACCTAGGACAATACCTGGCATATGGCAGCACTCAATAAATGTTGAATTAATGAATGAATTCCCTAAGATCACAGGCTGGTTCATAACAAAGCCCTAGAACTCCTGGCTCATTGCTTTCACTGCTGGAGCTATTAAAAGGAACAAAACTTTCTTAGCAATATCTTAATCATCACTCCTTTGGCAATTGTTTATTTAACTTCTTAAAATTCCTCCAAGCAATGGCAACAAAAATAAAACCACAAAAAAAAGCTGCATACAAATGGGCTGCCTTAATAATTTTACCACCAAAGTATATCCTACAATCTTCACTGCCATCCCCCACTTTGGAGTCATCTGTGCTAGAAAGATGATGGATACACATATTAGTCTCTGGTTGTAATGAACACATCCATTACAAAAGCAATAGTAACTGCAACAGGGATTATGTGCTTGGTGAAAACATCTCCAGTGCCTTGTAAACACCTCAGCCTTCTGGCAGCCCCCCTGTGGGCCTATTTACTGCCTCTACGTTGCAAGGTAGCTACTGTCTAATTATACACAACTGGCTTGGTTAATCCTGCATAATAATAATTAAAAACAATTCATATTTTTTTCTTTTACTCTCTTTATTAACTTTAAACTTTTAAAGCCTCAGAGGTCCCTGTAGAATCAAAAGCTTATTAAAATATCAAGACATGCGAGCTTTTTCAAGTGCATATTATTACATTTGTTTTTGTTAACATGACAGGGCCCAAAAGAAACTCAGCAGATTTTTGTAGATCAAAGCAAAGGCACTGTGAGAGAAACTGGACCGCCTGTGCAATGTCACCCATAGTCATGAACAAAACAGCAGGCCCCAAGGAGCCTCCTTCAGCAGCGGCCCAGATGGGCAGGGCAGTGTTGGGGGAGAGAAGACACAGCAGGGAGAGCTGCTGCACCTGACTGCATGGAGCCTGTGGTGTTTGGGCGGTCCTCAGGGAGGCCCCTTGGACTCCAGGGGCTTTTGGTTACCTTGGTTACCTGGCCCTGTAGCCCTGGTGTCAGACCTAGCCTGTAGACTGGAGGATTGGAGAAAAAGAGGGGAAGGGATGAGGAGGCACTGCTCCAAGCCCTGAGCTGCTGGAAGACTCAGAGTGAACCAGGTGAAGGAGGTGTCTGCTTGACTTGTGGGAAAATAAAACAGCAAGTCTTACCTACCTACATAAACCCATGTGCACTCTCTGGGAACATATATGCAATGAACACTAAATCCCATCCGTGGGCCACAGGGAAAGCAGTGGGCCTGGCCTCCAGGCTGCATACTTGAGGCTGCCCTTCCTTGATCTCTTTCCCCTTCTGAAAACTGCTCTTTGCCTTATTTCACCTCAACTCTGGGAGAGTTGGGACTGAGTTGTGTATGCGGTGTGATCGGGCTGCTGGCTTCCCCAGGGTGGCCTTAGGCACTGAAGGCTCTCAGATTAGCCCAGGTAAGCCTCGTTACTAAGTTCCCAAGTGGACCCTTCATATTCCCTAACCAAGGAAGAAATTCACACATATGGAGCAACAGAGCATTAGCGTGAAATGGTTGGAGTGGTGGGGAAAGGAAAGATTCCCTTGCTTATCCATTCCAACTAATGAACACTAAATATTTTAATTGGTCTCAAGAAGCAGAGAAGAGTGTGGATCCACATAGGCCACACAGAGGCAATTATTATTCTAGCAAAAAAGTATTTATTGAACCCCTTCTGGGGTCAGGCACTGGGCTTAGATGTTTTGCAAATTTGTAACCTCCTACTTAAGGTAGAGAATTATATGCTACTCAAATTCAAGTACCTAGTACAATCACTGCACTTAGCATGTATTTATTAAATGGGTTGACTCATTTATAATCCTCACAGTAACCTCACATGAAGAATTAATATTCCCATTTAGCTGATGCAGAAAGGCTAGGCAATTCACCCCAATCCCTGCTTCACACATATTCTTCTCTTGGCTATCAGGGCACCACACTCTCTTGGTTTCCATCCTACCTTCCCCTTGCTGGTTCTTCCTTTTCTCCCTGATCTCTTCATTTTAGCGTGCCCTATTCTCTAAATTTACTCCCTTGGTGATCTCACTGAATCTTATGGCTTTAAATACTGACAACTCTCTCATTTATATTTCCAGCCCAGACGTCTCTCCCACACTCCAGACTTGTACATCCAACTGCCGCTCTGCATCTATCGTCTCTGTTTGGAGGCCTATTGGATATTTCAATCTCACTGTGTCAAAAATTAAACTCCTTATATTCCCTCACGTGCTGCGTTCCCCAGCTCAGCAATGACAACTCCACCCTTTTTGTTGCTCAGGCCAAAACCATGGCACTATCCCTGACTGCTCTCTTTCTCTTAAACCCTATCCATCCTCTATCTTCAAAACAGACCCAGTTTGGGACCTCTTGTACATCCTCCAGCATTGATATCCTGGCCTGAGCCTCTCTTATCTCCTGCCCAAATGACCGCAGCAGCTGATGGGTCTCCCTGCCTCTATCCTTTGTCCCCTAATGCTGCAACTAGATCCCGCCACTCTGCTCAAAACCCTACAATGCACCCCATTTTACTCAGAGGGAAAAAAACGGCAAAATCTTTAACAGTCTGCAGGGCCCAACATGACCTACTGCCCTCTCTTACAGGTGAGATTTCATCTTTAATTATCCCCTCATTCCCTGAGATCTAGCCACCCTGGCTCTTGCCTTTGTTCTAGCTGTTTCCTCTGCCTAAAATACTTTTCCTCCAAAAATTCACAATACTCACCTACCTTAAATCTTTGCCCTAATCACACTTTCTCAGTGAGCCTCTGGAACAGTGCTACTTAGTTAACTGAGATAAATACAAAAAATAAAAATGCAAAGAACTTTTCCAGCAACCTGACATTGCCCTGACATCCTTGCATGTGGCTCTGGAGCAAGGGGTAGGTCAATCCAGGCATTGTTGCACTTGGGGGTGAGTCATATGTGGTGTGAGTTTACACGCTAGTCATCCAGAGTAGAACTGTAAACTCAGTCCACAACAGATTGGAATTTAAAAAACTAGTTCCCTGCGATCATGAGTTTGAGAAGAATTAACTTCTAGAGAGCACATGGCTGTTGTGGAGGCTGTTCAATGTTAAATTGGGACTTGGAGATTGGGGAAGAATTTTCTCCATTGTCTCCAGTCCACCTGACACTTTCATGCTCATACAAATTCATTCCCCTCTTTTTTCTCTCAATTTATTGAGGATCTTTATGCTCTTTGTCTCCTAGAAAGTTGTGTGCGATCCACTCCGTTAACTTGGTGAGGGAAGGGGGAGAGGTAGAACTATAGAGACAAAGAACACAGCTGCTGATCATGACAGCTGCTGCTTCTGTTACTGAAACTGGGAATTAACTGAATTGGAGAGATTGGATAGAATTAGCAAGCTGTTGGATGGATCCTCTGGGAATAGGTTCCCAGAGAGCTGGTAGGGATGGAGGTTTGGGGAGGAGGGATGAGGTGGGAAGCTCCCTGAAGACCCTGTGGGTGAGCACTCGCCCTGGTGCAGCTGGAGCTGCGATGAGCTCTCTCTTGAGCTGAGGGGGCTCAGTTTCCCCAGCTTTGCCCCTTATCAGAATTATTACCTACCCCCACCCCTGAGAGCACACATTTTCCTCCTTTTCTTTCTATCACCTGTGGCAAAGTAGTTATCTTGATCAGGGAAGCATGAAGGGCCCTGACATTTTAATTATCATCTGTCTCCTTGAACAACAAGAATAAGAGGAAAAACAAATCCCCTAAGAGTTACCTGCTGGAGGGTTTTGCCAGGTCTCATTTTACCCTCACTCTCTTTGTCTAGTTAAGCAGGATCTGGACTGGGAGTTACAGAAAAGAGGGCCTATGAAAATGCAGCACCAGGCAGCCAGCAGAGTGGAGTTGAGATGGGCTCCAGGAGGCGGGCCAGGCAGTGTGAGGAGGACTGCACCATCCTGGATCTGTTACTCAGGACTTCGACGAATCGTAAGCAAGTTACATAATTTCTCTTCACCTCTCTTTCCTAATCTGAAAATCGGGCTAATACCAATGCTACTAGATTGATGTAAGGATTATATACCCAAAAGCTGTATAAGGCCCTGAGCACAGTCTCAGATACCTCGTAGTGCTCAAATAGTAGGCAGTGGTGGCAGGTGCTTTTGGTGAGTAATGTTAATGTGAATTTTACAAATTTCTGTGCCCCTTTTTTCACTTTTACCTCTGCTTCACTGTGGAAGACAAAATAAGCCCCTCCTCGTAAGGTGTCCACATACTAATCCCTGAAACCTGTTTATATAATTTGGATATTCGTCCCCTTCAATTCTCATGTTGAAATGTGACCCCCCAATGTTGGAGGCAGGCCTAGTGGGATGCATTTGGGTCATGGGGGAGGATACCTCATGAACGGCATGGTGCCCTCCCCGAGGTAATCAGTGAGTTCTTGCTCTATTAGTTCACACAAGAACTGACTGTTAAAAAGAGCCGGCACCTCCCGCTTTCTGTTGCTCCCTCTCTTGCCATGGGATATGCCAACTCCTCCTTCCCGTTCTGTATAATTGTAAGCTTCCTAAGGTCCTCACTAGGAGCAAATGTTGACACCATGCTTCTTGTACAGCCCGCAGAACTGTGAGCCAAATGAACCTCTTTTCTTTATAAATGACCTGGTCTCAGGCATTCCTTTGTAGCAATGCAAGTGGACTGACACCTGGAGATCTGTTATGTTACATAGCAAAGGGGAGTGAAGGTTGCAGATGAAATTAAGATTGCAGGAGGCGGAGGTTGCAGTGAGCTGAGATTGTGCCACTGCACTCCAGCCTTGGAGACAGAGTGAGACTCCATCTCAAAAAAAAAAAAAAAAAAAAAAAAAAAGGAGATTGCTAATCAGCTGAATTTATCATGGATTATCCAGGTAGGCCCAGTGTAATCACAGGGTCATTAAAAGCAAAAGAAAGAGGCAGAAGAGAAGGTCAGAGTGATGCAATGTCAAGTCTCACCCTCTGTTGCTGGCTTTGAAGATGGAGGAAGGAGCTACAAAGCAGGGCATGTGGGCAGCCTCTAGAAGCTAGAAAAGGAAAGGAAAGGAATTATTCCCTAGAGCCTCCACAAGGAATGTAATTCTGCCAATGCCTTGATTTTATTCCCATGAAACCCCTTCAGACTCTGACCTGCAGAACTGTAGAATAAATCTGTGTTGTTTTAAGCCAGTAATTTTGTGGTCACTTGTTACAGCAATAGGAAACTAAAATATATCTCACTCTATTTGGTATGTACAGATCTGCAGGAAGGCAAAGTTCTTATTTAATAGTCATTTAATGTTGAGCGCATGCTCACTGTGTTCCTGCTGTTTATAAAGTGTTGTTCGAAGGTTTTAGGGAGAGTGGAAGGAACGTAAAACTATCTGTGAGGACTTACCATCTAATTGGAGAAAATAGATATGTATATACGAAATCCATGACACAAAGTAGTTTAATAAGGGGGCATTCATTGTGGACCTGTGAGTTTGAAGGGATGGCTGGGATCTGGATATTCACAGGTTTGACACTCATATGAAATTATGTATGTTTCATCATGTATGTATGAAAGGATGCAGCCAGTCAGACTTTCTGCCTTTGTGATTGGTAAAGATAGACAATAGTGCAGAAGTGAGGATGTGTCCTAACTCAATTGCTTCTTAGATGGCAACCCTAGGACACACCACTGTAACTTCTTCATCAGTACAATGTAGAAAGGACTCAGAGGATTTTTATAAGGATTAAGTGAGACATGACCTATGAAAGTACTTTGTAGACTGTAAAGAATACATAAAAATAAGTTTTTCTTCCCTAATCTCTTTTGTGAAAGTTGATAGTCTATATCCAACTGGCATCCTCAATACTTAAGCATAAAAGCTGATGCAAGCAACCTCTGGCTTAATCCAGAGACTGCCAGATAAAAACCAGGGGTGCTTCTGGGAAATTGTTAATTACAAGCAGACAACTCTTTTTGTATAGACAGGCATCTCTATAAACACCATAACACAGCAGCTTTTAGAAAACCAATTCTAGGAAGTAGAAACTTTTGCTTAGGATCATAGGATAAGCAAGGTGGCAGAAAGTGGCAGGTCTTTCATAATTCTTTCATGATTCTGTCTAGATAGAAGGGATTAATTTCAAATGTTGGAGCATCAGGGTAGGATTCACTCTGCATAAAAGCTCTCTGCGGGTACAAGGATATGTGGAGGATTAGAGCCTCAGGGTGGTATTGACAAAGAAGTACAGATAAATTCCCAGGAACTGGATCCCAAAGCAGCGTCTTGTCTGTCAGCCATTTCTACTTTTTCCCTGGTCTGAGACCATACAGCTCCACGGGCCAGTAGTCACTCTCAGACCTTCCCAGTCCCAGCCCACCCCATAAGCTGCAAATGGGTTGAGGCCTGCAGAAGTTCTTTGCAAACTGGAAAGCAGTGGCTCTCAAAGTTTGATTCTGGACTTGGCAGTGCCAGTAGCACCTGTTAGAAATGGAAATTATTGGCTCCCACCCCATACCTACTGAGTCAGAAACTCATGTTGTAGTCCCAGCACTCTGCTTCAATAAGCCCTCCAGGGGATTCTGGTGGCTGCTACAGTTTTAGGACCACTGCTATCCAGTTATAGCATTATTCCTTTCCTGAAAGGTTTCCCTGCATTTCTCCTTCCCTACCTTGGGATGTATGACACTTTCCTCTGGTCTTCTAGTTAAGGGGACAAACAATCTCAGTATTACCACTAAGAGGCTGTGATCCCAGAAACTCCTTAGTCTGAGGCAAATTTAGATAGTTGGCCACTTGAGGCAGGATTTCATTCGTTTAGAGAGAGCTCATGAACTGATGCCCATGGGTCCAGATGAGCCCATATTTGCAATCCGCAATTTTTAAAAAGGTAATTAAGGGATCGGCATTTAAAAATCAGTAGATTTTACCTAAAAATCAGAAGTGCTGGCTCCTCTTACAAAATTGGACATGTTGGTCACATAGGGCACACATTCTCATATGGAAATGCTAGGCTGGAACACAAGAGCCCTTCCTCCTATAGAGATGAGCAGTGCAAGATCTTTAGTCTATGGTATCTCTCTCTCTCTCTAGCATCTTTCTTGCTGGCCCCTCTATCCACTCTCAGCACCACAGCCCCCCAGTTTAGGCCTTTACTGAGCCCGTTCTGGCCTATTGAAACATCTTCCAACCTGCAGAAGGCTAGGAACATGAGTTTAGCATCAGGCAGAGCTGATTCAACACTGCTTCCATCCATCCATCCACCAATCCATTCATTCATTCATCTATTTGTTCATCTTTGTCTGTATCCTACAGTAAACCCTTATTAGGCAAAATGTGACAGATACAGTTATAGAAAGTATAGCAATTTACGTAACCAACTGTGTCTGATCTTTCCCCTCTGTAATTTGAATGAGAATCCTAGCAACCTGTTCATGGAGCTGTGAGGATAAGATGAAATCAGATTAAAAGCCTTACCACAGGCCTGACACACCCAAGAAATGCTGGTTCCCTTTCACATTACGTCTCACCTCTCCAATTCCTCCTGCCGCGTATGTCACCATAACCAGCACCCATCAAGTCACTCTGCAGTTCAAAGACCGTCACAGGGCTCTTGCCATTTATTCAACCAAGTGTCCACTCCTCAGCCTTGTATTGATGGTCTTCCCCTGTGCTTTAGACACACTCTATAAACTCACTGATCCCAAACGCTCTTCCAATGTCTGTCTCTTCCTCCTGGAACATATCCCATGCTCATCTTTCCTGTAAACACCTTCACAAAATATTTCAGATGTCGATTTCTCCAAGAAGTCCTTCTTAATCTTCTTAAACTTGAAAATGGCTCTTTTCATTTTTCGTCTATCATATTTTAATGTCTTTTGGGAATATATGATATGTATCCTAGCATTCTTGTAGGACCTGGCACAGGGTAAGATATACATACAAACCTGTGGGTGGCAAGCACGTTCAGAGATTATTGTATTGTGACGTGACAAGCAGGATGATAAAGAAGCATACAGTGTCCTAGGGATATAAGGACACCAGACTCGTCTTCAGAGGGGCAGGGAAGGCTTCTGGGAGATGAGGACTCTTAAGGCTGGGTAGAGATTTTCCAGCTGAAGGACATTGGGGTACGCCCTAGTTTCTATCATCAGGTAGTTCGTTGGGCTATTTCATCTGTTCATGCCCAAATTAGTGGTTTGGGCCATGCATCCTCTGAGGATGGAGACAACTCAAATGTCTACCGTTGTCAGGAAGGTAACACAAGTAGTGAGACAGGAAAGATATGAGGGACGCACACAATAGACTGAAGATCTTGCACTGCTTCCCTCTAAAGGAGGCAGGACTCCTCTGTTGCAGCCTAGCATTTCTGGGCAAGAATACATGCCCTGTGTGATCAGGTTGTCCAATTTTGTAAAAGGAGCCAGAACTTCTGACTTTTAGTTAAATATCTACTGATTTTTAAATGTTTATCCCTTATTTACCTTTTAAAATAATTGCAGATCCCAAATATGGGCTCCATTGATGAGCTGTCCCTTACCTTCCCATTGGTCTTTTCAGGCCAGTGTTTAATCCTTCACCACCAGCACTCAGGCTCCCGTTGCTCCAGCACCCACTCCACTGAGGCTCTTTATAGGAATTGATGTGGTTATTTACTGAGCCTCCGGAGGGTTTACTCTGATACCACAAGGATTTGGGAAAGTACAACAGATTTTAGAGCCAAGAGGCAGTGAGCGGTCTAATTCTCCTTACCACTGATGATAATGACATATTTTTTTCTTGATTGTAACTAATTATATGATTTTTTGTGTGTTCCTGATAAATGTGTTAAGTAGTAGGTAACTTAATTTTGATAACATACATTTTAAGAAGAATGTTAGAATCATGTTGTAGCAAGAAACACTGTATGAAAAAGTGGTGCTATTACTAAACTTAAAGGTAGAGGTATTACTAAGATAAAATTACTCAGATTTTCACCTTTGATCACATTTTGTTTTTAAAGTGACACTTTGAGATGATTAAAACTTGCTCTGAAATGTACTGTGCTCTCACCAGATATCTGTGCACAAATATACACACACTCATAAACTTGCACTTGTGCATGAAGAGATCACGAGTTCTGTTTGCCTGAGATTATTTTCTGCTCTCTGCTACTCTGATTGGCTTTCCTTGAGACCAAAGAAAGCACTCAATACCTCATGTATCTTAAGTGATTAAAATTACCTCATAACAGAATAGTACAATTTTTCACATTGGTAGCTGTGAATATGAATTAATATCTTTGCAAAGGAGTACAAAAATTTTTGTTTAAGCAATGTTACATTAGAATGTTTATCCCTATACAATTTTAGATTGTGTTTATTGAAATATCAGTTAAAAACTACATAAGGCTTATGAAAATAAGAGTTGCTTTAAATTCTGGTCTGTTTATTTTTGTCAGCGAAATAGTTTCTCTACAGAGAATGCCACTGAAAAAAGGGGTGAAAATAGGCCAAGAAGCACCATGAAAATTAACAAAAGCTCAGAATGCCCTTGTGAATACACATTATCTTCTGTGTTTCCACAATGTTTACTAGTGAATGTACCTAGTGTTCTATAAAATGCTCTCATTCACTATTTCACTTCATGAAGATTTCTACACAGCAAATATATTCTCATTGTTTTAGTGAAATTGTTACTCATGTAACTGATTTGAACTAGTTAAATTCCGTATAGAATAAAAATGCAGCTTACTTTGAAGAACAGGGGAAAAACACAGTTCTAAGCCACATTTACTTTCCTCTAATTTTGAAAGATTTTCCAGCTTTTTAAAAAATAAGAATTAGCATAAAGTATTTCCTGGGCATCTCTTAAGGCTGAAAACTAAAGAAAATTGAAATAATGGCCCCTGTGTTTGGCTTCCTTCCTGCATAACTGAAAACTCTTCCATATGTTTGCTGTCTTACCCCTCCCCACCCCCCACTCAATATCTTTTGGATTTCTAAAATGACTGATCTTGTCTTCCTGTTTCTCTGTTTTGGCTGTTATTGTCTGAGAACAGTAGGAGGTTCAAATAAATCACTCTCTGATAGAAGGAGAATATCGCTTCTTGTTGAGATATTGTGGCTTTGTTCAATGAATTAGATCACTCAGAAGTCGGAGCCTCAAGACATTTACATGGGTAAAGAGTGCATTTTATCATTTGCACCCCGAGGTTCTTAACCCTCCTCAGATTTCCAAAAAGTCAAGGAAAAGATCAGGTTTTTTTTTTTGGCTGTGGGCTGCCACAAATGTGACTCCATGCAAGAGAGAAGAGAGAGCACTAGAGCTATTCACGGCCAGACCTCTGCAGGGCTGCTAATGTCATTGACAGTAATGCATTGACTGCTTCCTCTTTGGGCTTAAAACAGTGGACATGTCACTGTGGCAACAGTTCAGACTAAGTCAAGGACAGTGAGTTGATCACACCCAAGCACCTGGCTCAAATTAGAGCTTCTTAAGGGGCATCTGGGAACCATATTGACTGGACTCACCTCATGCCAGAGATGATTTAACGCTGAGAGACTTTGAGCTCATTATTTCACCCAGAATCGGGATATGCATTAGATTTTAAAACTCATAGGCTAGCGCAGTGGGTCACGCCTGTAATCCCAGCTCTTTGAGAGGCCAAGATGGGAGAATCACTTAAGGCCAGAAGTTCAAGACCAGCCTGGGCAACACAGAAAGACCCTGTTTCTAAAATAAATAAATAAACAAATGAATAAAAGCTAAAATAAATAAATAAAATCTAAAATAAATAAATAAATCTCTATCAATTCACTGTGTAAGGGCCTTTGTGAATGCAAAGACCATCTTTAAAATCTCCACTTCAAGTTTAATTCATATGTCCAAAAGCAAACTATTTAAATGCCATTCTCTGGCATTTTCTGTACCTATTGCTTACTAACTTTTCTAGTCAGTTGATTTTCTTTTCTCCATAGTGTTTATCTGTGCTCTTAGATTTGGTGTCCCCTCTTCCTTTATATAAAACTGTCCTTGGGAGTGATCTGGAGTCAGTCATTTCTACCTTAGTGAGAATTGGAGTATATATGTCATTTCTCCCAGATGAATCTATTTATCTGTAACAATAAGCACTCTGAGAAAAATTTTAATGATAAGAAGTTCTAACATTCAAACAGGGTGGGAGTGACCTCAGATGTGTTATAAACTTTTCCCCATGCAGTCTTAGTTGGGAGCCTGACATCTTCTTCCTTTGGTGAAACAGATTTAAATGATCGGCCATTAGCATGATGATTCTCCTGCTAATCTGGATAACCATTTAGAAGTTCTCTGATATTTCCCACATTCCTCCCTAGGAATCCTCTCCCCTGCAATATACACGTTAGGTAACTTATGTTCTTGAAAAACACTGAGAAAAACTTAATGTTAAAGAGGCCTGAAAGTCAAGGAGCTAAGATAAGATTTACAAATCTCATCTCCTGCCTTTATAAAATGTGGGTTGCCATGGTGATAGAAGAATGTGAAGTAGGAAGAGATGAGGACATGTTATAAAACTTTCGTGAACATTTTCTCCTATGAATCAAGCCTGGACAAAGATATTGCTTGCTTCTCATTGTGTAAGGAAAGATAGTCAGAAACTCACCTGGATAATTTGTCTCATGATCTCTACCTTCTCTGCTGTCCTGGGACCTTCACAGGACCAGTGCTGCCAGAGGATTTCTTCTTGTACAGTTGGCATTTGAAGTCTTCTTTCTCATTTTGGAATGGAAGAGTTGGAATTTCAAATCATCACGTGTGGGATGATTTTGTTAAGGGCCAAGGAAGAGAGCATACATTTGAGGTTGAACTGTACATGTGAGTGAGGTAGACCTTGTTGTTGCATCCTCAAGATTCATAGCAAGAGAGGAGGAGGGCACGGTGAGTCTTCCCTTGTCTTTTCCTAAAGAGTTCAGGAATTATGCCTTTCAAAATATGTCTCATTTACTAAGCACTCTTGGTTGAGGTCCATGAGGCTCTTATGTAGAGAGACGACTGTCAGTCACCATCTCTTTGACACTTTGTTTATAGATACTACAGGTTCACAAAAGAAATTCTAAACAAATGCACATTTCCTGACTAGAGAAATTTGGGCCCAGAGACCTCCTTAGGGTCCCTGGCTTTGGAGAACTGGACTGGATCTCAAGTGGCTTTTGTCCCTTAGGCTCAAGATCTATCGCTTAAGTCTGTTACTCGCAAGCTCGTACTGGTGTTGGCCCCACAGGCTGTACCAGTCAGAAGGCAATAAAGGGCAGAAAATAATAAACACAAGAGCAACAGAGAGTGAAATTCTCCCTAAAGTCTAGAGCATGAGAGGTCTGCCACCTACTCCCTGTGTCCTGATACCTGGACCCCATGTTGGACCCTCTGGGCTCTCTACAGGGAGAATGGGAGAGAAGCAATTGTCTTCACACACTGGAAGAGGTCTGGCTCCTCTCATCACACCAGTTTTGTGAGAAAGGACAAGAGGAACTGAGGGAGAGAGACAGGTCCTACAGAGAAAATCCAAACAGACTATTTGTGTAGACAGATGAGCTTTGAACTTTGTTGTCTGCTTATGTCCCAGTGGTACTTGGGACCTAAGGGACTATCAGTACCTGTGGTCTCAATCAGCATCACTATTTGTCTTCTTCCTCCTGAAAGCTCCTCCTGGACTTGGGCAGTTTTATAAACCCTAATGCCTATGTGCTCCAGGACAGTAACCTCAATGTGTGAAGGGAGCCAAGTAGGGACAGTGGGGAGTTGGAGAGCACAATGAGGACAGCTACTCAAATCCAGCTGATTGCCATGAGAAAATGCATTATCAGATATTCCATTTTTTTTTTTCAAGTGAAGCTAGGAATTCAGATTTTATGTGAATCACTTGTTCTTAGAATGCTGGCTCAGTTAAAACAAAACAAAACAAAACCCCACTTTATACCAGATATAGCCGGTGGATGGCCAGTTACCAGTTTTTGCCTTAAGGCTTAGACATTAAAACATTTTCCAAGGTTTATTTTTTATTTTATTTATTTATTTTTTTGAGACAGAGTCTCACTCTGTCACTCAGGCTGGAGTGCAGTGGTGCTATCTCAGCTCACTGCAACCTCTGCTTCCCAGGTTCAAGTGATTCTCCTGCCTCAGCCTCCCATGTAGCTGAGATTACAGGCATGCACCACCACACCTGGCTAATTTTTGTATTTTTAGTAGAGACAGGGTTTCACCATGTTGGCCAGGCTGGTCTCAAACTCCTGACCTCAGGTGATCCACCTGCCTCGGCCTCCCAAAGTGCTGGGATTACAGATGTGAGCCACTGCACCTGGCCTCTGAGGTTTATCTTCATGAGTATGTTTATCTTCATGAGTATGTTTATCTTCACCTGTGTTTGGGAGGTTTATCTTCACATATGTTTGGCAAATTCAAGATAGAGTGAGTATCTAATACACAGCAAAGGGAATGCAGTAACTTATACTTTGGGAAACTCAAATATAAATAAAGAAGAGTCTCGAAAGAATATATCCAGACTTCAACTGCTTCTTCCCACTTTCATTGCTTATGCCCTGATCCAAGTCACCATCATCTCTTGCTTGGATTACTGCAATGAACTCCTAAATCATCTTCCTGTGTCTATAATTGTCCCCTACAGTTCATTCTCAGCATTGCAGCTGGAGGGATCCTTTTGAAACATGTCACATAATGGCTCTCCTCTGTTTAAAATCCCGCAATGGCTCCCATTTCACTCAGAGCCAAAGCCCAGGGCCTTACAATGACCTTAAAGGCCCTCCGTGCTGCGGCCTTGTTCCCCTTTGACCTCATTGTCTACTCGTTTCTCCCCTGCTCACTCTGCTCATGCCCTCCCAGCTTTGGGCTTCTGCACTGGCTGTTCCCATGGCCTGGACTACCCTTCCCCCAGATATCAATGTGTGCTTGACTCACTTGAATGAAGAAGCCACTCTAGCGATATAGTTTGGATGTCCTCTCCAAATCTCATGTTGAGATATAATCCCCACTGTTGGAGGTGGAGCCTGGTGGGAGATGTTTGAATCATGGCGGCAGATCCCTCATGAATGACTTGGGTCATCTCCTTGGTGGTAGGCTCTCACTCTGAGTTCATGAGACCTGGTCATTTAAAAATGTATAGCATCTCCCGCTACCCCACTCCCTCTCTCACTCCTGCACTCACCGTGTGAAGTGCCTGCTCCTGCTCTGCCTTCTGACATGAGTGAAAGCTCCCTGAGACCTCCTCAGAAGCCTAATAGATACTGGCGCCATGCTTGCACAGCCTGCAGAACCATGAGCCAATCAAACCTTTTTTCTTTATAAATTACCCAGTCTCAGGTATTTCTTTATAACAATACAAGAATGGCCTAATACACCTAGCATTCTATTCAACATTGTCATTGGTGTTTGCCCCTGGCACTATCCTATTCCCTTTACCTTGCTTTACTTTTTCCTGTCATCCATAGTACAACATATCCCCTTCAACAAAAAACTTAATGTATTCATTATAGTTATTGTTTATGGATTTCTCCTCCCATTGGAATGTATGCTCTGTGAGGATGAAAACATTTGTCTGTCTTGTTTACTGACCTATCTCAATGCTTATGCTGGTGCTTGCACAAAGCACAATGGGAGTGCTTACCATGTCTTTGCGGTGAATGAATGAATGAATGGCATCATGCATGGAAACCCATCTCTGCAGAAGACCCATGCCCTAACAGTTCCTAATGCTGTGGAGGACAAGGCCTGCCACTTGTGGCCTGTGGTGTGGCTGGATTGAGTCTGGAGATGGAGTGGTGACTTAATGCCTCAGGCACTGCACACAGTGTGTGTGATAGAAAACAATGGGCTCATTCGGTTTTGCCTCTGAAGGTGCTACAGGAGCTCATGAGCCTGGAAGTGGTGGGTCTGATACAGCGCACAAGGAGCAGAGCCCCTGGCTTCCACTGCCTTTTCGAAATCTGGTCTAAAATGACATCTCTTTGGCAAAAGCTTGTCCCCAGAGCCCTGACTAATGTTCCATTAAGACCTTGAGGTAGCAAAACAGTTTCTCCTAGGAGCTCGAATGAGCCCTGGCAGAAAGACAGACAATCCATCTCCGTGTGCTGGCAATTGGCCTTGGCTCAACATCTGTTCCTTCATTTTTCCTGTTACCACACACACGCCAAGTAATTTTCAACTCCATTAATGCAGATTTCCTACCACAGCATCCACCATCCTCACCCCTTCTCAGCGAGCTTTCTGCAGGCCCACTCTCAGCAGAGGAGACATTCCCAGGGTGTGATCCTAAGTGAACTTTACTGAGGGAGTTGATGTATCAGTGCAATCTTATTTCAACCTTGGTCCATTGCACACGTTTTTTCTCTTCAATGCTTTACAAATATATTTTTAAGTATTTTATTTAACAACATTACATATTTTTAGTAGGAGGGTTGGTTAAGGTAACCTAGCCTACCATTACGGGAAAACAGAAACTGAAGTTCAAGTTTTTTTTTAACTTTTATTTTAAATTCACGAGTACATGTGCAGATTTGTTACATAGGTGAACTTGTTTCCTGGGGGTTTGTGGTACAGATTATTTTATCACCCAGGTATTAAGCCTAGTACCCATTAGTTATTTTTTCTAATCCTCTCTCTCCTCCTGCGCTCCATCCTCTGATAGTTCTCAGTGTCCAGTGTTCCCCTCTTTGTGTTCATGTGTTCTCTACATTTAGCTCCCACTTTTAAGTGAGAACATGTGGTATTTGGTTTTCTGTTCCTGCATTAGTTTGCTAAGGATGATGGCCTCCAGTTCCATCCATGTTTCTGCAAAGGACATGATTTTATTCTTTTTTATGGCTGCATAGTATTCCATGGTATATATGTACCATATTTTCTTTATCCAGTCTACCATTAATGGGCATTTAGGTTTATTCCATGTCTTTGCTATCATACATAGTGCCAAAATGAACATATGTATGCATGTGTCTTTATGATAGAACAATTTATATTCCTACAGGTATATACCCAGTAATGGGGTTGCTGAGTCGAATGGTAGTTCTGTTTTTAGGTCTTTGAGGAATCACCAAACTACTTCCACAATGTTTGAACTAACTTACATTCCCACCAACAGTGTATAACTGTTCCTTTTTCTCCACAACTTCACCAGCACCTGTTACTGGTATGAGATGATATCACATTGTGGTTTTGATTTGCATTTCTTTAATGATTAGTGATGTTGAACTCTTTTTCATACGCTTCTCAGTCACATGTATATTTTCTTTGAAAAGTATCTGTTCATGCCCTTTACCCACTTTTTAATGGGGTTATTCATTTTTTCTTGTTTGTTTAAGTTCCTTAAAGATGCTGGATATTACACCTTTGTCAGACCCATAGTTTGCAAAAATGTTCTCCCATTCTGTAGGTTGTCTGTTTACTCTGTTGATAGTTCAATAGAACTATCTTTTTCTGCATTGTACAAAGTTTAAAGGAAAACTGCACCTAGTACATCACTATATGGGCAAAACTTTGAGGTTGAGTGCATGAATTGCTTACCATAGCAAAAAGGCTCTAATCCTGACTAAAACTCCCCATCCATCATCTGCCCAACCTTGTCCCACCTAGAGGAAGCTTAGTTATTATGACTACCTGGGGAAGGGCCTGAAAGCCAGCCAGAGGCTAAAAATCCAGGGAAAGGAGTCTGCAGAGAGCTGTCCTGTGAGAACTATGGACATTCCTTAGTTACCTTGACAGATGAGGCCTGAGAGGGCAGCTCTCAGCCTCTGGAGCTCTTGAGAGTTAGGAAAGGAACCAGATTTACTTTAGTGGCCCACTGGGAGAAGAAGTCAAGAGCTTTGAGGTTGGCCTGGGTTGGGCATTTTCGTTGAGCTGGTCTACACTCTCCCCAATTTGGGTCACATTTAATTCTTCCTTCAGGCCTTGGCTTATCTTATACTTTTACCTCCCAACCCAATCCCATCCATCTTAAAGGCTAACCATATAGCTCCCTCTTTTATGGACCCTTCCTAATGACCCTCATCCAGTAAATCCAGCATCTGGAGAGGGCCTTGAATCCCCAATTCCCTTACCACACAGCTTACATTCCATTGCTTTGAGTTATTTCAGACATATTGATTCTTTTATCCTACTACTTTATCAAATCATATCCTCTGGACCACAGTGCTGTTACAATAAGGTTATAACAGTGAGGGCCTCAGGGGAGATGGCATGAATTCTAGGTCAGCAGGATGGTATGACATTAAGGGCTTGACGTGTGGTTTCAATGTGAAGAACAATGATATCCACACTGAAGGTATGTACCCCAAGGGGTTCACAAGATGATCCCCTCAATTAAGAGAAGATAGTGTTAGAATTCCTATTTAGATTTACTTTTAAATTTTACCCTCTGAAGATTTCTACTGAGAATGTGATTTGTTACATATACATTATATGAGTACAGCAGCATACATGTACACATTTTATAAATTTTTATATATGTGTATATACATACAGTCATGCATTGCATAACGATGTTTTGTTCAACAACAGACAACATACATGACAGCATTCCCATAAGATTATAATGGAGCTGAAAAATTCCTATCACCTAGTGATGTCAGCCATTATAACATCATAGTGCAATTACTTTATTTTTTAAAATGTAGCCTAAGTGTACAGTGTTTACACAACATACAATAGTGTACAGTAATGTCCTAGGCTTTCACATTCACTCACTACTCAATCCCTGCCTCATCCAGAGCAACTTCTAGTCCTGGAAGCTCCATTCATGGTAAGTGCACTCTATAAGTGTACTGCTTTTTATCTTTCATGTTGTATTTTTACTACACCTTTTCTATGTTTAGATGCACAAATACCATTGTGTTATGATTGCCTATAGTATTCAGTACAGTCACATGCTGTACAGGTTTGTAGCCTAGGAGTAACAGGCTGTACCATATAACCTTGCTGTATAGTAGGCTATATCATCTAGGTCTGTGTAAGTACACTCTATGATGTTCACACGATGATGAAATTGCTTAATGATGCATTTCTCAGAAATATTTTAAATGACGCATGACTATATTGGAGAGGTTAAGTCAAAATTATTTCAGAGATGGAGTAGGCAATTTAAAAAGCTTTGAGATTATTGGAATATACTTCCAAACAGAAAGTAAACATCTTGATCTGTCTATGTGTGCATGAATAAAATGAAAAGTGATCATCTGATTTTTAGAGGAAACAGTTGATAATGTTTATCATAAAGAGTATAACCCCAAACCACTGACATTTTTTTTGCTATGGGTAAATCCTATGACTTTTGAGGAATCTTCCCTTTAAAAGTGTTTGGTTCTGAGATTCCAAAATAAAAACGAGCAGTTTATTGATATTTACTAATTGTGGGACCAGGGATAGTGAGAATTAGATGCTAGGTAAAGGTACTCAGTAAGTTGAAGCTGGATGGATCCTCTCAAGTCCTTAATTGCTAAGTGTAGCTTTGTGTCTGTGAAGGTAGGGGTGAAGAAGAGAAAATTAAGTGCCTAGATGAGACAGGCCCAATGGATGGATTCAAGAGATGGTGCCAATTTCATCAAATCTGATTGTACAGTAAAGGGTTAACCAGCATGCCTGGGTCATTCAAACCATTTATATTCCAAAGAAAAGATTGGTCCTTGTCTGTCTCCCAGAAGATGACATCTAAGTTCTTGAAAGATCCTGCCCAATAAGAGTATCTTTGTATACCTGGGATCTAGGGCCTGGCTGTATTAGTTTGATTCTGGGAGGGATTAGAGACCAAATAACTACAGTCAGCCATGTGGGTACTCTATGTCTACATGACAAATCCCCAAAAAGAATCCCCAGTAAAACCCCTTACCACCAAGGGGTGAGGGGTCACCAAGACTCAGGTGAGCTTCCCCAGTTGGCAATATTCTATACATACTCTCACATGTTGTTGCTGGGAAAATGAAGCACTGTTCATAAATTCCACTGAGACAGGATAACTAGAAGCTTGTGCCTGGTCTTCCCCGGACTTCACTGTATGCTCCTTTTCCCTTCACTGATTTTAACGTGTATCCATTCATGGTATTAAATCATACCACAAGGAAAACAGTTTTTCTGAGTACTGAGTCCTTTTAGTGAATCATTGAACCTGAGGGTAGTCTTAGGGAACTCCAGCACAGTGATGGTACATCTGTGATGTAAATCAGACCCTATCAGATGATCCTATTGCATGGAACGTGAAGTTCAGAGAGGTGAAGTGATGTGCCCAAGACTGCAGAGCTGGAAAACAACAGAGCCAAGCGTTCAAATCAGGACTGCTGGATACTAAAACTTGTACTCAGATTTTCTGAAATCAACTATCAGCTCTTTCACTTACTAGCTGTGTGACCTTGTCCAAATTATTTAACATTTCTGTGTCTTTAGTTGCTTCCTCTGTAAAGCAGGGATGATAAAATGGTTACTTCCTGTGTAAAGCAGAGATGATAAAAACAGCCTCAGAGGGCTATTGCAGTTATGAGGATTTAATGAGATAGTGCATGTAAAGATACTTAGAAGAATGCCTGGCGTATGGTAAACACTTAGCAATTATTAGTTTGTGTAATTGCAATGATGAAAGCAGTACTTAAGACTAGATGTATTCTAAACATGAAGAAGCAGGAGACTAGCTATATTACTGTGTGTGTGTATGTGTATGCATGCACACATACACATACATACACATATCAGCTATTCCCAAATCTCATCCCTGCTTCCCCTCCATGCAGCCATTTACTTCATGTGCTGTTGGCTCAGATGGACCATATCATACTGAAGAGAAAGGCCTGGATTCTATGCTCCTTCTCTGTTCTGTTGGATGTAGCTCCATTGTCAATGGCATCCATCTTTGCTTTAGGTATCCTGATGCTGATGATAGAGTAGAGAGAAAGAAAGAACTTCAGTGCTTGATGATATTCTTCAGCTGCTCAAGTCTGGGAGTTTGCTTTTCTTTTGCACTTGTAGTTATAAGATATAATACGTTTGATTACTGTTTAAGTCACTTTGAGTTACGGGATGCTTTGTAACTTGAAACCAAATGTCTTTTAACTGATACACAGTGATACTTGGTTGATTTTTCACTTTGCTACTCTGTCTTGGAAAGTCTAATGGCAAGGAAACTCTTCTTCCCTTCTATCAGTTGAAGTCCTTCAGTTACAGGAAAGAGAAAACCAACTCGAACTGACTTGATCAGAAAAGGGGTTATATTTATTCACATAACAGGCAATTCCTGACCTTCAAGTGAGCGTCAGGTGTGGTTTGATTGGGGCTCTAGCTCCATGTCTTTATGTTTTTAGAGCTCTATCTTTCTGTCTGTGCCAGCTTCATCCTTAGGTTGTCCTTTTAAGACAACTAAGAGGCACATTCTGTCTGTTTCCCTTCCAGAAACTATTTCCTACCTCCTGGTGCCTCCACTCTAGGTGGAGGCCTACTTTTGTTTAGTTGTGTCTTAGTCTGCTTGTGCTGCTATAACAAAATACCATGATGGGGTGGCTTATAAACAACAGAAATTTTTTTCTCACAGTTTTGGAGGCTGGGAAGTTCAAGATCAATGTCTAGTGAGGGCCTACCGCCTGTTCATAGACAGTAACTTCTTTCTTGCTGCATCCTCACATGGTGGAAGGGACAAGGAGGTCTCTCTCAACTCTTTCATAAAGGTACTAATCCCATTCATGAGGACTCTACTCTTAATGACATAATCAACTCCCAAAGAGCCCACCTCCTAGTATCACCTTGGGTGTTAGGATTTCAATATATGAATTTAGAGGGGGTGGACACAAATTTTCAGTCCAGAGCATTCTGCCCTTGGCCCCTGAAACTGTCATTCTCAAATGCAGAACACATTCATTCCATCCCAATAGCCCCAAAAGTCTTAACTCATTCCAGTATCAACTCAAAGTCTACAGTCCAATGTCTCATCTAAATATCATCTAAATCAGGTAAGAGTGAGACTTAAGGTTTGATTCATTCTGAGGTCAATTGTTCTCCAGCTGTGAACTCGTGACATCAGACATGTAATATGCTTCCAAAATACGATGATGAGACAGGTATAGAATTAACATTCTTATTACAAAAGGGAGAAATAAGGTCTTGAGCAAGCCTGAAACCCAAAAGGGCAAATCCTTTAGATCTTAAAGCTCAAGAATAATCCTCTTTGGCTGAATGTTGTGCCCTCCAGGCCCACTGTGGCAGAGGTCCCACCTTTTGAACCCACTGGGATGATAGTTCTAACCCCCTAAAGATTTGCTGGGCAGTAATTGGGCCCTCACAGCTCCAGGCAGCTCTGTCCCCAAGGCTATGCTGGGTGCTTACCATGCTGCACTGAGGCCACTGGTTCTGCACCTGGGACAGCCGAGGAGCATAGTTCTGGAGTATGGAGAACAGAGCCTGTGATGTGAGACAGCATGGACAGCACTCATAGAGGTCTTGTGGGTTCAGGGGGCCTCTCATTTGCAGGTGGCCCCTCTTAGACAATAGCTTCTGCTTTTTGTTGAGATGGTTGAGTAATCTCCTTATCAGTAGGTTTTTTTCTTTTCTTTTCTTTTCTTTCTTTCCTTTTTTTTTTTTTTTTTTTTTACCACATCCTTAGAATACTCACCTGAACTGGCTTTCTTTTCAGTATGGATAGGCTGAGAATGTTCCAAATTGATAAAGTCTGCTTCTCTTTTGATGAACAACTGCATCTTTAAGTCATCTTTCTCTTCTTTCATTTTACTACAAGCAATCAAAGAAGCCAAGGGGCACCTTCAACCCTTTGCTTAGAAATGTTCTCAGTCAATTTTACCACTCACAAGTTCTACTTTCCACAAAAGCCTAGAACAAGAGCAAAATTCAGCCAAGTGCTTCACTACTTTATAGCAAGGATCACCTTTTCTTCAGTTTTCAGTAATGTGTTCCTCATTTCAGCCTGAGACCTCATCAGAATGGCCTTTACCACCCAGATTCCTACCGACATTCTGGTCAAGATTCCTTAGGTATTCTCTTGGAAGACTGAGGCCTCTTCTTAGCGCTCTTTTCTTTCTGGGCCCTCACCATAATTACCCTTAAAGACCAGTGCATAACAATGGGGCCTTTCCTAGTATGTACCTCAAAACTCTTTCAGCCTCTATCCATTACCCAGTTCCAAAACCACTTCCACATTTTCAGGTATTTATCGCAGGAGCACCCCCTTCTCAGACAAGTTTTCTGTCTTAGTTTATTTGGGCTGCTTCAACAGAATACCACAGGCAAGGTAGTTTATAAACAATAGAAATTTATTTCTCTCAGTTATAGAGGCTGAAAAGTCTGAGATCAAGGCAGTAGCAAATTTGGTGTCTGGTGAGGGCTCACTTTCTGATTCGTAGATGGTGCCTTCTGGTTGCATCCTTACATGGCGAAAAGGGTAAGGAGTCTCTCTGAGGCATTTTTTATAAGGGCATTAATTCAATCCATGAGGGCTCCACCCTTATGACATACTCACCTCCCAAAAACCCCACTTTCTAATACCATCATCTAGCAGGTTAGGATTTCAACATATGAATCTGGAGAAATGCAGACACAAATATTCAGCTCATAGTAGTGTTTGACAGAGATGCCCCGATCTCAGAGAAGGCGGGCTCTCAGTCTGGTTTAAAGGGGGGTATGCAAATCAGTTCTGCATAAGCAAATGGCTTTGGGAGTGTCTATGAATGACATGTTTCCATCGCTAATGGGAGGAAGGTATGTGAGGAGAAATGGTGCCCTGTGCCTTTTGTCACCTCTGCCTATTGCCACTGAATACACATGTGTGAGGATGGAGCTGCTGCAACAAAAAGACCAAGCAAATCATGGAGATGTTATCTCAAAACCACTGAATCAATGTCAGTAAACTCTCATTCTCCACCCTCTTATTCTTTCACAATAACAAACCACATTAAGGAGGGGTCCTTTTGTTTCTTTTGGCTAAAAACATTCTTGACTAATACAGAATGCCAGCAGCAGCCAGGGTTACATGCTTCCTCATTTACACCCTTAAGGAGAGAGAAGCTACCATTAACAGTAACCACTCACTAAAAGTCCTAAACTTCACTCTGCTTCAACCATCCCTGCAACAATCACTATGGCACTAGGGATGACCTAACTCTGATTGCCTTAGTCCGAAACAGGGCCAATCTCTTTCAAACCAGAAAGGGAATGCAGGATGGTGTCTTAGTCATTTTGGGCTACTGTTACAAAGCACCATAGACTGGGCAGCACATAAACAACAGAAATTAATTTCTCACCGTTCTGGAGACTGGAAGTCAGAGATCAGTTGCCACTATGGTTGGGTCCTGATGAGGACTCACTTCCGGTTGCAGACTGCTTTCTTCTTATTGTATGCTTACACAGCAGAAAGAGGGCAAGAGAGCTCCCTGGGTCCTTTTATAAGGGCACTAATTGATGAGGGCTCCACCCTTATGACCAATCACCTCCCGAAGGCCCCATTTCCTTATACTATCACTTTAGGGTTTTGAATTTCAATATATACATTTTGGAGAGATGCAAACATGCAAACATTCAATCCATTGCAGATGGTTCGGGAGGAAATAACGACAATGTCTACTACACACCTTAAATCACATGGGCAAATATTAATAAGCACTGTGGTGGCCGTGGAGGTGTACTGCATGGATGTCTTTTTAAAAGAGCTTTCTGTTGTGTGCGTATTCAGCTGACAGCCTCCAGCAGTGACTTCCGTGGACCCACCATGGTGTTCAAGGCAGGGTTATTAGATCCAGGCCATTCCTGCTTACTGCAGGATTCCTCTCCTTCCAGTCTTGTTCTTGGGCTTCCCATTGGCTTGGCTGAGACTTCCCCAGAAAACACTGTGCTCTGAAGCGGCTTCTAAGCACTCTCTGTCACTCATTCCATTCACAAGAGTTGAACCTTTCTATTGGTCTGATGCCCCTTGGCACCCCCCATACACAACTCCTCCTGCTCCTTCTCTGCCTTATCTTCACAGGCATTTCCTCCAATAAATCTCTAGCACAACTAATTTTTTCATTGTGTCTGCTCATCAGAGGCCCAAACGGACACCAGCGTCTCCTGCACAGTTCAGTGCTTCACATGTTTGAGCACAATTACCCTGAAAGGGAATTCCTCCTTAAATTTTGCACCCTGGGAGCTTCACTTGTATTCCTAATCCCAGCCTTGTGACGTAGTAAGCATTTCTGGCTTTGTGGGCTATTTGGTCTCTGTCACAATTGAACTACTCAACTCTGTCATTGTGAAGCAGAAGCAATATTAGAAAATACATAAATAAGTGGACATTTTGTATTTCAACAAAACTTTATTTATGAAGACAGACAGTGCCCCAATAGGGCCTGCGGCTGCAGTTTGCTGACCACTTATAGAAAGGATTGATTTGAGGTAAAGGGAAAGTAAAGAGACAACTAAAATAGTTGAGACAAGAAATAATGATGGGCTGATTGTAACAGAAAATGAATAAAGAGAAACTTTTAACTTTCTTCATATTTTAAAAGTAATATATGTTATTTGTTAAGAAGTGAAATTTGGCCGGGCGCGGTGGCTCAAGCCTGTAATCCCAGCACTTTGGGAGGCCGAGACGGGCGGATCACGAGGTCGGGAGATCGAGAGACCATCCTGGCTAACACGGTGAAACCCCGTCTCTACTAAAAAATAACAAAAAAACTAGCCGGGCGAGGTGGCGGGTGCCTGTAGTCCCAGCTACTCGGGAGGCTGAGGCAGGAGAATGGCGTAAACCCGGGAGGCGGAGCTTGCAGTGAGCTGAGATCCGGCCACTGCACTCCAGCCTGGGTGACAGAGCAACACTCCATCTCAAAAAAAAAAAAAAAAAAAAAAAAAAAAAAAAAAAAAAAAAGAAGTGAAATTTGTAGGAAAAAAATGCAAGGAAGAAAAAAATTGACCATAATTCCTCAACTTAGAAAAAATCATAGCCACTTTTTCTTCTGTGCATATTCCTTTCAGTTATTTTCTATATACATGATGCCAAATTCTCTATAGTTATGTATTATTTTTAGTCAATATTATTATATCATTAGCAGGTCCCTATACCATTAAAAATTATTGTAAAAACTATGTTTGATGGCTATACAATATTCTACTGTATAGCTATTGTGCAATTTATTTAGTTAGTCCCTCACTGATGTGTTTAAGATCGATCCCAATACCTAGATAGAAAGGGAACTTGAAGATTAACCTGTTAAGATCTGTTTTCGTTAAAAAAAAATTTTTTTTTCGGGATTTATTGGTCTCCAATATTTGGGGATAGTTTTAGAATTTATGGCCTTTTCAGAAAGTCACAAAACCTATTAGCATATCAAAAGTCATGAGAATTCTGTAGTAAAGAATAAAGGCCTTGTTTTAACAGAACATTTTCCAAATACACTTTCTCATGAAATTCTACCTTGTCTCTTTATTTTGGCTAAAGACCTATTGTATTCTGTCTGCAGCATTCTAATACTTCAAGGAACCCAGTTGGAAAAAGGCTACTATTGGGTTTTCCCACTGCAATTTGAATCTTAGAAGCAAAGCAGTGTCAGGAGAATAGTTCTGTTAGAAGTACAAGTAACTTAGTGGCTATAATGGGAAAGCCTTCAGTAATATAATCAATGACTGTAAATATAATATTTGTAAAAAACCTCGTTGTTTTTATTATTTCTGAAGAATCTTTTAATTGCAATTAGGGAGGGGATCAAGAATATGTCAAATAAAGATTGTAGATGACCACTGAACTGAGGCAAGAAACTAATTTATTAATCCTGCTACAATTGCAGTCTCAAAGAAGATGAAAGAGTTAGAACTCATTGGGTTAAGAGTTATAATTTCCATAGTTAGAAAGGAATGATAAATGATGAGAATAGGTAGGATAATTTCAGAATGGAATATAACTGCTGAATATTATTTATATTTTATTATATATCAAGAGTATTGCAGTGTTAAAATTTCATCTTGAAATATAAATCTAAAGATGTATTAATCTGTACCTGCATTTCTGAAATAGTGGAATCCTCAGATGAAATTGGTACTCTGTGCATTTGTCAGTTCATTGATACTCTTGTCGTTTTGTGAAAACAAAGAAAAGGAAATGAATATTTTCTATTTTCCAAAGAGTTCTGCTTCTTTTTTTTCCATGAACTTACATTAGCAAAAATCAGTTGAATATTCTTTTGTTGGGTACAGTGATGTCAGTAGCTGTCTGTGAAGGAAATAACTGTTTCATAGCCAAGGACAAAAAGTAAGTTTGCATGCCTAAATACATGAAGGCCATGTAAAACACCTTAACTCCAGACTATATCCTATTTAAACAACTTTCAGACTGTCATACTAGAATGAGGGAGGCTTTATACAGTCTGAATTAAGTATCATCAGCCTTATAAGTGGGGTCAAAAAGCTCAAAATATTTCTATTTTCAAAACAAGTCATCCTTATAAAAAAAAGAAAACTAAATAAAATTAGAGAATTGCTTAGTCTTAACTTGTATAGTGTACTTGTCTTAGATTGTTAGACAGGAAATAATGAACAGGAAAACTATGTGCATGTTTTACAAATAACACATTCATATTTATATACATGCATAAATGCACTGGTTTGGTTGATACCTCAGCAAAAGGGTCTGTGCAAAAGCTTTTTCCCAGTAATACTTTCCTATTCCTTCTCACAGCAGTAAATGCTTAGTTATGATCTCAACTCTGTTTGGAAGACTCACTAATAGTTAAATCCACTGTAACACGCAATCCTTCTGTCATTCTTACTAACTTACTGCCTAATCTCTTTCAAGACAAATTCTGAACCCACTCACGTTTCTATTAGTGGTAAGTTGGGCTAGGCTGCAGCATAATTATATTTATGACTTCAATTTACCAGTCGTTTTCTAGATCATTTTTACCAAGTGTCTCTTTTCTATACAAAACGCATTCAGTTCTCCTTCCTCCAATTGGACCAGACCAACATTTGTATGTCACCAGGTCCATGATAGGAAGTTGTGAGATTATTATAGACATGGAAACTACAAGTTTTCTCATTATTTTTAAGAAAAAAAGGAAGCACCTAGATTGAAAATCTTATTATGGCCTTTTTTGTCCTGTTTCTTCCCTTATTCCTCCTTACCCAAATGCCATCTGTCAATATTTGAGCATGGGCCATTGGGTCCCTATTTCCACATTTCCCTTGTCAAATGCACATGTCATTATTCTCCTTGTCAGAGGAAGAAGTGAAGTGTTTCTTTCAATATTATACACTCATCTTATCTGGGGCTGATACTACAATCTCCTTGAGTAAAATTTACTTTCAAACGAGCTATAAAGGAGAAAAAAGCTAATGCTTCTTAGTAATAGAACAGATTCCAAATATATGAAGTTGATGGGATATTGGGATTGATTTTCTAAATTAAAATTATATTGCCATAGATTCCTGTAAGAACAGGATATCATATGTCAGCATTTTCTTTCCTTTCCTCTATATAAAAGCACAAAGTAAATAAAGAAAACTTCTGTAAACATTATTTTCAGTGAGAAGATAGGAGACAGATATAATCAACAAATTCTAAAGTACCTACAAAGACCATAAAGCTTCTAGGGAAAACATGTCAAAATATTTTTATGACACCAGAGCAAGAAAAGATTTTTTAGGCAGGACACAGAAAGCACTATCCACAATAGAAAAAAAAAATGAATTAGATGTCTTCAGAGTTGAAACTTCTGCTTATCAGAAGACACTTAAAAAATAAATAGGCAAACCACACAGGGAGAAAATGTTTGTCTTATATATATCTGGCAAAGTGCCTGTATTCAGAATGTGTTAAAAAAATCAATTATTTAAATTTAAAAAGACAAAAATCTCTTTTAAAATGGGCATTCCCAGAATTAGCCGAATTGCAAGGTCTGAGGGCATAGTCTTCCACATAACCACCTTCACTTCTGATACCAACTTCAAGTTTGAGGCAGCCTAAAATCACCATCAGTTTAGATAATTGATTGGAAGTACTCACAGAACTCACTTAAAACTATTATCCTCATAATATGGTTAATTATGGAGAAAGAATACAAAAAAAAAAAAAAGTCAGAAGAAGAGACACTTAGGGCAGAATCTGATTGAGTCCCCAACATGAAGCTTCCATTGCACTCAGGACACATTACCCTCTCAATGTCAATGTGTGACAATACACATGACGTCTTGTCATCCCAGGGAGCACACCACGGCTAATGGGTCAAGTCTCCTAGAAAGGCAAAAATAAGGCTGGCTTCAAATCTCTCCAAAGGAGTTTTCAGCACCTCAACCATTTAACATGTTTGAGGAAAAAAAAGTGTAAGCCAATCATTTTATATTCAGCCAAACTTTTATTTCCAGCAAGTGTAAAGATGACAGACAAAAGTTTTGAACGTGTAAAACTTACAGAATAGAGGAAGCACTTCTAAACTGGCAGAGTAAGAACCTGACAAAATCTGTTCTATATAAAAGCAATTTAAAAACTGGCCCAAAATGGCCAAAATTAACCTTTTCAGAACTTTGGAAATTAACAGAAGACATGCAAAAATTAGAGAAGCATTTATTCAAAAATATTGGCTAAACTTTGATGATAATACATTTTGTGGTGTTTTAACTTGCTGCATTCTTGTTTCCCTCTCTCCAGCTATGTGGTAGCTTTGAAATCTGGGAGCCTCACAGTCATGGTAGTTGTGAAAACCAAAATCCTGGCAGCCACTGAACAGGGCTGGGTTGGGATCTCCCCCAGAAGCCTTACACTGAGAGAATTACCACTGTTTGATCTGTCAGCTCCCTTAAAAAAATTAGAAACATTTTCTTTATTTGACCTGACTCAGAGTTCACTCAGTGAGAAAAGCTCAATCCCCAAACCATTTGTTGAAAACAGTCAATGGCAATTGTTTACTATTGCAGCTGCATGATGTAGTACTCCAAGCTGGGGCAAACAAGAGGCTAGCCGAAATAATTAAAAGGTAAGTGTGGGTAATGAGAGGTCTGTAGGAGATTCTGAAAAGTTTTGACATACTCCTGAGAATCTAGATAGCCATGTACATGTGCAGGACTGTGTGTATGATCAGGAAAGAGCAGAAGAGGCCCTAATCTCTCAACTCTAGCTGAGAGTTAGTTCTGTATAAGCAAGAAATGAAGACTAATGCAGAGTTGTGAACTTCCCTAGAATTGAAGGTGTGTCCCAACACATACATACACACACACACACACACACACACACACACACACACACAGCCTCTCAGCAAAGTGCGGGAGGGAGATTTATCGGTTCTGGAATTTAAGGAAATGTGTGTTCAGTCATTAGCTGACCACTAAACTAACCAAGTAGAGACTACATGGACAGCACACAACAAAGAATACAACTATAAGAATTACTTCAAGAAAGTCATTAAACAAACAGATAGCCACAACAACAAACCCTGGGAAAGGGATGTAATAGAGTTCTACAGAGAAACAGAACAACTAACATATATATATATATATGTATGTGTGTGTGTATATATATGTATATATACACATATATACAGAGAGAGAGACTTATTATACCAAATTGGCTCAATAAATTATGGAGGCTGATGAGTCCCAAGTCCAAAGATTCATAGTCAGCTAGCTGGAGACCCAGGAAAGCTGATAGTGTAGTTCCCACCTGAAGACCAGCAGGCTCGTGACCCAGGAAGAGCTGTGTTTCATTGTGAATCTGAAGACAGGAAAAAAATCAATGTTCCAACTTAAAGGTAGTCAAGCAGGAGTTCCCTCTAACTTGCTTTTTATTTCCTATTCAGACACTGAATGTTAATACTGTGTCTATTTTTATTTTTATAAAAATAATTGAACTTTTTATTTTTTAAAAGTAAATTTTAAAGTCAAGTTCGTCTTTTAAAGTTTTCTTGGAATTTTGATATTCCAGTAATTGTCACTTATTATAATTTGCCTTTTCATTTTAATGTCTAACTTTTGACATTTTAGAATAAAAATAACCTTTGAAAAATATACAAAAACTAATATTAATTTTTTGTTTGATTTAAATTTTGATTTAAAATTATATTCAAATGTCATATACTTTGCTATTACCCTTTACATTTAACACTTTATTCTTGGAAATAGAACAAAAATTATGTGAAACTCTTCATTATTACATAGAATTTTGCATGTGATTATGAAGGCTTTGGGAGAGGGAGAAATGGAAAGTAAGTGCTTAACAGGTCGGGGTATGAAAATGTTTTGTAAGTAGATAGGGATAGTAATTGCACAACACTGTGAATATCCCAAATGCTGCTGAATTGTTCACTTTAAAATGATCAATTTTATGTTATGTGAATATCACCTAAATAAAAAGGCAAGGCAAGACAAAATTTTAAGGGACAAAGGAAAGGAAAGCAAGACACAATTTTGAGGGATAAATATATAATGATTTATGAATTAAATGTGTCTTTGTTATTTATCCAAACATCAGCAGCACATCAACAAAAATCAAAAAATAATTAAATTCTGTCATCTTTTGTATTTTGCTGACATTCAGTCATATAAAAACATATTATTTTATAATATACATATTATTCTTTATATGTATCCTTTATACACGTGATTCCATTTTGTTATGAACCTATATTTATTAAGGTAGATGAAGAAAGTATATTTTATTGAGAGCTAGCTTCAATGTATAACTTTTATACTTGTAGATATAATGTCTAGCTTTTACATATTAAGACATAATATATTAACCTACATCTGTGCTCCTGCCTTAGGCCCCACCAGTGTTAAGGATAGGCCTGTCCTGCAGTGTGTGATGCAGCAAAAGACAGTGAAAAAGATAAAGCTCTGGATAGTTCTTGCAGCCGTTCATCCAGTAATGCATGGAGAATGTTAAATAACAGGAGATACTTACTAAGTGCTATTTCCGGGTAAATGATGAAATTCTCAATTAGGAATTAAGTGTTCAATCTGATTTCCATATGTTTAATCTGTGTGATTCATTTAGTGATACTTGAAAGACAGTTTACAGAGAAAAGGAGACTTTAGAAGTTTATTACATTAGCAATATCGTTCCAAAGGACTTTGCCAATCTCTTAAAAATATACATTAACATATATATTATGAAAAGCATTTATCTGAATATCAGTACTTAAAATAGATGATTGTTTATCCATCGAAGGTTTGTAAAGGTTTACCTACCCACTGACTTCTTAGATATATCCAATAAGATATAGTTGCAGAAAATATGAGGAAAACACCAAATAGGAGTTTACTTACAAGGCAAGTATGTACCTTAAATTAATATATATATGTCACAACAAAGACCTACACACTATACAGCTGCCAGGGAAAAGCTAAATGATCTCTGAGTAAATTTCATCTAGAGGGGTTGATGTTATATAGAACTTCATCTAGAAATGGCCTTGGCCAAAATGACATTTTTTTCTTGTGTAGTCATTATACCCAGTCTTACCTTCATGAAATAACCTTAAGCACATGACAAACATCCTCTGGTAGCCCCATCTGCAAAATAATTTTTATTCTCAGTCCTTCACAAAAAGTTAAAGACTTCAGACATTATGAAGGTCAGGAAAGTGATCCACATTTCTTTTGTAGCTAACCTTCAGCACTCCTGACTCCAGCTGTTCTGAGAGCTGATGTCACTGACAATTCTAGGAGGGTTTGATTGACAATGCTGCATGATAGCCCAACCAAAAAATTAATCTGTGTTGAAAGCAGTGAAACACCCTAAAGACAGTTGAGTCTTTTTCACTTTTTCTTAGAGATAGTAAGGATTATAGCGATTCTTCTGACCTTGAGGAAAGGTAACATGCAGACATCTACACAGCATCTTAACGTGTGTATTTTCAGCAGGTTAGCCATCTAATCTGGGAGCTTTAGTCTTCTTCACAATCATACTGAAATGTCAGTTTGTCAGAAGATAGTATCACATCAATGCCAAATATCTGAGTGGTGGGGCCGCATTGGGCCATGGCAACACTATCTACGATGATGGAAGAGCTTGAAAGGTGATCAGAGAGGCATTGTTGTTACGTCCAAAAGGTCCTCCCTTGTCAGCTCTTCAGAAACTCCTTCGTAACCATGGAGTTCAAAATAATCTTTCATGTGAAACACTTCAAAATGTCACATTACAATTGTTATTCTTCCAGCTAGCGTTGAGTTTTCATGGTGCAAAAAGAGCAAAGAGAAGAAGTGCTTTTGAATGTAAACCCTGAGAAGGCAGGGAGCAACCCTTCTTCATGATCTGATAGCTATTTTCATTCTCAAAGATGCATAGAAAGATCTGAGTTTAGGCAAGACATAACTTTGAAGTTCCCATAGCCTAAACATTTAGAATGGCCTCCAAGATGAAATTTTACCCCAAATCATCATGCCTGTTATTTATTTTCCCCATTCCCTTCAACCTGCAACTGCATCCACAGTCCCTGACTTAATCAGTGACCTTTATAATCAAAGGATAAATGGGGTCTTCCGTGAAACCAAAGTCACAACTCAGTGGTTCTACTTCCATTTCTCTTCCTGACTCTGATACCTCTGTGAATGAAAGACTTGCCTTAGCTCATCTCTTGCAAAATCCGAAGGAAAATATCTTTGAGAAGGGGGAAATATATGTGTGTGTGTGTATGTGTGTATGTGTGTATGTATATACATATATATGTATATATACGTGTGTGTGTGCGCGCGTGTGTATATATATACACATAGAGAGAGAGAGAGAAAAAAATAGTTTCAAAAGGCCATGTAACAGAAAGGGGTTTGTTCCTTTCTCCCCTGAACTATCAGAGAAATGATAGAGAACAGATCTTGAACATAATCCCTTTAGGTTGCCAGGCCAACCATGAACTCCACCATTGGAGTTGTGAATGTCTTGAAGGAAAAGATCACAGCTATTTTGTGTACCAAGAAATAAAACTACCATGTGTAGAAGAGCTAGGCCTGAGAGTTGTCATTTCCCTTCTGACTTCTGCTTGCTGCAGTCTGCTGAAAGATGTTATGGCTGACCGACCCTCAAAAATAGACACTGTGATGGTGATATATTGTGGCCCTTGAAGAATTTAATTGTCAAATTGACATTTATCAAAAGCTTTAGTGCATTTAAAAGATAAATTGTGCAAGTTTTGTTCAGATCAAAGAGCCCCTGTCCTTCTCCATTCATAGCACAGGCCGGCTTCAGCGGGCAAGTCATGTGTGAAAAATGATCCCCTTCCACTCCCAGCTCCTTTAAGCACTGCACTGGTGACAGATAATCAGAAATTTAAATGTTAGCCTCCTCTTCAGAAAGTTCTTAAAATAATGGAGGACCCATTGAGACCATTTGTATTTGAAAGGAATGCTAAATAATTTAGTGTGCACGAGCAGGATGCACTGTGCTGGGCAGATAAATGATGAAACCCCAGTACAGCCTCTCTTCAGCAGTTGCCACACTAATTACAGATCAATTACTTCCCAGTTGTTTGCAACCTTATCAAAGAATGGTAAATTTACTGAGAGCAAAGTGTGATAAGATGACTTTTCATTATTACAGTAGATTTGTTGAAACAGCTCCGACACTGAGATTAATAAGAGCTTGCCCAGGGGTAATAGAATCCGTGCACATGTAGGGAGAATTTAAGAGCTGAAAACAGGATGCTGGGCACTATCATAAAAACCCTTCCTCTCATTAATTGTTATCACTAGTGTGTTCATAATGCAGAAGGAAGGCGGAGAAATGACCCATTCACTGAAACTGGTCTAAAACCATGGAGCTCTTTACTCTCAAAAAGGCAAGTGGAACATCAAAGGAAAGTAAAGGCATTTTGGTTTGGAAGCAAGAGAATTTGTGTGCGGGGGGTGGAGAAAGGGTATATGCATTTGTATGTTCTAGCTGAGGTCCATTTTCGTGAAGGTAGTCACAAAGAGATGGTCTGTTCAGTGTCACTATAAAAAAAATTGTCATGGTTTTTGAAGAGCTAAGACCAAGTTTGGGGGTAGCTGCTAGGGCCACACATAGCAAGATCCCTCTTGTAGAGCAGAGGCCTGGGAGGAAAACTAAGGGTTCGTAGAGGCTGGGAAATCTTTCAGGTAGGAATAGGTAATGTGTGATGTTCTTAATACAACATATATAACTATGGGACCCTATTTTGATTTTTTTAAATTGAGAAATAACTCATTGAAAAATACTTATACTGGGTGAATTTTAAGACCCGTATACCAGTCTACTAGCCATGGTAGGCCATTTCCACATACATCTCTCTTAATAACCCCAGGTCTTAATGGGTACTTGGAACACCTATCGAATCGTTTACTCCAATTTGCAAGCTCTTGCTATTTTACAATTTTTGGATGCCGGGTGCGGTGGTTCACACCTGTAATCCCAGCACTTTGGGAGGCCAAGGTGGTAGGATCACTTGAGCCCAGATATTCAACACCAGCCTGGGCAACATGGCAAAACCCTGTTTCTACAAAAAATACAAAAAATTAGTTGGGCATGGTGGCACACACCTGTGGTCCCAGCTACTCAGGAGGCTGAGGCGGGAGGATCACCTGAACCCAGGGAGGTCGAGGCTGTGGTGAGGCATGATCCAGCCACTGCACTCCAGCCTGGGTGACAGATAGAGACCCTGTCTCAAAAATAAGATAAAATAAAATTTCAGTCTGGTCAGAGTAATCTGTGAGAAATGAAGATAAAATTCTACCATGACTTGGGTAACAAAAGTGATGTTTAAAATCCCAGTGAAAATGGGGGAAGGGAGAAGCTGAGAGGCAGGAGCCAGCTTTTGAGGAATATGCCATCTTTTATAAGACATTTTAAATAAAGTATTTCATTTTTCCTGACTTTTAAAGGAAATAAGTAACCATAGAGTAAAGGTCAGATCTCTTCATAAGTTGAAAACCAGGTAGGAAAGGACTTGTGGACTTGCGAGGCAGCGTTTGGCAGCAGAACATCCACCCAGCCCTTGTTGAGTGCTGCTTATGGGAGTAGGAACTGAATATGCTTTTCCGTAAATGACGTTTAATTTCCTAGGAATTCTATTCAATTAAACTCTACATGAGTATCCTTATTTTTTGAACATCCTCATATAAGTAACTTGAAGCCCAAATACAGATAATAATGTCTACCAGATTACTTTCTGAATCAAATTTGAAGCCTAGTTATGGATGTTCAACACCAGTAATTCTCTTCCTTCAAGGATAAGCAATGGCAGATTTGAAGACATTTTAGATGCAACCAAGCAAATTGGGAAAGAGGGCAGACAAAAAGCACGTAGTATTTAATTTGGACAAATGAAAGGAAAGATGCTAATGACTGGGGAAAGGCAATATGAAGTTGGCCTATGTCAACCTTGTTACATATACACACAAATTTAATTCATACACATCCCTGTGGAAGGGTCTTGGAAATAGTTGTCAACCCATCAGTACCTTTTTCTAGCAACATGAACCACAGACACCAAGAAAACAACGTGAAAAAGTAAGTCAAGGTGCCATCAATAGTAATGGTTATTTTTGTGTGTTCACTTTATGTCTTTTTGTTACTACAAAGAAACATAAGCAAAAGCTGTTTGCTAATAACAAAATGTCTTCTTTAAAAACTTCCTCCATTAAGTCCAGAAGAAGGTAGTAAAGCCACAAAAACAAACATTTGTATCCACTTCTTCTCAATGGGCCTATGTTAGGCTATTTGTAAGGTGATAATAGAGAAAAGAAAGCTCAGAAAATCCTTTGAAAATCAAACAATGAAGTCTCAGGCTTAAATTTCTTTCCTCTTCCCTTGGTTTAATTTACTTTTGATGGTTATTTGGACATAGCAGCATACTGCTTTGCACATTCTTGTTGCAAACTTGTTTTCCTTCATTTAAAAAATCAGGCTGCGAAAGCTACAGTGTGTGTATATCGTGAGCTGCTATTACATAAAGAGGAGAAGAGAGGAAGAGAGCTCGTGTTGTATATGAATTACACATGTTGAGAATATTTAGCATGGACTATCTTGAAGCAGATGTGTTTGATGTATTCAAACATGTGCATATTCAAAAATCATGAGAGGTGTTAGGAAAGTTGATCAGTTCTCACCATACTTCCTGCCCAGAAAGTTAGAACAAAGGATTGCTTGATGGAATTGAAGGACAAAGATTTGTGAGGGGAGGGGGTACAAAATGAAAGGAAATTCCACTTTGCATTACATTCATTCAACCTTCTGAATCTGCATCCATGGAAATCCCTGACTTAATAATGTGTCACATTTTAATAAAGTTAATTTTCTGACTGATTGGACCACTTTTACAAGGTTTAGCTGAGATTATGATAAAAATAATAAAATCTCATCTTTGGGTTGTAAACCATCCCTGGAATGATTAACTTGATTGTGTGCAGAGTGTGGGCAAAGCTATTCAAGGGAAGAGTTGAATGTATTTTTCTTCCTCAGAAGCTGTGCTTTTGGATCATTATGGAGCTAAATGAACCTTTTTGCTTTAGAAAAGCTTGTTCATGACAACCTGAAATGCACTTTGTTGAAGAGACTGCTTCATTTTAGTGTTAGCTGTCATTTTCTAAAACATGTTTAAGTTTCATTTTAAGGATTTATACTTTTTTCATTATAAAAGTAAAACATGCTCATTTAAGAAAATGCAGAAAATTAAGGAAAGAAGGAAAAAGCTGGTATCACCCAGACACAGAGCTACTATTAACTTTTCAGTGAATTTTCCCCTAATCTTATATTTCCTATACAAAAGATTTTTTACTTGCTGGCTGGCTGGCTTGCATAATATATAATCATGCTTATTTGGAAATTTGTGTCTTGCTTTTCTGACAACATTTTAGCATAAGTATTTTCTGTTATTGTACAATCTTTATAATCATTGCAATGGTTCTGAAACATTTCACTGAGATCATAAACTGTGCTTTACTTAACCGTTTCACCATTATTGAATATTTAACTTGTTTTCCATTTTTTGCTATTGTTTAGAATTGTTTCCTTGGAATAAATTCCTGTAAGTGGTGTTACCCAGTCGAAGAATATTAATATTTAAAAAGATCTCACTAATTTGAAATGCAAATAACTAGGAAAAATAGATCTATAGCTTTGTTTGAGTCCATATTTTACTATTCATATAATAGGGCACCCTTTTATGTAGGAGGATAGCAAAGACATGCGTTGTAAGTCTTTTGAGTAAACTGATGCCTGCTCCATCATAAAGACAGGACCTGCAGTCCTCGCTGGGGTCCAGCCCTCTTTAGTCCCACCCATACCACGCCAAGTGGCCATCATTTTTGTGGTACATCAGCTTCTAAGCTGGTTTGTTGACTCTTTCTAGCAAGCTTTTGTCATTTTTACATAGCACAGTCTCAAATTCCCCTTGTGAAAAACATCTACAATTGCCCCCTGGAGCTTCTTGATGGTATTTGCCTTTCACTACTCATGTAAAATTGAATCTGCTTTCTTTCTGCCTCTTAAGAAACTAAGTAAACTCACCCAGGGACACTCAAGGGCAAATCTGTTAACACAAATAAAGGGAGTTGGACTGGATTACAGAAAGAATATCTTAGAGCAGAGAAAAATGTTTTAGACCGCATTAAGTGGATTTTTAAGAAAGGACAATGGTACCATATTCAGATCTCTTACCCATAACTTCTACCCTAAGTGCTCTCCTGTTACAGACACAAGCATTGCCCTGAAAAGCTCCCGGGTAGGGGCTGCAGCGATGGGTCCTGTCCATCCCTGCAGTCCTGGGAGACCCACCACGTTATCACAGCAACAGGACGAGGAGGTCAAAGCACCACTTTCTGTCTATGGCAAGAGCAAGATTGTCCTCATTCTACCCCTGCTCCAAGCCCCTGCTCATCTTTGCTCTGGATATGCTGAAACTTGTGATGTGATGTAATGTCAGCATCTGTGCCAGCCAGCTCTGTCACACAGGCTTCCTGCGGGGAAGGAGATAAGTAGAGGGAGGTATGTTCCAGAGCTCAGTGAGACCAGGGCTTGCAGGAAAAGTTAAAGAAACTTGTCCTTGACAAGGGGGCCTTTTGGTAGGAAAATAAGATCATACTCTAAGGCAGCCTCTAGACAAGTTTTTTCAGCTCAGGGTTGTTAAATTTTTAAATAAATAGCTAATCTCTAAAAATTGGCAAAATTCATAGAAAAATTTAGGTCTTTTATTTCTCTTTTTAACAAATCAGAAGGATAATACTGGACTGCATTTCCATAATGTACCAGTCTGAGTAGCAACTTCCCCTCACCATGTTACACATTCTTTCCTGTTCACCATGGTTCCCACCATTCCCTATTCATTTCTCACAGCTTCCCACTTCAGTCACTTGCTTCTCCTGGCCAGATAGGCACCTGAATTTGCAACCTTCAAGATGCAAGAGCATACCTGGGAAAAATTGTGGAGTGCAATATCCTCTATTAAACATGACAATACCTTGCCTTTCTCATGGATGCTACAGTCTTTGTTAGGGGCTAGTGTCACTGGCTATTCTAACTCCTTTGACCGTAGTGACACTCTGAAGAGCTGTTTGCATTTACCTGTACAGATCCTTGGTTGTCCACTTGCACAATCACATAAACAATACTGTTCATATTAACAATGAACTTTCAGATTTTCTTAAACGAACAGCATGGGAACTTTCCCTTTTTCATTCACAAAAATTCTGTGGGATGCTTCGCTCACTGCAATAGTATGATATGACTTTAATGAAAACTGGTGTCTATAAGAAACTGTTGGCCATGGTTATTCAATCCCGGGAAATAAAACTGAAGTCTGCAATGAGAGAAGACAGAATTCCTTTCCATCACATCACATTTCACAGTGTATTGATTTTTTTTGAACACATCAACATGTAATTTTCATTTACAAAAAGCTAATGTTTATTTTTAAATAACATAAGATGACATGGGAGAAGAAACTTAACTTTCAATAAAAAAGTTAGGGTACAATATTATGTATACAGCAGGATCTCAATTTTGCAAAAAGTGTCATTTTATGTACATATTAGAAGTCTGAAAAGGAATCATTCACAATGTTGTTAGTGATGATCTCTAAGTGGTGAGATACAAATAAATTTTTTTCTTTATATATTTATGGGTTATTAAATTCAGAAACAGTTATATTTTAAAATTACGTTAAAATGTCTAATTTCAGAATGAGAATAGATTGGCTTGTTTGAGCCTTCCTTTCATTGACGGCTCTATCATGTCCAGCCCCATTAAAGTACATTATGTTTATCAGTTTTGGGTTAGTGCTATTTTATGTGAGAATGCTGTTTTGGAACATCTTACTCATGATTATACAGATTGAAATAGCATTCCAAAATCTTTTTACAAAAAGATATCAGTTATTGTTATGAGACTATGTTGTACATTAATAATATATGTTCAGATCAAATAATTAAATGTCTCTTCATAATAAAAGGAATCATACTTATTTTTATATCTCTGAGTCTGATCTGAGGCCAGCCAATTTCTCAGACAACACAACTGAGGAAATGCCAGGAAACGGGGACTGGAGCAGGTAGACAGTATGTCTGATATTTACTAGCCTGTGATACTTTTCAGCTAAATGGTAATTCTACCTAACTCTTTTCTTTCTGGATTCTAGGATAGAGGAATGCATAAAAATGACACACACAAAATGTTGAATATAAGTCATTCACTGGTATGGGAGGTGAACACTGTCCCTTCTATTGCTTTTGCCATGTGGTCAAGTATTTCTGACAAGAAAGTGAGAAACTGGGATGCAGATTATAATGAGAATACTGCCAAAGTGTGGATATTCTCATACGGAACATTTTTAATGTTTTGTTTTATGAGGAAAAATAGGCATTGCATTAATTACACAGTTTTTCACTTGGAACTCTTATTAATAGATGTTGAATATTATTTATTAACAGGACAACCAGACATCAAAATTTTTAAAAAGTGAACATCAAATGCTAACCACATTCCTAGAAATAACTGAGTTTTATATTAATAGGCAGAGATCTCAAAAGAGAGAGTGTTCCAGAACTTTTCACTGATTTATTTATGTTACTAAGAGAAAGAACTGCATTGGATCAAAGTTAAGCTAATTACCAGAATGTATTTAGACATCCCTAAACAGAGGTTGGGATCTTTATAAACATCACTTGAATTCTTGTCTGGAGATGAAACAGGGATATACCATTTAGAATACCATGTAAATTACTCTTACCAAATCACTGAGCAAGTTTGAAATGGCTTTATAGAAAAGTTTCTCCCTCAGGCGTCACTTGTGTCTTGGTGCCCACAGAGCCTGATCGGCCCTTTCGGTTCTCTCCCTGACTTCATCTTTTTCTCAGCCCCTACTTCAAAAGCAGATGATAAAGACCATTCTCCCAGACATATTTTCTAGCTGCAACTATTAGCATTTGTTTCTCTTTCTCTTTTTGCAATTACAAAAAAGTAGTACTCTTTTTTTCAAAATTCTTGCATTCCTTTCAGCTGCAGAGAGGGCCACCTGCAAGCCACTCTGCTCACCCTCCATTTCCACAGAGGAAAAAAAGACAGGCATTGTGTTCTCTGCCCCATGGCTTCTCATCCTTATATCTATTGAAGGACACCCCAGAAACATAATTGTCACATTTCAAGCAAGTGGATAGAAAGTGAGAATTAGAAATTTCCAACCTCTTATTCTAATAAAGGAGCATTCTGTTGTTCAAAAGTGTCTGGGTCTGACAACTATTTCCCCCTTTGTAGCCGAGAGGCCCAGGGTGATGCGAAGACAGACAGAGACGGACCGAAGCTGGCTTGTTCCTTCGTTAATTCAATGACCAGGAAAAGTAAACTTTCCTGACATAGTTTTGTGGTTCACTGCTTTTATCTCCCCTGTCCTCTCTGAGCACCGAACAACTTTTAACTCTACCTCAATAATTAGTCAAGCTCAGACAGCTGAAATTTAAGTCCCTCTGAGAGGTGGCAAAGACATTTTAAAGAGCTCTGACTAAAACCATTAACCTATACCACTTTTTTTAGAAGCCCCTGAAATCCTTTTTTTCTTTCAAAATTCGACTTTGACTTTGAAGAAACCAGAGTAATAAATACTTAATTCTTGATACGTTAATTTTTCTCAGCATAACCTGTAAATAATCCAGCCTACAAAAACGATGAACCACTTGATCCACTTACATTGCCTGTTAAAAATGTAATTCTTAAAAACATTAGATGTTCAATATTTTCCCTAAGATGACTCTATTACTCTCAAGCAAAATGCCAGTCATTGTATTGAAAATCCGGAAAAACAGATTGGTGATCAAGACAAAAACCACGCTCTGCAACACAGACAAGCATCTGATGTTGCACTTGCCCCACAGGTGAAGGCTGGCTTCTAGTGCAATCTATCAGCTATGCTTTAAGTGAACTGGTGTAACACTGGCGAATTTCAAAATCAGTAACACAGCCAACTTTGGGGAGAACCTATGAAGTAATCAACCCCTGTGGATTTCACCCCTACTCCATTTTTCTTTTTCAAAAGCTCATCTCCTGGGTCTTTTTCCCTAAAACAGCACCAAGTACCCAGGACCCAGCACCCCCAGGCTCCCTGGCAATTCTTCATCTGGTTTTGTAACCCCCTGCTCCAGACCTACTGCTTCTCCCTCCCTATTGCTGCTGAACTCTCAACCTCCCCCACCTCTCTTGAAACATGCCCAAGAGTCCCAGGAATCTCCAGGTGAGTTTCTTGGTACAGATTATTAATCTAAGATGCTAATCCTAGTGCAAATTCAAGAAGAATGTCTGAGAGAACCTATTGGTCTTTAAAAGTCTCTTAGAGACAAAAATCCTAGGGCCCTTAAGAATAATGCTAAATCTACTCTGCCTGTTTTCTATAAATGGAATAACAAAGCCTGGATGACAGCATACCTGTTTATAGCAATTTACTGAATATTTTAAGCCCGCTGGTAAGACCTACTGCTCGGAAAAAAGATTCCTTTCAAAATATTACGGCTCATCGAAAATGTACCTAGTAGCCCAAGAGTTTTGATGAAGATATATAAAGAGATTAATGTTATTTTCATGCCTGCTAACACAACATTCATTCTGCACCCATGGATCAAGGAGTAGTTTCAACTTTTGAGTCTTATTGTTTAAAAAATACATTTGATAAGGCTATAGCTGCTATAGGTGGTGATTTCTTTGATCTGGGCAAAGTAAATTGAAAACCTCTGGAAAGGATTAACCGTTCTAGATGCCATTAAGCGTATTTGTGATTCAAGGGGAAAAGTCTAAATAGTAACATTAATATTTAGAAGTTGATTCCAACCCTCATGAATAACTTCGAGCGGCTGAATACTTCAATGGAGGAAGTAACTGCAGATGTGGTGGAAATAGCAAGAGAACTACAATTAGAAGTGGAGCCTGAAGACGGGACTGAATTGCTGCAATTTCATTATAAAATATCAACAAATGAGGAGTTGCTTCTTACAGATGAGTAAAGAAAGTGCTTTCCTGAGATGGAATCTACTCCTGGTGATGATGCTGTAAACACTGTTGAAAGGACAACTAAGGACTTAGAATATTACACAAACAGTTGATAAAGCAGTGGTAGTGTTTGAGATAATTGAGTCCAATTTTGAAAGAAGTTTTACTGTGGGTAAAATGCTATCAATTGGCATCACATGCTGCAGAGAAATCTTTAATGAACAGAAGAGTCAATCAATGTGGCAAACTTCATCGCTGTCTTATTTTAAGAAATTGCCACAGTCACCCCCAACCTTCAGGAACCACCTCCCTGATCTATCAGCGGCCATCAATATTGAGGCAAGATTCTCCAGTAACAAAAATATTACAAATTGCCAAAGGCTCAGATAATCACTAGTATTTTTTAGCAGTATTTTTTAAATTAAGGTATGTGCATTTTTAAAAGACATAATGCTATTGCACACTTAACAGAGTATAGTGCAGTGTAAATGTAACTTTCATTTGCACTGGGAAACCAAAAAATTTGTGTGACTCACTTTATTGCGATATTCATTTTATTTTGGTGGTCTGGGACTGAACTCGCAATATCTCTGAGGTATGCCTGTATAGGCGTAGAAAATCAAATTGAAGTTAGTAAACCTAGTATTTACCCTGACCTAAAATTATTCACTTGGAGGTCTTATTGATGCTTCTTTCCTGTCATACATTATAAACACAATTCTCTAAACTTATTTATGCTTTTCCTTTTTCAGCTACAATAGCCGCTCTCAACTGCATTCACTCCGCATATGTGTCATGATCAGTTGTGAGATGTCACAAGAAATTTGTTACTGGTAATAGTTTCTCTGAAGCCTGCAAAGTATTTGCTTTCCTTTTCCTAAGAAGAGGTTTCCTGGCTATAGCAACCATCTCACAGTCTCATTACAGCTAGAATAACCCTGACAGCACCCTTGGGAGTGGTTGCATATGTGAAAGCCATCTACCATGGATGATAAGGCAGAAAAAATGTTGACAAACTCTGCTACAGCAAGGGATCTAGTAATTGAATATTAGGGAAATTATTGGATCATATATGCTAATGGACTCCTATTCAATTAAATCAAATGCCTAGAGGAGCAAGGTAGATGATCACAAGAAGGAATAGGGCATGATGTTGATTCTGTGACCAGAAGAATACACCAGGTAAAAAGAGGCAGCAGCTATCCTCCTCTGACTGATTGCTATCATGAGAGAAAGCAAGCCTAGTATTGCCAGCACATCCAATTTTTCCAAAGAAAGTAGAAATGCAGATTTTTCACATGGAAGCTCTTCATTTGTAAACATGAGTGTGTATGCAAAACAAAGAACCCAATTCACAATTTGTTAAACTGTCTTTGGGACGATAGTACACGACCAGCCAGATCAGTCTGCAGACCACAGTTTGCAATCTCTGAATTAGATAAAACATTAACTAGCAAGACTCAGTTGGATGAGGTTTAGCATTCAAAGATGAGTGGGACCCAGTCCCTGGCTGCGAGGGACTGATAAGGGAGAAAAGGAAAGCACGAAAGTTAGGTAATACTAGGCAAAAAACAAACAAACAAACAAAAAAAACCTGCCTTTGGAGAAGCAAAAAATACTATTTAGCTAGGAAGAGGAACAAACAGACTTGGGAGCTCGTATCTTAACATTTCTCGGCAACTTAGCTGGGCTTTGGGAAAGTCTGGCACCTGAGCTGTGTCTCAGCAGATAAGCGTTCTTCAACAGATCCACCTCCACCTGGATTCAAGAGCAGATGGAAGACCTCTTAATCAGAGTCACCGTTACATCAGGAGACTTGTGGATACAGCCCCACATGCGCAGTGGTTGCAAATGGATGACATATTCACACAGAATAGGGAAAAAGACCTCTTCCTCTAGGCACTTGCAAACCCCATGACAGGATGCATGGCTTGGCCAGCAGACTGTGGCATGGATTTCATCCCCCAGCTATGCCCTCAGCCGGGCCCCCTTTTGCAGGACACAAAATGCTGGCCATGTTTACCAAGCTGCCCACCTCCTTCCCAACGAAGGCATGCGTCTCCAGATGTGCTTTTTTTTTTGACCCTAGTAAAATGTAAACTATGTTGAAAATTATTTTTCTGCGGTCTTCCTACCTGTCGTGTGGATGGAAATCAGGAGCCCTTGGGATGTAGAGCTATTTAAAAATAAATGTGGCATATGTAACCATAGCAAGTGATTATATCAATTCTAAATGGACTTTGCCCTAAGAAAAATAAAAAGCCAAGCTTTGGGGTTTCATTTCATTTACCAGAACCCAAGTGAATTGAGCGTGATTGAAGTGCCTGTGTTTGGCTGGGCTCCTCTATGTAATGCTGGCTTGTTGGACTGGTTTGAGTGGACCCAGCTGTAAAACTAAGAAGCCCCTCTGGACACAATCTCTTCCCAGATGCAAAAAAAATACCTCCTCTTTGAGAAGCTGGGGGAATAATTCTGCTCCAACAATAGGACATTCTTTCTTCTTGAAAGTTTTATTTTTTCAGGGAATAGGAACAGAGCAGGAGGTTATTCTCTGCCACAAGGCAATGCCCAGAGCAGGGACAAAGTCCTAACCTAGTTAGGAGAATGGGAATTTGATCCAGCATCCCAAAGAGAAAATTGTCCTATGTTTCTTGTTAGACACAGCACCCTTGTCTCAATGGCACATCTACTGTGTATGTGTGTGCACGTGCACACTCATGCACGTGTGTCAGTGTTGCCAGATGGGAACAAGAATCACTAAGATTCTTGGAACCTGACTTTGTTTTTATTTCAGAGGGCATCTCACTCACAGAGTTCTTTCAAAAACCCCAGTGCTAAAATATTTCACCAAGCCATATTACAACAATGTGGATTATGCTGTGTAGGAGTGTAGGAGGTGCGTACATTCTCTTCCTACATGTTGCTTTGTGGATCGTTGTGTAGCCATAACCTCTTGTAGAAATGTTACCCCTCCTTTATTTTTCTGTCAGGGTGTACTCAGCCGTTCTCCCATACAACCTTGTAAAACGGTTGTCTCCCAGTTTTATTTTAGCTCACCACTTAGTTTGAAACTCTCGCTTCTTGATTCAATTTGAAAAACTGTGAGAGTTCAGATTGAAACAAAACAAAAAAGCATTACCTCTCTGTCTGATGTTGACTTTCAAATTGGCTAGAGGGCTCCTGGGACTGAACAGAAGATATTTGGTATCTTCCTGTAAGGAGCATTTTTTCCCCTTTCTTTTTAATAGAAAATTTCTGACTGAGACAAAGAGGCCAAGAGAGTGTGTTGAAAAATCAGAACACCTCATGTGACTATTCCAATGGAAAACCAAAAAGAAACATAAGCCTTGTACAGCACCTCAGTCCCTAGGCAGGAAACATGAACTCATGAAGTCAGGAGTGGTAATTCACCTCACTGGAGTTCTAAAATAATTAAATGGGCATTGGAAAACCTAACTCTGAATGGATTTAAGCTGTCGCTGGGGATGTACCGTCCCTTCCTTGGGAAGAAGGTGAAAATATGCATTACGATGGCAAACAAGAAAGCTTTCAATTTGATTCTGTGCTTCTTTATAACATTTGCTACTTTCTGTCTGTCATATTTGAGTTTATCTTCCTTTCTCTAGCAATAAGGAAGCAATGTTATAGCTTGTTATGTTGAAGTTGTGAAGGAAGTATGTACCTAGCTGAAGAAAGCATGTCATTATTTTTCTTAATTATTTCGGAAATGTCACCTGCGATACCATCCAGTCTTTTGTAACTGTGAGGGGAAAATTGAATAACCACCCATTTCCCAAGAACCGCTTTAAAAAGTTTGCAGTCAATTTTTTCGGATGGCTGTGAAACAATTCAGTGATATGGGTAAGCTTGCAGGATGATAGGAGACCCATTACATGTAATCAGGAAAAAAGATATTATGGTGTATACAGGCAGACTGTTTCACATAGTTCAGTTAGTTTAGGTTAAGAAATGTTTTCTCTCAGGAAATGCCTTTAAACCAGGGCTACATTTTATTTAATGATGTGGAAAAATTCCACAAAATATCCTTATGAGAAATGTATTTAATTTTCTCTTTTTAAGCCAGTCAGCAAGTAAAGTGAGCTGCATATTGCTCGCATTACTAACACCACCTGGCAGAGCATATTGAAATATGCCTGGTCATGCACATTCAGAGGTAATGTTAGTTGGGAGCACTTGGTATGGTTGCTTAGCACTTTCCAGAAACTGATTGACTTCAGCTGCTGAAAATTTTTGCCTCGATTTTGACATATGTTGAAATCCAGAGTAAACCCCCCTTGCCTTTTTCTGTCCCCAAGTACAAAGAAATAAACAGAAGTACATCCTGGCATCACTAAACAGGATCCTCACCTTCTTACGGCTTTAATGACTGCATTGAAGAAACAGCATTTATGCCTTGATGTAAAAGAGCAGCTATTAATCGTGGTGTCCTCTGGGTAGGTGGGGGGGATTAAAATGTTCAGGAAATATGACTGAACTCAAAGTGTGCACCTTATTTCCTCCACTCTGGCCACTATCCTAACTCAATTTATCTTTTTCGGGGTTTAATCACAAACAGGTCACTCTCTGTTTGTGAGAGTCCTTCCCTGGGTCATTCTGTTTCTTTCTCTGACCTCTGGTGGAGGCAGGCTTGCTCCACTCTGCTCTATAAACACTGCCAGGCAATAATGACATGCTCGAAATATGTGGAATTCGGTTATGAAAACCACTGGGTTGACAGTGATAAAACAGTGTGCTAAATTATCCTCCCCCCTCTATTTATAATGTGCAAACTCTAATTTTTACTCCAAGTAAAAAGTAAACTATAAAGATAGGCAGATTTTTGATGGAGGTAAGTATGATAGAAAAATTCTTGGTGCAAAATGAAATGTATCTGATTTATTTAAGATTTCCTCTCTTATTTAACCTTCACTCTTGCTTCCAGCTCAAGGATACTGCTTGAACACTACAAAGAGAAAGTGTGGTTTTCAGAAGTCAGATACACAAAGGAAGATTGTATGGGGAGGGCTGCTTAGGCATTTTAATTCTATTAAAGCAGTCACAGGATATTGTGTCTTTATAGAATCAATTTCTACAAATTTTAAATATATACACTGAGCCTAAAGTCCCTACATGATCAGCAAATTAATAGAAAATCAACATACTAAGGTTATGAGCACAATAAAATGGTAGTCCTAGTAGTCCTTGCCCCTGGTAAAGACGATGATTGTGTTTACCCCATCCCCTACGGTTAAATGTTGAGAGTTTTTGATGTGATAATAGCCTTTAAGGAGGATGTCAGCTATGAGTTGAAAATGAAGCATCATTGTTAGGTGGAAAGAGTTTTTGCCCTCCAGACTGCTGATTGACACTAGGCCATGGATAAACTTTGGGGTATGTGACTTGTGCAGCAGTTGCTTGAAGCCGAGTGCCTGACCTTATCTTAATCCAATGGGAACAAAAAGGAACCAGTGTCCTGCAACACAGTATATCCTCTCTTCGACCTGGAGACAGATGTTATCTCGTGCTGAGTAGAGGTTATTTTACACACAGCTTTCAGTTCCTGGGAAATACACTGGTCTTCCCGACTGAGGGCCAGAAGCATCTCTTAAAGACAAATATTACAAGGCAAAGATCTCCCATGAATGGTCAAATATTTGGTCTCCCTCACCAGGTGTCTTGTTTAATTAGTTGCCAATAGCTGATAATTCCAAAATAAATTGGCCATGGGCTCCATATAATGCAATAATCAATGGGTATGCATTCCAAGGTGACATTACTGAGTAAGGGAAATACTCTTTTGTAGATAATTAATATGCTATTGCTTTTGATAGCTTCAGATTACCTATAAGAAAGATTTATAGAATAATGTTTTATGCTGATGGGAAAAATATAATTAATGATCATAAAATATATACTTCTGTTATTTTTCTATTATAATATTTGACCCTCTGTTCCACACATTAGCTCTATACAGGATAAAAATATTAATTCATATATTTTGCTCATTTTCCTAATTAATTTCATACAGTGTCCCTTTTTTCTCCTTAGGACAATTAGGTAAAAATGTCTAGTTACTCAGATTTCATTGAGGGTTTGAATAGCTCAATAAAGGCTCTAATAATTTTTCTCTGTTGCAGAATAGCATAATGCAAGACTGTTCAATTTCATACCATGTATTGGACCTTCCTTTTTTTTTTTTTTTTTGAGACAGAGTCTTGCTCTGTTGCCCAGGCTGGAGTGCGGCAGCTTGATCTTGGCTCATTGCCACCTCTGCCTCCTGGATTCAAGAGATTCTTCAGCCTCTTGAGTAGCTGGGAGTACAGGTGCCCACACCACGCCTGGCTAATTTTTGTATTTTTAATAGAGATGGGGTTTCACCATATTGGCCAGGCTAGTCTTGAGCTCCTGACCTTGTGGTCCACCCTCCTTGGCCTCCCAAAGTGTTGGGATTACAGGCGTGAGCCACTGTGCCCGGCCTGGACCTTCCATCTTACAGTGTCTGTTTGGAGTCCCAGCCAAGAGTGGTTGCCTTAACTCTTACTATGCATAGTTGTCCTAGATCTTTTTGAGTAAAGTCACCACAATTAATTATACTCTTTTAGGTAAATATTTCAGGAAACATTTTAATATTGGTATCTTACAGTTATTTATTTCAACCAACTTTCCTGACTACAGACACAATGTATATGCATGATAGGAAATTTAGAAAAAAACAGAAAAACATAAATTACTTTCGGAAAGTGATGTTAGTTATTTTCTCCCCATTTTATTGTCCTTCCCCCAAAACAATTTAAATTGAATATTGATTTTATTTCTCAATTGAGAATATATCAAGATTATAACTGCATATTGATTCAATCAGTCTTTGAAGCAAGTGTTTTAGAATTCAAGAGGCGCAGAGGTTTTTAATTTCTTGCATCTCCTGAGGACAGAACACCTTTCTAATTTCCCAAAATAATTTGTCTGAGCTAATAGATGATGGGACCCAATTCTCTAACCTTTATTTAAGGAAAAATTGCCAGTGGAGCCAGATCTTAAGAACGTGGCAGTGAGTCTGTATTTCACGTACTGACCAGTCTGATGGCCATTCACATGTGAGTCCTTCTGGGATCTTACGATGCATACCATCTGGCTTTGGTGGTTTGAAACACTTACATGTCTTCAGTGCTGCGTAACGACTTCCTGGAAGACTTTATTCTCCATCAACGTTGGACTAGAAATGATTGCAGGAGAAATGTTTGTTTTACTTTAAACTTCTTTTGTTGAAACTGCATCTCTTCAATTCTCCGCTTGGTGTCAAATTCTTTGTGAAATCTATCTTTGGCAACAGAGTTTTTCATCCAGCTTCTGAACTACCATATGTAGTTTTCAACAATTTATTTTGTGTACCCTCTGTTTATCTACCCCATCCCATCTGAATTTAATTTGGTAGTTCAGTGGCTATAATTATGTCCAGGTAGATTTTCATTTGCTACAAGCTATTTTATTGTAAAGAATTTCTGTTTTCTCTCTGAAGAAGTCATTTCTCGGCTTCATCACACAGGGATTGCTCTTTCTTGCCCTTGTGCTTTACTTTTCAAAAGTGTAGTGACCTTTAGTGCCTTTAACTCATAGGCTTATACAACCTCCAGGCTGATTCTAGGCTGCTGGGGCTTTTTGTGTTTGTTTGTTTGTCTCTCCTCTGTATGAAATTTGTCCACTGGGTTGCTGCTGCTGCTCACCATGTTGAGAATGATAAAATTGTAGACTCTCACTCAGTGTTGAACAGCTTTGCTAAGGTTCATCTAACTTAGTACTGCTTAACCTTTTGTGTTTTATGTCCAACCAACATGACTAAATTGTAAACTTATTGAAGGCAGGGGATATGGCTTATTAATGTTAATCTAAACATCCCCAGTGTCTAGCACAGTGTCTGACATATATGAAGTACTCAGTAAGTATTGGATCAAAGAAGATTGAGCATCCCTGGACCTCACCGTGATTTAGAACGCTTACTTTTTCTCAAGGCTGACTCTGACTTTTATTAGTTTACATAAAATATGTATCATCTATGGACAGGTTTAAAGATACTAAAATTGCAGAAGTCCTTTTGCGAGTGAGTTTTGGTGTTTTTGCTAAAACAAAAGTATCTCTAGAACATAAAAGTAGTCATGATACTGTTGCCATTATAAATAAAGATGGCAGAGAATAAATATATAATTGTTCTGACATCCTGTGTCTACCTGTACTGCTCCTCCAGCCCATGGGTGGCATGCAGCCTACCAGCTGAAAACCATCAGTCCGGTGCCATCAGCGAGCTAGCCCTGCTTCCTCTCACCAGGACTTCCTGCCGGGTGTCTCCAGGCATCTGCTGGGACAGCTCCTCAGAGGGTACAGACCATCAATCAAGGCTGTCCTTCCATCACCAGCTCTATCAATAACAATAATAATAACAACTACAGCTGCTGGGATTTATTGTGTGCTTAGCACATGCCAGATGATGTTCTAACCATTTTAAAATGTCTAGTTCATTTAATCTTATGATACAATTAGAAGATACTACTCTTAATGCCATTTTTCTGATTAGAAAACTGAAGAACCAAGAAGGTAAATAATTTGTTTAAGATCAAACAGGACTGGGATTCAAACCCAAGCAGCCTTATTTTAAACCTTATGCTCTTATTCCTCATGCTGTTTTACTTTCTGGAAAATTCCTTCTTATATTGCTTGCTCTGAAATCTACTTCTTGTAACATCCACCCAGAGAGCCTACTTTATATCCACAGAAGTGTAATTCTTTTTCACATGACAGACTCTTAAATATTCAATGATGAATATCACATCTCCCTGAATTGCCTCTTCCCACGGTTCAGTATCACAGATGGCGTGAGATTGGGCCTTTTGATCCTCTGAGTTACTCTACCCTACTTTGTAAATGTCTTTATCATAAACTGAACCTAGTTTGACAGAGGAATGGGATGGACTATAGGAGTCTCATATTTTAGTGATGATGTTTCTCTTTGTATATCCTGAAACTAGATAACTTCATCTCTCTGCTGGCTCGGTTTGAGTTGAATGAATGCCTTTCACAGCTCTGAAGTATCTTGCAAGTAAATTTTAGTTTGGTCCTGTCTCTATTGGTGCTTGTAAGTCTCCCTATTTAAACTTTCTTAGCTGGTGTAAACACCTTTTTGCATTATGATCTGCCATCAGCAAGCTAAGTAACCTTCTTACATGCCCTTTTTCGTGAGGCCCCACAGTTCATACTGTGTCCTCCTCGCTGTGGACTAGTTTGATCCTCACTCATCCCTTCTGCGTTCCTCTTGTGCACACAGGGAAAGCCCAGCTCCTCCCTGCACCAAACTCAGAGAGACTCAGGGCACTCATTTGGCATTCACCTTGCAGACATGTTAATTATACTATTCTCATGCCATGTGATATGAAAAACATCCACAAGACCCCCCACAATCCCAAGATTTGGGGAAAAGGAGGAGAATAAAAAGGAGCTCCTTATAAAGTGATAGAAACCTGTTACTCATTTTATAGGAGATGTCAGGGTGTCACTGGGGTCACCACAGACCAGGAACTGTGTGGAAAATAATACGTCATCCTCTCCTTTTGCTTATTTTATTGATCAGTAATAGTAGTGCTGGCTTATAAGGAAATTAAAATGCTGAATTGATGTAAATGTACTTTAAAATGTACAAAACATTCAACAACTATTATATTGGATACATCTTATCCAGCTATCGGTCCCTATGAGGCAGCCAAGGATGCAGAGAATAGCACAGCAGTTGTTTCCTGTATGTCACCAGGGTGTGTGAACAGAGGAGTCCTTGAGATGCAGCATGAGTATGAGCCTATTTTATTGAAGAGACCTCAGCCTCAAAAATTCTCCAAGACTTCTGTAAGCTGAAGTTTAATTAAGAAGGTTCTATGTACCAAAGAAGTGAGAGGATGTAAACTATATTGTGGGAACTGTGCCTTATCCACAGTGTAACTAGCACCTTCTGGTAAAAATGGCCTGCCCTGAGAAACTGACTCTGGGCGTTGTACAGCACTCCTTCTTCCCAGCATCCTTAGTGGTTCTCAAAGTGTGGGCCCCAGACCCACAGCACTGACATCATCTGGGATCTCATTAGAAATTCTAATTTTCAGGCCCTACCCAGATTTACCCAGTTCAGTCTCTCATCTGTCCGCCTATTATGCCAGAAACTCTGAGGTGGGACCCAGCAATCTGTGGTTTAACAAGCCTTGCAGGTGATTCTGGTGCAGAACTAGTGGCTTACATCAGGGAGAATTATAGAGGCTGCCCTTCCACAACCCCATGACTATATTTCAACGGTTGCATATTGAGTGAAAATGCTACACAACATTCCCCAACCTAGTGTCAAAAAGGCATAGCCTGAACTTACCTGAACACTCCTAGAGCTTCTAGCCTCTTATGTTGTTCTTTCTGTCTTTCTTTTGTCTCCCGTACTTCTGTCTCCCTTGTTTGCCTGGACAACTCCTACTTGCCCTATATAGTCCTGTTCAAGTACCATTTTCCTTGTGAAAACTTTTCTGACACCAACATCCCTGACAAAGTTAGTTACACCCTCTGTACAAATTTTATTCTTTGTATTTTTCAGAACTATAGACATTGCTCTAAGTTGTTTATCAAAGGCCTCTTTGGGTTTCTTTTCTTTCTCAGTCATCCCCCAATTTGTTGGTAACCTCAGGGCTGTCTCACTTGTGTTCTCTTCCTGGGTGATCTCATCCATTAGCATGGTTTCAACGACAATCTTTTAGCTGATAATTCTAAAATCCATATGTCTAACTTCTATGATTTGAATGTATTTGCCCCCTTCAAAATTCATGTGTTGAAACTTAATCCCCAATGCAACAGCGTTGGGAGGCAGGACCTTTTGGGAGGTGTTTAGGTCATGAGAGCTCTGCTAATTCCCTGTAATAATTCTATAAAAGAGCTTGCAGGAGTTATTTGTCTCTCTTCTGCTCTTCTAATATGTGAGGACATGGCATTCCTGTCTTTTGGAGGACACAGCACTCAAGACACCATTTTGAAAGCAGAGAAACTGGGCCCCATCCTGCCAGCACCTTGATCTTGGGCTTCTCCACTTCCAGAACTGTGAGAGAATACATTTCCTTCTTTATAAATTGCCTAGTCTTAGGTAGTCCATTATAGCAGCACAAAATGGACTATGACACCAACCTAGACCTCCTCTCTGAGTTCTAGACCCATATTGCTAATGCCACCTGTACATCTTCACCTCAGTGAATTACAATGAACTTCATATTCAACATGTCTAATACAGAATGAAACATCTTATCTCACCCTTCCCTCTCCCAGTCTCTCATTTGCTGCTTCTCCTCTATTCCCTCTCAGAAGTGGTCACTGCCATTTACTCAGTCAACATGGCTGGAAACCTGGAAACCATCCTGGACTCCTTCCTCACCATCTTCCCCAATATCTAACCATCACCAACCAATGGCGATTCTATAGATCTTAACCTGTTAAGTCTCTCATGCAGATGACTGAAATCTTTTCTTACTGGTTTTCAAGCCTGAAGTTAGTTCCTATACTCATGCCTACAATTCACCCTGTATACTTCAGGCATTCTGGAGTGTAAATCTGATGATAGCATACCCTGCTAAAAACCTTCATAGTCCCCATTCTATACTCAACGATAGGACCAAACTCACTCATCAGGGTTTTGGCTACCCATTTAACCTTAACTTCTTTTTCTAGCATTTTGTTGTAAAATGCTCAAACACACAGAAAAGTTGAAATAATTTTACAGCGAACACCTACAGACACTTTATTTAGATAATACAATTAAAAATTTCCTATATGTGCTTTATCATGCAACAATCCACCTATCCATCCCTTTATCCATCCATCGATCTAGTTTATCTTTTGATGTATTTCAAAACCACTTTTAAACACCAGTACACTTCTCCCCAAACATGTCAGCATGCATATTATTTACCAGGGTTCAATATTTGTTTACAGGGTTGTTTTTATTTGAGGTAAAAGTTACTTATAATGAAATGCAGAAATCTTAAGTAAACATTGGCTGAGCTTTGACAAATGTATACATTTGTGTGACTCAAACCCCTATCCAGATACAGATCGTCACTAACACTCCAAAGAAGTTTCCTTATACCCCTTTCCAATCAATTGCTGTCCCCTTTAGCCAGCCACTATTCTGACATTTTCACCATAAATTAGTTTGGCCTGTCTTAGAACCACTCTAAGTGGAATCTGTGTGTAAGGATTCCTTCACTCAACATTATGTTTTCGTGTTTCATCAGTGCTCCTGTAATTGGCGGGTTTTTTTTCCCTTTTATTGCTGAGTAATATTCCATTATATGAATAGAGCACAGTTTATTTTTATGTTATTAATAGATTCTTTCTGGTTTTTAGGTATTATGAATAAAGCTATTATGAACATGATTGTACAAGGTTTTGTGAGCACATACTGCAATTTCTCCTTGGGTAAATACCTGGGAGTAGCGTTTTTGAGTCATAAAGTAGCTTGCACATCCTCCAGGTTGTACCATTTCTTTTGCCTCTACCAATAATGTTGGTGACTTCTAATCACTCCATATTCTTGCCAATTTTGGGTGCTGCCAAGTCTTTCTCATTTTAGCCTTCCTATGGATACATATTGCTATTTCATTATGGTTTTAATTTTTATTTCCCAGATGACTAATGATGTTAAGCATCTTTTCATGTAGTTATTGGCCATACATACATCTACTTTTGTGAAGTGTCTGTTTAAATTTTTGCCTCCTTTATTGATGGAATTATTTGACTTTATATTACTGAGTTGTAGAAGTTCTTTATATTCTGGATATGAGTCTTTTGTCATGTGTATGCTTTGCAAATAGTTTCTCCCAGTCTGCAGTTTGCCTATTTATCTTGTCAGCACTGTCTTTTGATGAGAGAAGCATTCATTTGATGAAGTCTAATTTATCAATGTTTTTCTTTGATGGTTACTGCTTCTTTGTTGTACCTAAATGAAACTTAGCTTATCCCCAAATCATAAAGATATTCTCTTGTTTTTTTTTTTTTTTTTTTCTGAAAGCCTATGGTTTTAGCTTTTTTGTTTTGGTCTATTATTCATACTAAATTAATTTATGTGTATAATGTAAGGTAGGTGTGTTAGTCTGCTCTCATGCTGCTATAAAGGACTGCCCAAGATGGGGTAATTTATAAAGGAAAGAGGTTTAGTTGACTTACAGTTCCACATGGCTTGGGCGGCCTCAGGAAACTTACAATCATGGCAGAAGGGGAAGCAAATACACCCTTCTTCACATGATAGCAGGAAGGAGATGGCAGGAAGGGAAAGTGCTGAGCAAAAAAGGTGAAAAACCCCTTATGAAACCATCAGATCTCATGAAAACTCACTTACTCACTGTAATGAGAACAGCAGCATGGTAGTAACCACTCCCATGATTCAATTACCTCTCACCAGGTCCCTTCTATGACATGTGGGGATTATGGGAACTACAAATCAAGATGAGATTTGGGTGGGGACACAAAGCCTAACCATATCATTTTGCTCCTGGCTCCTCCCAAATATCATGTCCTCACATTTTAAAACACAAGCATGCCCTTCCAACAATCCCTCAAAGTCTTAACTCATTCCAACATTAACTCAAAAGTCCAAATCAAAAGTTTCATCTGAGACAAGGCAAGTTTCTTCTATGAACCTGTAAAATCAAAAGCAAGTTAGTTACTTCCTAGAGATTATGGGGCCACAGTCATTGGGTAAATAGACCTGTTCCAAATGGTAGAAATTGGCCAAAAGAAAGGGGCCCTATGCAAGTCTGAAATCTAGCAGGGCAGTCAAACCTCAAAGCTCCAAAATTATCTCCTTTGAATGCATTTCTCACATTCAGGTCACACTGATGAGAGAGGTGGGCTTCCATGGCCTTGGGCAGCTCTACCCCTAGTTTTGCATGGTACAGCCCCCCTCCAAGCTTCCTTCGCAGGCTAGCATTGAGTGTTGAGTGTCTGAGACTTTTCTAGGTGCATGGGGCAAGCTCTCAATGAATTTACCATTCTGAGGTCTGGAGAACAGTGGCTGTCTTCTCACAGCTCAGCTCTACCAGGCAGTGGCCCTGTGGGGACTCTGTGTAGGAGCTCCAGTCCCACATTTCCTTTCTGCACTGCCCTAGCAGAGGTTCTGCATGAGGGCTCTGCCTCTGCAGCAAACTTCTGCCTAGACATCCAGGGATTTCCATACATCCTCTGCAGTCTAGGTGGAGGTTCCCAAACTTCAATTCTTGACTTCTGTGCACCCACAGGCTCAATGCCACATGGAAGCTGCCAAAGCTTGAGGCTTGCTCCCTCTGAAGTCTCAGCCTGAGTTGTATCTTGGCCCCTTTTAGCCATGGTTGGAGTGGCTAGCATACAGGGCACCAAGTCCCTAGGCTGCACACAGTAGTAGGGCTCTGGGCCCAGTCCAGGAAACCACTTTTTTTCTCCTAGGCCTCCAGGCCTGTGATGGGAGGGGCTGCTGTGAAGTTCTCTGACATACTCTGGAAACATTTTCCCCATTGTGTTGGTGATTAACATTTAACTCCTCATTTACTTGTGCAAATTTCTGCAGCAGGCTTGAATTTCTCCCTGGAAAGTGGATTTTTCTTTTCTATTTCATTGTCAGGCTGCAAATTTTCCAAACATTTGTGCTCTGCTTCCTCTTGAATGCTTTGCTGCTTAGAAATTTCTTCTACCAGATACCCTAAATCATCTCTCTCAAGTTCAAAGTTCCACAGATCTCTAGAGCAGGGGCAAAATGCTGCCAGTCTCTTTTCTAACACATAGTAAGAATCACTTTATTCTAGTTCCCAACAGGTTGTTCATCTCTATCTGAGACCACGTCAGCCTGGACTTCATTGTCCAAATCACTATCAGCATTTTGGTCAAAGCCATTCAACAAGTCTCTAGGAAGTTCCAAATTGTCCTGTGTATTCCTGTCCTCTGAGCCCTCCAACTCTCTAGGAAGTTCCAAACTTTACCACTTTTTCTGTCTTCTTCTGATCCCTTCACACTGTTCCAACCTCTGTCTGGTACCTTTTTGGTTATCTTTATAGCATCACCGTACCCTCAGTACTGATTCACTGTTTTAGTTCATTCTCAAACTACTATAAAGGATTGCCTGAGTTTGGTAATTTATAAAGGAAAGAGGTTTAATTGACTCACAGTTCCATGTGGCTGGGGAGGGCTCAAGAAACTTGTAATCATGGTGGAAGGGGGAAGCAAATTTTTTACTTGTCTTTGCAGAAAATTATTCATTGCAAAATTAAAAGGTTGTATACCTTTTGTCAGAGTAAAAAAATGATACTTTTAGCCAAGAATTAAGAACACATTTCAAATGTGCCATTTAAAAATAATAAAACACAATCATCTTCATATACTTCTCAAAATTCCTTTTTCACATGGTGGCAGGAAGGAGATGTCAGGAAGGAGAAATGCTGAGCAAAAGGGGGGAAAGCCCTTTATAAAACCACCAGATCTCATGAGAACTCACTCACTGTCACAAGGACAGCAGCATGGGGGTAACCACCCTCATGGTTCAATTACCTCCCACCAGGTTCCTCCCATGACATGTGGGGATTATGGGAACTACAATTCAAGGTGATATTTGGGTGGGGACACAGTCAGACCACATCAGTAGGGGTCACAGGTCACTTTTTTATGTGAATATTCAATTTATTAATATTTAATGTATTGTATGCAATAAGAATTTTCTTTTCCTATTGGATTGCTTTGGTACTTTTGTCAAAAATCAGATGACCAGGTAAGTTTGGGTCTATTCTGCTGCTCTTAGTTCTGTTCCATTGTTCTGTCATCTTTATGCCAGTGCCATACTGTCTTGATTACTGTAACATCATAGAATATTGAAATCAGGTAGTGTAAGTCTTCTAAGCTTGATTTTCTTTTTCAAGATTGTTTGACTGTTCAAGGTCTTTTGCCCTTTCATATAAATGTTAGAGTCAGCTCACCAGTTTCAAACAAAAAGCCTGCTATCCAGCCTCAATTTTTGGTGTGTCACATTCCATCTCCACTGTCTCTGCAAAATAGAGAGAGTGAATAAACTGTTCTTTTTAATAAACTCTTAGCCATATAGGGTTTTAGCCAAGCGCATAATTTATTTTTAAATGGCTCATTTGAAATGTGTTCTTAATTCTTGGCTAAAACTATCATTTTTTTACTCTGACAAAAGGTATACAACCTTTTAATGTTGCAGTGAATAATTTTCTGCAAAGACAAGTAAAAAAAAATGCACCTAAATGCTTCACTATAAAATATTTTGTCCTCGGAAGGAGTGAGAAGATTTTCTCATTTTATCATCAGACAATTGTTTCCTCTATTGAGTTGCTTTTTACAAATAATATAGTTGCAAAGTCTACCTGATGTTTTTTCTTCTTTGTTCTCTTCCTCCTCCTCTACATCACCTCCTCCCTCAGAATTATCAACACTGTAGCTGACATTTATTGAGCACTTATTCTATTCCCCTGATCCTATGCTAAGGACTTTATTTTATGTCATCAAAATCCTCACATCCCCATGTGATTGGCCTTGTTATTGTCCTCACTTTGCAGATGAAGAAATTAAACTTAGTATTGAAGGACTTTCCCACAGTCCAATAGAGAGGAAGTGGTGGTGCTGGGGCTTAAACCCAAGTCTTTCTTCCTCCAAACGTTGATGTTTTAAACATCTTCTATAAAAGAATGCTATACTGAATCTAATGCAATAGTACTTCCTTTGTCCATTCTAGGATCATTTAAAACTTTATCATTGCACATCCTGAAATCATCTTCATATACTTCTCAAAATTCTGCAATTATGCAGTTCTGAACACATCTGGAAAACAAAGTTGGTTCACTGGGTTTTTGTATTACATGTGGTTTTATAGCTAAAGTAATTTAACCTTCTCTTTTTCTCTTCACAGTGGTTAACTATTTTCATAGTGTCTCAGGATTTCTTTATACGCAATGCATGTCTTATTCAAGTCCTAAGATACCTTTATGTATAACTCAAAGTAAAGATTGTCCTGCCCCACTGATTTCTATCATCCAAACATGTTGCTGAAATTCCAATTATGATGGCTCTTTCTGATTTAGCCATATAAATTCAACCCTATGGTTTGGATTTTTAAATCTTGCTATTAGCATAGGGAAAGTTATTAATATATTTTACATTAAGCTATATCTAACACTTGGTACTGAACTTGTTGTTTTGCTAGGAATAGAGCATATGCCTCATTATCCTTGCTCCTGGGAATACAAACTTTTCTTTAAAAAGGACACACACGTGTGTGCACATGCGCGCACACGCACACACACACATAAACTCTGATACAACTACATAGGTAACTTTAGCATCCTGCACTTTTAAACTGACTCTAAAAAAGGGAATTGAAACCTTACCAGGTGCCTATGTTGATATACAATAACTACTGCCAAGATCAGAATGATGATTTCTTTACTTGATATAAACAGAGAAGAGTAAAGGATTCAGACCCTGAGATCCTTGAGAAAATGTTTTTTTTTTTTGTTTTGTTTTTGTTTTTGTTTTTTTCTGAAGGTAAATGGTAGAAGAAAGAGGCAATGACCCAGAGGAAAATACACTCTGTATTAACCACTGGCTGGCTATAAACAGACCCTCTATCACAAGTTCATCAGGTGGTGAGAAATACATTATAGCTCAAATTAAACATGAATATATTAGTCAATACAAATATTGTCTTGAAGATGTGAAATTAAATACCAGGATTTTCTTGCCTGTATCAATTCATTTTACTAAACAGACACCATATTTGTGAGCTTGATAGCTTTGGTCAGAAGCATAATGAAAAAAAGTTAGTATATTCTCAGTTTAATTTGATAAAGATCACGTAATAATGGTGACAGGTGGAGCTACGTGGGGGTGGAGGCAAATTGGTCTTCTGTCCCAGACGTCAAAGACATGCTGCAGACATCAGGGAAATGTCTCATGGTTGGGAAAGGTAAGGGAACTCAGCAGGCTGGTCTTTGATACCTAGGGCTTTCATTTTTAATTAAAGAATGTAACTCTGGTGAAAAGTCATCATATCATCCTATTTTATAGGAGGCTTGGATGACTCCTCTGTGAAGGAAATAATGATTGGGAAAATGCCTAACATAGTGCCTGGAAGGTGCTACATGTCTAATAAAATAATAAAAGTTGACTTTTATCGAGTATCATCTCTGTGACTACTCACATCTCTATTATCGCCAGTTTGCAGGGGAGAAAACTCATTCTTAGAGCAGTTTAAAATCTTTCCAGGGTCACAAAGCTAGGATGTGATGATCTGGAGAAGCAACCAAACTCTCTGGTTTCAAACTGTGCATCTATCCACTCACAATGCCATATTCTCAGAACCTTCCTTTCTTCTTTGGGTGTAGATTAGATTACTGACTTACATTTTCTGAAAAAACTCTCTCAATACTATGTGATAGAATGAATCACTTCTTTCCCTACATATAGGATCTCATTGGAATAGATAAAAACCTTGAATAAACCTCATCTACAGCATCTTTTCTTCCGTACAGGCTACAACCCTGACCCCCAGTGCAGAAAGATGTCTTTTTCCCTTCATTGACAACCTGTTATCATACACCTCAATTTTACCAACTTTAGAGTCTGTAGACTTTTCCTAATGCCTTTTTGGATTTTTTGTTGCAATAGCCCAAAAGCATTTGTCCTGCTCTAGGTAGGAACATGAAAGAGCTGCTCACTGTCACTCATATAATAGTTTTTTAAAGACACTCAGAAGCTAATTGCTAATATTTTCTGCCCCTGCATCTTCTTTTCTAAGTCAGATAATTCCAGTTCCAGCTCCTCTTCCTCATCCCTCTTTTAAATTACTTCCACAAAGGGCCTATTTCTGAAAGTGCTAATCATTCCAATTCCCATCCTCCAGATTTTTCAACATCTGAATATTCAGTGGGTGTCATGAACGCATCACCATAGAGTACTGAAATTATGGCATCTGGGAAAAATTTTAAACAGGCCCACAGGAATATTTTCTGTTGTTTTACAAATTATAGGCAAAAACCTAAAGAAAATTATAGTTTTCCCAATTCTCAGATGGTATTTTGTCTAATCTAATGCAAGATTAAAAGTGGAGTAGTTTATATTGTTTATCTTGTATTGGAAAGATGTAGTTATTTTGGAAAAATATTACACTCTCTAAATTTAGTAATTATTCACACTTGTGTATTTGAATGTATAGCATAAGGTCATGTCAGTGGACTATAGGAATTTAGAAGAAAGAAGTCACACTCATTTAAAGGAATGTGGCAAAGCTTTGAAGAAAGGTAACATTTGTGAGGGATATTAAAGAATAAGTACTATTGTGACATAAAAAACTTGGAAGGAAGGAAATTCTAAATGAAAAAGTAGCATAATCCAATACTTGAAGAAATGAAAACCCCTTGGAGAAGAGGAAATGGTTCCTTTTTGTGTCATTCACTGGTTGGTGTGTCAACAAATAAAAACAAAACCAAAACCCATTAAACAGTAAATAATAAGGCTGGAAATAAATATTGGAGTTAGAGTATTTGAGATTTTTCAGCAAAGGTTGAATTTTCTTTAGGAAAGTAATTCCAGCAATAGGGTATACAATAGACAAAGAAACTAGCAGTAGGGAGGTCAGCTTTAAAATTCATGAAACTATAATCACTGGGATTGAAATACATTGAGTACTTATCACATGCCCAGGGGAGAGTCATGAATATACATTTTAACATAAAAAGCGCAGGGTTCCAAAAGGTTGAAAAACTAATAAAAGGTCTTGGGATCTCTGATTAGATCATTGACTGGCATTGAAGAAAGTTTATTAGAAGAATGGAGGAAAGTGAGCAGAGGTGGATCAACAGAAGTGGGACATGGGAAAAGGACATGATGGTCATGGCATGTTTTCTTGTTGGTTGGTTTTTGGGATATGAGACTTATATAGCTAATGCAGAGAGACAGATTAAAGAGAAAAATTAATGGCAGCCCCAAGTGGGATAAGAAAAAATGACAAAGATGGAGGCATGGTCTTGGAGGAAAGAGTAACAGAGTCAAATTACAGAGAGATTTTTGAGGTAGAGAGGAGGAAAGTACAGGGATATCATATTGTCTGACAATTCTTTTAGTCCAGTGGATGTAGAATCGTTTATGGGGGGTGAGGGGAACAAATGGTGCCTGAACTTATAGGAGTGAAGAAGATTTGGCATAATCTTCATGCAGAGCAATAAAGCGTTAAGAAATCAATCGCCAAGCAGCAGTGAATGCCCAACCAGGAAGGGTAAATAGCATGGATGTGTAATAAGCATCTGCAGGATGTTTGATGTAATGACAGCAAAACATCTGATAAATTCTTCATTTGCCTTGATGATAATTTCGTCTTTCAGATGTAAAGGAATGGGCCAGGGAATTAGTAATCTGTTCTTAATTCTGATCAACAAGAAGGGGAAAATGTTGCCAATAATGGGACTGTGATCATTTTACCTGAATGTGTGTAATACAGATAATCTGGATATTAGAAAAGTCAGTGCTGGAAAGTTCTGTGAGCTCCACAACATACACACACAAGAAGGCAAGGGGGGCCATAACCATGGTAAATATGAAAGAGAAGCAAAAATCTATGTAAAAAGTAACACGAAGACCCAGCTAAGAATAAATTTGGGCAGACATGACAACAGGAGCATAAAGGAAAATAATTTGAGGAAATTGACAGTATATCTCTTATATCAGTGATATGATGTGTTCAGTGTGAACTTCGACTGCATACCTAAAAGGAGTGTGTACAACAAAGAAGAGCCGTCTTATTGGATTGAGTATTGGTTGCCATGTCTAAGAAGATGTTAAACGTGACTTTTCTGCTTCTCAGATTTTTGCAACAGATCCCTAAGGCCATGAATATTACAAGAGGTATCAAGTCCTTCTGCATCCCAAATGGAAATGCTAGATAACTTTTGTGGAACAGTTAATGGACAGTAAATCCAGTTTTGTTTGCATGGGCCTATTACTCACTTCAATGGGAGAGAAAAAAGAGGAACATTCTCTACTCCTTAAATCAAGAGAGGGAGGCTTAGAACTCCCTGAGAACTTTGTTCTTATCTCCTGGAGTTTGGAGCAGAGACACTTAACGCCTGCCTCATCCCAGAAGTGTAAGATGGACAACTGGGGTCAGAGACCTCTGAGAAGTACAGCAGAGAGGAAAGGATAATGTTGGGAGGAAACTGGGAAAAAGCTGTCATGTCCTGCAGTTCACCTGTGGGCTCAGCTCACAGGAAAACACAGGCCTAGAGGTGCAATGTGCCCCCAAACCCAGGCCTTGTAAGTGACCAGCCAGAGGATAAACCACTATCTAGATCAATGCTTCTCAAACTTTAGCCTACATTTGAATTACCCTGGGAACTTGTTTAAATAAGTTTCCTGAGCCACACCTCCTAGAGATTCTGATTCCTTAGGACTGAGGTAGGACCCAAAAATGTATATTTCTAACAAACTCCTAGGTGATAATAATTGTGTAATTTATGGACCATACTTTCAGAAGAACTGGTTTAGATGTCATCAGAAAAGCACCTCAAAGAACATATAATGGTGTCATGTAAAAGGGAGAATCAGCTTTGTGTATAAATTATACCTCGAAGGCACATTTAACCATGTTGGCCACGTTCCCATAGTCTCTTCTTCCTCAGCCCAGCACTAAATGGTGGGAAACAGCAGCCAGTGAGAAAAGGAAAAAAGCTATGAAACAATAAATATGCAATCATATTCTGTCCCCCAACTCCAGGCTTCTGAGACTGGGTCAGATCTTGGCAGGAGAGGATAAGCCCTAAACTGGACATATATTTGGAATTTTGAGCAAACTGAGATGGACCAAACTGGAGTTACAGTGTTATTAGTTGTTAAATGTCCAAAAGGACTACTCTTATTTCCCACATTAGAAAAGCTGCGGAGTCTGTTTCAAACTTTGGACAAAGGTAGAAACAGAACTGGTTTGAAAACAATGGATAAACTGATAACGTTGATTAATCAGCTTATTGAATCAACCAATTGCAAATATCTTAAGAATGGTATTTTTCAGGCTCTTGGCAGGTCCAAAGAAGTGCAGCCAGTATGATAACACACTGAAAGCCTCAGCAGAGAAGCACTCATGCCAATAAATAAGGAGCTCCAGCCTGCAGAAAATCTAGGAGACATAATGACACACTTAAAGTACTAAAGGGTTTTATTGTCAACAAAGGATTAGCCTTCTGTGTGGCTGCAGAGGCTGCAATTAGCTTAAGTTAGTGGAAATTAAGGGAGGGGTCTGCTTGGAGTCAATATAAGAAGACAACAGCTAAAGGCATATTTTTAACACCTGGTGATGGTCACTTGCCTTGAATGGTGAAGAGAGCTTTAAACATGGCAGAGGGCACATTTTGGTTGCCATCTAAGAGCACATTAGTTTCTACAGCAATGTTTTGCAACTTGGAGGCAGGTATACATATAGCGAGAGGTGGGTTTCCCAGGCTGGAGTCATCAGGGCCTACCTAACTCCCTGTCCCCAAATTCTACCTCATACTCCAGCTAAGATGGCCAGCCCTCTACTCCATCTTAGCCTTGCTTGGGCTCCAGGACTACTCTTAACGTGACAATGGGGACTCAGGGTTCTGAGATGAGGGCAATACGCATGATTTTAGTCCTGGTTAGTTGAGATTTGATACATAGGCCTTTGCAATCAGTCCTTTCCAAGACAAGGTTACAAGCTAGTCAGAGATGGCTGGATCCTGCCTGGTTCTTGCCAGTTCCTCTCCCTGTCGTCCTCAGTCTGGCACTGCAGCAACAGCTCTGTTCAAATAACTGACTGGGAGTCTAGGTTTGATGGGAAATCAGGGAAGTTAGAGACAGGGGTGAGAAGCACGGAGAGTCAAAGTGCAGATAGGGAAGGTAGAAGAGTGATGAGTAAGTACAACACAAAGAAGGAAGGAGCAGAGGAGGAATCTGCTGCTCTCCCTGACTCTGAAATGCAGACGTGTGCTTGTTAGGCCTTGTTTGGACTGTCACCAACAGGAACAGCGATTAGTTGTGCCAATCAAAATTTTGAGCAGACAGAAAGACATTGTGTCTCTAGCTCAAAGGTTGACATATAATAATCTGGAATCAAGACATTCTTAATTCTTCACTGCAAATAGCTTCCAAATGTCCTCAGGGGCAGAGAAAAATATGACCGGGGTCAGGTGACCACAAGATAGTGATTGTGACAGCTTCAGGCCTTCGCATTTACTTAGTGCGACAATTGGCTTTTAAACAATGTCTTTCCAATTTGTTTTCAACATAGCAGCCAGGGTGCTCTTTTCAAAACACAAATCTGATCATGTCACCAACCTGCTTAAAACCCTTGAATGGCTTCCCACTGATCTTGGAATAAAGACCAAATCTTTAACAAGGAGCTGCCCGGCTTGGCCCCTGTGGAGATTGGGAGTGGGGGTGGGGTTCACCCTTGTGCAAGCTCTTCTCAGGATCTGGGATGCTCCCCCCGCCACCCACCTGCTGCTTGGTTAGCTTTTACTCAACCTTGTTCTTTAGATCTAAGCTCAGATATCCCATTCTCCAGGAAGCCTTCCCAGGTCTATGCCCCCGACTTGGAGTCCTTTGTTGTTGCTTCTCAGAAGTCTCCATTCTTTTCTGTTAAAGCACTTATCTCAGTTTGTAATTATACATTCATCAGCGCCATTATTTGTTTACTTCTCTCCCCCTACCTCCACTAACCTCTCAGCTGCATGCAAGTGAGAAAGATCTTTCTATTCACCATCTTGTCCTAGAGCCTAACACTGTGCCTGGCTCATGAGAGGCCCCCAATGCCTTCTGGTTGAATGAGTGACGGACTGCCTAAATTGTGTTTTCCTTCTGCAATTTTGAATTCTATAAAGGGAGGAAAGTGTTAACCTGACATGAGAACAAAATTCTTGGTTCTATTTCCTCTGCTTCTATGCAATGACTTGTTTTAAAATATAGAACCCTATAAGCTGTAATCTTCCTTCATATTATATAGAAATCAGTTCATCAAAATAACTCTCTAACTCTACCTGGTATGCTCATTTATTCCCCATTTTCTCTGGAATGAATTTAAGTAGTCCTTCTTAGGGTTCATCTTCTTTTGGGGACTTGTATACAGAACATTTCATTTTAGGTTAATTCAGTCGAGATTTTTATTTAAAGGCACCCTAAGTTACATTGACAGGTAAATGTTTATGAAAAGATATATATATATCTCTATGTGTGTCTCTCAATCCATCTAAAAAATATGTATTTTCATGACTTGAAATGGAAAAGATTGGATTAAGGCAAGGAAAGCATTGCAGTGCAAAGTTTCCACCCCCAGACTCTTACCCTCTCCAGCTAACTTCTGCAGGATTTGGTGGAATAAGCAGGCAGTCATAATTTCCTGATGACTGACTGAAGGATATGTACTTCCCCTCCTAATGAAATCCTCAATAGTGAGTCATGGTGCCAGAGGCACTGTTCTCAAGGCTCCATTCTGCTTATTCCTAATCCAAATTCTGAAAAGAGCACACATCTAAATCCAACCCTTTAGATCTCTGTGTGGGACTGGAGTATATATTTCTTTTCCAACTTCTCTCTCTCTCTTTCTTGTGTCCTCTGCAGCAGAACTGACAGCCACTGGGCAGGAGTGGTCAGCTTTAGTAAGCATGATGGCAACAGAGAAATAAAGAATCCATTATCATTGCTGACTGTGCTGTGATGGTGAATGTCTTTTCATAAGGCCACAAAAATGGACATTTAATCATTTACTGAGTCACGGTAGACCCTGGGCCAAGTAATTTAGATGAACAACTTTCAGTATGACTACCTACAAATGGCAAAATGTTATAGAAATCTGGTTATTTCCTTTAAGAGTATAAATCTGATACTTCTGCTCCCTTGGAAAAGACATTTTCTTGAGGTACTGGGAAAGAGAAAACAATTTCTTATTTTATTCTATAACACCCTCTAGTTATCATCATATTTCTCATCATCTTTTCCCTGCCAGATTTCTAAAAGAATGGGTCTTCAAGCCCTTCCTTTTTTTCCTCACCACCTATTTTTTTCCTGAACTCTGATTTTTCTTCCCACCAAACTAGAACCCACAAAGGTTCTAGTAGCCTACACTAATAGCTTTTTAATATTTGTTTCCTAAATTAATTTTAGGAAGTTGGCCATTCTCATTCTTTCTGTCCTCTCTACGGCTTTTAGTTTCACAGAGGTCAGCCCGGCTTGACCCTAGGCTTCAGTGTCAGTGCTCTAGGGAGATTTTCTTCTTCATGAGACAGGCTTCTGGATTTTAGCTGCCTGTGTCCAAACTCCACCGAACTCCAAGGTCCAACCTTGTCTTGTTTTTTTCTCTAACATTCTCCTTCAGAGTTCTCATTCATCTTCACTTTTTCAATCATCACCTGTTACCAGTGATTCCCAAAATGTTCTCTAGCATGTAACTTTCTCCCAGAGGATCAATCTCAGAACCTCATCATCTAGTTGAACATCTCTACATCAATGACTGTCTTGCTAACATGTTCATGTCATGCTCCCTGTTTCCCTCCAAGTCAACTTTTTCTACTCACTGAGACTTTAAATCTTCCTTCTCACATGATCTGCATCCCAAAGTTACTAAAGTCTTTTCTATATGCCTCTAATGTCTGTTCTGCTTCCCATATCCACTGCCACCAATAAGATCCTGAATCTTTTTGCATCATATGTAGATTATGGCCATAAGCTTCTCATTGGTTTCCCAATAATGTCTTCCCCACCTGCCCCCCTACAGTCCATCTTGTCCCCTTAAGTTAGAGAATCATTTATACATTTGAAAAAATAATTGTCTAAAAGAAGAATTCTAAGCTTCTCATCTAGGTGTGGCATGAAGACTCTTGAGATATTAATTAATAGGGGATACTCAAACCCTACCTCTACCCCTACCCCTCTATTATTAATATCTCCTATCCCATTTCTCAAAGGTGATCTAGTTTTTTGAAGATAGTGCTAATGTCTTTGAAGGTAGTTAGAGGTGAGAAAGGGTGATTGCTACAGATTCAGAAAAAAGATAGGGAATACAGTATGTCTCCACGGAAATGCCCCCAAAGGCCGGTAAGACTTCAGAAGCAATGGCTTTGGGGTCTACCCAAGAGATGGGACCATATTCACATTCTTAGCAAAGATTCCCAGATGCCACTGTTTAAAAAAAATAAAAAAAAAAAAAAACCAGCAAGAGAGTCACGGGACTTTAAGGGGCTGTGAAGGACTTCAATGAGTACAGTAAAAAAGAATGGTCAGCATCTTCACACTGGAATAGGCAATAGAGATCTGATCCTTTTTTTTTTTTTTTTGAGATTTAGACATGTTTTCCAGATTCTGGTGTATTTTGGAATGACAGACAGCAAAATAGTAACTAAAATGGACTTTTCCACCAGGCTTAGCAGAAGTACGCTCAGAGTGGGATCTAATTTGGACTAAGATTCATATCCTCTACTCAAAATCCAATAACCCCCCAAAATCTGCACCCCTTCATTTAGTCACTCATCGAAAATACACTGTGTGTTATGGTTTGAATATGTGCCTTCCAAAATTCAGATGTTGCCAATGTGATGGTATTAAGAGGTGAGGCTTTTAAGAGGTGATTCGTTCTTCGGTGCTCCTCCCTCATGAAACAGATTAAGAGCCTTATGAAAGAGGTTTCACACAGCATTCGACTAGCTTGCGCTTCTGTCGTGTGAGGATGTTGCAAGAAGTCCCTCCCCAGACAGCAAATGCAGTGCCTTGATCTTGGACTTCCCAGCCTCTAGAACTGTAAGAAATATGCTCTTTATAAATTACACAGTCTGTGATATTTTATTATAGTAGCACAAATGGATTAAGATACTGTATATCTATTATGCTGCCTGGAAAGACAAAGGTAAAATAGGGCATTTTCTGACCTCAAATTATAATAGTGAGAGAAACAGGTAAATTCTCTCCTTTCTCTTCTTCAGGGAAACTTTCCCTACCTTTCCCTGATCTTGGTCAAATACCATATGTGCATTTTTAATAGTATGTGTTCCTGTGTTAAATGTTCCCAAGAAGAGGTAAATTTACATTTACTTGAGAGGTTATTTCATTAATTTCTGTCACCCCCCAATAGATTAAATTCCATGAGTGCAGGGGCCATGTTAGTTTTTGTGCGGTCAATATTTGGAAGGGACAATGCCTGCAGTGAACACTTCCTTTTCTACCATTAATACCTTCTCCACTGTACTTCACAACCTCTGCCATAGTCTTACAGATCTGTGAACACATCATTGCATTTTTTTTTTTTTTGCCTTTAAACCTTTCTTTTACCATTCTCCTTCAACTGAATGCCAGCCCTCACTCTCATTATGACTCTTGAGGCACAGGATATATAGAGTCTGATATTTCAGTTATACTTTTCTCTGTAATTGTCCTGTCTCTCCAGTTGGTTAGCAAGCATATCAGTTGTCAGTACTGTATTTTATAATAGCCCAAAATAAGGTACACTTGGTGTATACTCAACTAGAGACCACTTTGCATATGCTTTGGGGATTGCATTCTCTGCAAGAGACTTCTCTGATGGTTAAATATGCATGGTCGCCCTAATTAATTGATATTTGTTGAATGAATATTGTCCAAAGCAGGACAACAGGTTTGTGAGGCTCATTGCACTCAATTCATTTCCACAAGCTGATTCATTTCAACAAATGTTTCTTGAGTTCCTACTATGTGTCAGGAACTCTTCCAGGCAACTGGGATATTTCCAAGAATAAAACAAAGATCATTCTTTCCCTGGGGCTTATAGTTTAGTGGGAGAAACATATAGTAAACCATAAATAATAAAAGCATGAAAATTAGAAGATGGGAAATTCTATAGGAGAAAAGAAGAGCACAGGATGAATGTTTGGTGAAAGTTAACTTCTTGCCTCCAGATCTGGTCTAGTTCTTGTCATGTCAAAAATGAAGGTCAACCTGGAGTAGGTCCTTATAAATCAGGTGAGGATCAAATCACCCCTCATCTAAAGGACTCAGACAGAATCTGGAACAATTTGGAAGCCCACGTGGAGTTCATTGACCATAACCAGGGCAATCAGGCAGGGAAGTATTCAATGATAATATTAAGAAATTGCAAGCTGTGGCACAATAATGTTCATTTTGTAACCATGTTAATTGAAGTTAACAGGATTATTTTTATTTCAGTGATAATAATTAACAAATACTTTTGAGAGCCAACTACGGACACTGTACCTGGCTTTTCTTACATTATCACTGTAAATGTTTACAAATAATAGACCATGCATGATGTGTGGTCTATTATTGCTTCCATTTTGTAGATAAGGAACCACAGACATAGAGACTTTATGTAAGTTGTCTAAGGTAACACAAATAGTGCATGACAAGGTGGTGATTTGGAGACAGCAGCCTGACTCTTTAGTCATACTCTCAACCACCACACCCTACAGCCTGGTGATGATACGAGACTGGGAAGTCAACCAATGGGAGGTTTAGGTACTGAATCTACCCATGTGCAACAATAAGTACGAAATTACATGGATAAATACAACTAAAATATAGTGCCATTGTTTCCATCAGGCAAGAGAGAACATAGGAGAAAAGAAATGCTGAAAAACAAAGGTATTCATTATACCAAAACCATGGTCTTAAAAGTAAATTAAAGACTCTTCATTCATTTTTTTCACAACATGGACTGAGTCTCTCATTCAGATACATCCAGAAGGCCTGGTACTAATCAATAGGAATGCTTGTAAATCTTAGTAAACATAATTTTATCTAGCTGCTTGTCTTGACTGATTTTGATTAGTTTAATTCAAACCTCAATACTGGGGTTGTGGAATACTGTTTGGAATTTCTCAAGACATTGGCTTTCCTTCTCTTAAATACAGTATATGTTTCCATTTTTATTAGATTGTCTAATGCACCAATATATTTAATTCCCTGTGATCTTTTTTATATAAGGGAGTTATCTTATTCAATTGATGTTTCTGTTGGACAGGCTGGGCTGCCCTCCAGGTGCCAATTGCCTGGTTAGAGGTCCTCTGGAAATCGTATGGAACATCTCACTGGCCATCCCCTGAGCAGAGCTCTGCTGGGATCTTTAGAAAAATACATACTCAGTTCCAGGAAATATATCTTTTCTAAGTTACAAAGAGCATTCCCTAGTGATCTTTTAAATCCAAAGAGCCCTCCTACTGCATATTTGAATTGAGACACGCTTTCTGTGATATCACATGTGGGTGCATGCTAGTTGAGGCCAAAAGATAGCCTTGTCATTTTCTTTAAATTTCAACTCAAAACTCCGAAAAGTCTTCCTTAATTAACTTCCTCCACTTAGCATCTCTGCATATAGCTTGATAAATATTGTCATCACGCATTAATCTTGGCTATTTAGTTCACGTATGTGTGCTTTGAATGTCTTCCAGGTGACACACATCCTGAGGACTGGAATCATGTCTTCTGTGCCTTTTCTATTTCTAGCTTTCTTATTATACCTGTCTACCTAAGTGCTTAACGGAAACTTGTTGAGCTGAAGTGAATGGAGCTGAACCCTTGAACCGACAACTATATATCTAGATGGTTCTGTGCAGCCCCAATGCAGATGTACATCTCAAAGCCTTTTTAGCTTCAGAGCGCTATAGTCTCCATTTCTTCCACATATCTACAGCATAGAGAATTTTGCAGCCTCAAAGGTTCAGAAAGCAGCAGGAGAAGAAGCCACATATCCAACCGGCTTTTATTTTTTCTTTTCCTAAGTAGGTGCTATTGATTGTTTGGCCTCTCATAAAATACAGGCTTTAAGTCAGCTAGCTGCCTACTCGATTTTGTTCATTTTTATTTATGCCAAATGAAAGTTTTCCAAGAATGTTCATTTATAATCTAGAAATATTTATTAGGTATATATGTTTTTGTGTCAGAAAAATTAAATCCAGAGGAAAATCGTTCCTTGAGTAATATGGAAAAGGAACAACTCTAAAGACAAAAGTCAACTGTATTTGAATGAATTACCCATTCATGTTGGGCTCTGTCTCCCTACTCTTCATTAAGAATTTATCAGTTTCTTAGAAGGAAAACCTACTATACGGTGACTTTATATCAATATTTAATGTAATAGTGCCTGGAGCACTGGATTGACTTTCTTACTGTGAAAATGGGAAAGAAAATTAAGACACTGCTCTATTTTCTAATGGTGAGACCCTTAGCTAAATTACATTTTAGTTGTTGTTCTATACATTCTAGGAGTGATAATGATCAGGTTCTTTGTGTTCATTGATATGTTCTTGCTAGTTTCATTTTGTTAGACTTAAGTGCAGCATTTAATGTTATTGATCAGTCTGGAAAGTACCAAAATGCCCTAATACTCCCACGGCTATGTGGCTTAGCGCTACTTTGTCAAGAAAAGGTGGCTTATTGGACCTTTTTGTTAGGTTCCTGAAATACCCACTTTTTTCCCTACTTTCTCTGAGAATAATACCTCACGTGCTAATAAGCATTACGTATTAACAAAAATCCCAACAGATTTTTGCATTCATTTTTACATCTAGTACATTCAGACCAAGCTCAATTTATTTGTGACACTGATAATCCTCTTATTTTTTCCTCTGCTGCCTACCTATCTACCTTTCAGTGTCAGATATGGTGATTCTGTCGCTGCCCAGGAAGATGTTGACTCTGATACAGCATCAAGTTCACCTAACACAAAAGACAGGACACCATGTAAAATAAGAACAGGAAAGAGGCAGACACAAACCACTATGAGGTATTATGTACCAACAGAGGTATATATAACTCAGGCCAAGGTCATATTGTATTGTTGGTGGGGTGGTCACAGGGGAGCATGGGGTCCTGTCTTTGTTGCTGTTGGCTTTCCTTCTGGGACACCTGACAGTACAGAGATGAGAAAGCTAAGGATAGAGTGGGAATCAATATGGTGACCTCATCAGGCAGTCACACCTGAAGTGTCCTCACTTTGCCATTGAGTTTGGCTACAAATGATCCTTGATCAATCCCATGAGATAAAGGTTCCCAAGATTTTCTCCTCGAAAGCATCCTCTCAAAGTGTTCCCTAAGAGCTCTTTCATCCCTGCATTTTCCCATTACCAGATTTTTGCATGGTAAAAAGTGAAACTTCTTTCTCCATGGACTTGAATGTGATTGGGACAGATAGAATTGGGGCCTTGGAAAATGCCTTGGTGATGAATCAATTTGACCATCATTAAGTGCATTTGGAGAATCCAAAAAGCAATTTTCAGCCCCAGATTCTGATAGTTATATTGAAGCCAAAGTATAACTTTTTTTCTTATATCTCTCAACTCTGGTATTTTCTGTTGCTTTAAGACCACTATATTCTGGATTGTGTATTACCATTGCCATCCAAATGAATCAGGACCAGGAAATTATCACTTCATAGTAGAACAGCTCACCACAGAATGCATACATGATACCCCACCTCTCATCTGTGGACAGGCTGTCTTGCCCAGATTTCTGTGGTGAGTGGGTTTGAAGTCTGTTGGCCAGCTGCAGAATGGAGAATACTCATTAGTCAGCCCTATAGAAATAAACTTCTGGTGATACCTTGTTTATCCAAGCATAGCATGCTTTCAACTGCATAATAACTGGAGATTTTATATATGTGTGTCTATAGACATTATTCTATATCTATACATATATATGGTTGATATATGTATGTAAATATATAGAAGGTAATTGGTTATATAAATATATAATATGAATAATCCTTGAGAAAAACAATATGTTGAGAAGATACTGTGGAGCCTACACTGAGAGGTAAAATATTTTTCTTGAATATGGAAAATATCTGTTCATTCTTCTTCTTTTGGTATCTGTGAGGCTTTTATCTGTGAGTTTATATAATTTGGGTAGAACAGAGTGCAGCTCCGTCATCAAGGGCAGGCATGTGACCCAGGGCTAGCCACTTGGATTATCTCTGAGTTTGGTTTAGAGATGGCTCATGATCTAGTCAGGGACAATGTAACTCAGTTCTAAGAGGTTAGAGGAACAGTTGGGGAAAGAAGGTCTGTAGCTGGTGTAGCCATCTTGGCTCTAAGAGTGAAGAGGCTGCATGAGAATGGGACTCATGCAAAGGGTGGTAGAGCGTAGAGGCAGAGATATCCAGTGCTCTAGAGGATAGAATGTACAGTTGGGTGAACTTACAAATCATCTCTTTTGCTTAATCTAGTTTAAATTGAAATTCATTTAAAATTGAAGCTGAACTGAACCATACATGGGTTTACTACTCAGGTAAGTCAAGGAAATGCTGCATACACAGTGCATTAGCCTTTTAGCAAAGCATCTGACAGTGTTTCTCATGAAATCCTTGTGGATAACATGCAGAAATTTGGAGTGGATGCAAGTACAATCAGGTGACTTCATCAATAATTGAAGGGTCATGTCCAAGAATGCTAATTCCATGTCAACCTGAAGGGAATTTTATAGCTGTGTGCCTCAGGGTTCTTTCCTGGGCCTGTCCTTTTTGACATATTTATCAAAGGTTTGGATGAGCACACTGATGGCATTCCTACCAAATGCTACAGATGACAAGATGATTGGAGGACTGGATAGTATGTTGGATAACAGAGACTAGTTTCTAAAACTCTTCATAAGCTAGAGTATAAAAATGGAATTTTAAGAAGAACAAATGTAAAATCTTTGAATTAGGTCCAAAAACTAATTATACAAATAACTGGGTAACACTGGAAATTTAGTCAAGTATAATTTTAAAATGTACAGCAACATTATATGGCTGCCAAAAAAAATAAATAAATAGAGTTACATTGGACTGCACAAATAGGATACAGTAGTGATGGAGGCAGATGTCATATTGCACATATCATGAGGTTAGGTTTGCAGGGTAGAAAGACATAGAGCCAAAGAAAGTAAGGCTTTCAAATATTTCTACGTGAATATGTAATGATCTTCCTTCAATGTGCCAATGGAAATATTCACAGCCCTCTCTCTGCTCCCACCTGCTATTTGTATATTCTATGTGCCCCTTTCCAGACAGGGTTTTCTCTGAGAGACAAGTTACATTATGCTACATAATAAAGGATAGTGTGAGAAAGAAGGAGGGGATAGACGAAGACACAGGAAAACCAGTGAGCACATATGAAGAAAGAGGTGGGTGTGTTTAAAGGCAGAAGGGTCTGGTGCGGTGGCACATGCATGTAATATCGGCTGCTTAGGCTGAGGTAGGATGATTGCTTGAGCCCAGGAGTTCTGAGCTTTTGTGTGCTATGCCAATTGGGTGTCTGCACTCAGTATGGCATCAATATGGTGACCTCTTGTGAGTGGAGGACCACCGGGTTGCCTAAGGAGGAGTGAACCAGCCCAGGTCAGAAATGGAGCAGGCCAAAGCTCCAGTGCTGATTAATAGGGGGATGGTGCTTGTAAATAGCCACTGCATCCCAATCTGAGCACATAGCAAAACCCGGTGTCTTTTTTTTTTAAATAAAGGGGGGCAGAGAGGCTCTAGAGTACATTTTAGAATAGGAAAGAATGGGTGAGAAAAGCGAGGAAATTTAATTTGGATTATAGTAATCACTCAAGTGTTAACCCAAAATGCATTTTTAACATAATTACCTGGCTTTATTACAAGGAATCCATGGATTTGTGTTATCAAAGACTTTTCATATACCTGCATTTCATTTCCTGCCGCATTCTAATCCCACCCATTTTCCCACCACAGGCTGATGAAAATCTTATGGGAAAAACTACTACATTCCTAACCAAGAGGATATGTGGTTTCATACCATGATATGATAGGGTCTAGAATTAAACAAAGTTAATTTCTTCAAATGCTACTGGGTGAACATGGTACTGGAGGTTTGGTCAATGCAATCACATTGAAATAAATAAAATTTGGAAGAGAAAATTTGCCATCATTTGTAGTTTACATAATAATTTACTTAAAAACACAAGCAAATCAACAAACTATTAAAAGTAATATGAGAGTTCAAATCAGCAAGGTAGAGAAATAAAATATCATTAACCAAAGAGAAATAACATTTTTTACACTAGCATTAACCACTTAGAAAATACAATAGAAAATAAAGCACTATTTACAATAACACAAAGCTATGAACTACCTAGGAAACAACCTAATGAAAATCTTTACAGGGGAAGTTTTAAGATTCAACTGAAGATAGATTTGAATGAATAGAAAGTTACACCATATAAACGGATGTGATTGTTTTACAATGTAAAGATGTAGACTTCTGCAAATTGACCTACAAATTCAATGCACTTCAATAAAAATTCCAGCAGAATATTTGCAGGGAACTGGATAAACTGACTCTAATTAATATGGAGCAGTAAATTAATTAATTAATATAGAACAACTAAGACAATTTTGAAAAAGAAGGGCAAATAAGAAAACTGCCCTAGTAGACACTAAGAAACACTACAGATATTATGACAAATTATACTAGTTAAAACAATACACTACTGGTGAAAGAACAAATGACAAATATAAAATAATAGAGTTACAAAACACAGTCGCATAGAGTTATACAGAGTTTCAGGGCAACCTTTGAAGCCTCAGGGCAGAAAAGTATGTCTTTAAGTGGAACCCCCTAGGAATAATCCATAAAGAGATAAGGATTGAGTTCAACTACATCAAAATAATTCGTTTCCTATTGCACAAGGAATATTACACACAACATTAATAAATGACTCATAGACTGGGAGATCTTCACATAAATAACAGATAGAACATTAGTTTCTAGAATATCTAAGGAACTCTGAAAAATCTTCAAGGAAAGGACAGAAACCCAGTAGAAAAACAAACAGGCAAAAGGTATGAATAGGCAATTCATGAAACTCCAGTGGTGAAAAACTGTTTGATGAGATGCTCAGTCTCACTAATAGTCAGAGAAATACCAATTAAGACTATCAAGATATATCACTTGATACTATTCACACTGGCAAAATTCAAGTGTTAAAGATATCATCAGCTGGCAAGAATATAGAGCTATAGGAGCCCTCATGCAAACCAGGGGGGAACATAATCTGGTACATAATCCATTTTGGATTACAATGATGCAGATTTTTTTTTTTTTTTTTTTTTTTTGAGGCAGAGTTTCGCTCTTGTTGCCCAGGCTGGAGTGCAATGGTGCGATCTCGGCTCACTGCAACGTCTGCCTCCCAGGTTCAAGCGATTCTTCTGCCTCAGCCTCCCAAGTAGCTGGAACTACAGGTGTGTGCCACCACACCCGGCTAAATTTTTTGTATTTTTAGTAGAGATAGGGTTTTATCACGTTGGCCAGGATGGTCTCAAACTCCTGACCTCATGTGATCCTCCCACCTCGGCCTCCCAGAATGCTGGGATTACAGGCGTGAGCCACTGTGCCCAGCCAATTTTGCAGAATTTAATGGTACTATGTATTCGTGTATCCAATGATTCAGAGACTCTACTCCTGGCACAACTATGTACAGGGAGACACACAAGGAGGTGCATTGCAGCATTGTTTTTGGTACGGTGAGTTGGAGGTGGTATGCATGTCTTTCACTGGGGAAATAGGGAAGTATAATAGGGTACTTGCCGAGGATGGAGTAATATGCAGTAGTCAAAATAATTAGATTGCCATATAGTAACATGGTTAGATCTCAAAAACATACTGCTGAGTGAAATAAAACAAATGAAACTTATAGCACACAATAATTGTGTAAATTCCTCCCCCCATTCACATATACCAAAGAATCTTTTTACAAATACAGATAGATACATATTAACAAATGCACAGAAGGTAATTTGGAAGAACTGACATTGCAAACATAAGAATGAAGACTTGTGAGAACATGGGGAATAGGATCAGAGATGTGGATGAAAGAGGAAAGTAAATTAACAGGAGTGGTCATGCATGGGCTAATGAAGTGCTATGAACCAAAGAGCATGATTCACTCACTGCTGTACAGGTAAGGACCAAAAAAAATAAAAAAATGAAGAGGGTCAGGTAAGGTTAAAAAAAGTGACTTCTTGAAGAATATCAAACCAGGATCTCTTTTTCCCTAAAAAATTTAAATAAGGCTTTATTATCTAGATTTCAGGCAAAAGCTATTTTTAAATGATCCATAAGAGGATGTATCATTTTGCTCTGAGGTCCTAAGGTTTGAACTGTCTATACATCAAAAGAAATCAACATAATTTATAAAACATGCGTCCTTTCTGTCCTTTCATATTTTTATCTATCCAGTTATAACCTAATGCCTAACCATTTACATGGTGTCATGGTATGTAAACCATTTTCATGTGAACTGTAACATTTGATCTTCACAAAAAATTATAAAGTAGATGACTCAGGTATTAGTTTTCCTTTACAAATGAGGGGATAACAGTTTATAAATGCTCAATGATTTACCAAAATCTTATTAGCAGAAAGGGCCAGAGCCGGGGACTGAATCTGATCATTCCACACAAAATTTCACGATCTTTTTACTATATTCACTCTACATAGGTGAGTGTGTCTAATACACTATTTTCCTTAATAATTAGAGCATCTCTGGAAGGAAGGGACCATTACAAAATGAAGAAACTCTAGCTCAGAAAGTTTTACTCGAAATCAGGTAAATCGTACCTGTAACCCTAGCAATTTGGGAGACTGAAGTGGGAGGATCACTTTAGGCCAGGAGTTTGAGACAAGCCTGGGCAACATAGTGAGACCCTGTCTCTACAGAAAAATCGTGGAACTTAGCCAGGCATGGTGGCACACAAGTGTAGTCCTCCCTCAGGAGGCTGAGGCTGGAGGATTGCTTGAGTCCAGGAGTTCGAGGTTACAATGAACTATGATTGCACCACTGCACTCCAGCCTGGGCAACAGAGAGACTCTGTCTGTAACAAAGATAAAATAAATAGACAATAAATAAAAATTTTTAAAAACTGGGCAAATAACAAGTGCACCCTGCTTCTGTGCCTTAATCAGCAAAAGGCCAGTACTGAAACAATGTCTATCCAATGCTTTCTAAGAAGTGGAATTCTTTTTTTTTTTTTTTTTTTTTGAGATGGAGTCAAATTCTGTCACCCAGGCTGGAGTGCAATGGTGTGATCTTGGCTCACTGCAACCTCTGCCTCCCAGGTTCAAGCAATTCTTCTGCCTCAG
>NW_012107953.1:1300567-1363134 GCF_000951045.1 Mandrillus leucophaeus | reverse complement strand
TGGAGTGCAATGGTGTGATCTTGGCTCACTGCAACCTCCGCCTCCCAGGTTCAAGCAATTCTCCTGCCTCAGTCTCCTGAGTAGCTGGGATTACAGGCACATGCTGCCACACCCGGCTAATTTTTGTACTTTTATTAGAGATGGAGTTTCACCGGGGTGACCAGCCCGGTCTGGTCACAAACTCCTGGCCTCAGGTGATCTGCCCACCTCAGCCTTCCAAAATGCTGAGATTGCAGGCATGAGCCTGTAGAATTCTTAAAAATAGTAAGCCAATGCTGGAAAATTCAGTAGTGGCTCTGCTCTGAGGGCTGTATTGTCCCATTGAGCTCTGCAGAGGCTCCTGCAGTCTCCAAAACTCAGCTTTGATTTGCAGGGAAATGCTCCCGGCAGTGGAGCCAGACTCAACAGCATGCCACCTCCGCGTCCATGTATTAAAAGCTAGAAATCAGGGTAATGGTTCCTCTGTATTATGATTGACCAAATTTGATAGACAGGTATGATATAAGGAGAATATGTCCTAGTTCCTCCGTACAGACAACATCCCTCCCAGGGTAAACAAAATCCTCTGACTAGTTCTTAACTTTTCAAACTCTCTTGGAACATCTGTAATCAAACTCATGAACTGTGGTTCTCAACCCTGGCTGGACTTAAGAAGCACCTGAGGAACTTAGACAATGATGTCTGAGCCAATTAAGTCAGAATCTCTGAGAGTAGAACTCACATACCAGAATTTTGTTTAAAAACTTCCTAGATGGTGATGAAAATGTTCTGGAATTATATAGTGGTGATGGTTGTATAATTTTGTGAATAAAGAAGAACCACTGACTTTAAAAAAGTATACATGTTAACAGGGTAAGTGTTATAGTATGTCAGTTATATCTCAATTAAAAACAAACAAACAAACAAACACTTCTCTGGGTAACTCTAATGTAAAGCTTGGGCTAAGAACCACTACAACACTAGGCAGTATCCCAATCAGGGCTGTACATTAGAAACTATAAAGGAACTTTTAAAAATATTGAAGTTTAGTCATGACCACCATAGATTCTAATGTTATTGGTCTGGGTTATGATTTGGACATCAGGAGTTTTAAAACCTCCCAGGCAACTGGAATGTGCAACCAAGGTAGAGACCATTGGTCCAGAATGTTGGTCCTCAATGGGGGCCCCCAGATAAGCAGCATCAGCGTTACCTAGGAATTGTCAGACATGCATGTTCTCAGCCCTACCTCAGACCTACTGAATCAGTAGGGTCCAGCAATCCATCTTAACAAGCCTCCAGGTGGGTCTGATGCACACCACAGTTTGAGAACCACCACTCTAGCACATAAGAAAATTACCTTCCAACCCAGTGGTTATTCTTAAATTTCCCTAATCCTTAAGAATGTGTGCAGGGTCTGTTCCACACCTAGAAAGAATTTCCTATTTAGCACCATGCTAGACAATAGAGACTGAGGAGTCAGCTGGAGATCCACCCAAGTGGAACAAATTAGTGAGAGAAAAATAGGTAAGATGCTGGGTTATATATGTTTCTTCTATATACAAGACTGTTGATTTTAGCTCTCACTCAAAATCCTTGAAATTATAATTACAAAATACTACCTATGTGGTCTGTTATTTCTTTACTTCCTGCATTTTCAAACTCCAAATGCATTTTGTAATCTCAAATCCTTCCTTATCCTTATCCTGTTGAGTCAGTGATTTTGTTTCTTTCTTGGTTTTTGATCAATAAATGATTATTCTTTTCCCTTTCTGCAGCCGTTTGAGAATGTTATTGGAATATCTATGACATTTTAGAGAATATATTTTTTAGAATTTTGTCTTCTAAATGTTTGTAGTGAAAAGACTAAATTTAAATCTATTCTGAAGATTTTGAGATGATTTTTTGTATGCCAGCTTACAGTTATGAAGTAGTTACTGCATCATTAGCTATGGACTCTTAACGAAATGGGTTTTCCTAGATTTTCAGCATCTATGGGGATATCCCTTAACAATATTGATCTAAAATAAGGCTGTGAAGGAATGGCTGGATTATTTGTCCTATGCTAAGGCACTTTGGTATAACTAGATTTCTAGTAATTATTCCCCCCAGCACTAATTACTCTGAAACTACCCCTACAAATAGATGACTCAAACCAATGTTAAGCTTAATTTGTTTGAGAGCATTATTATACTACACTCACATATATGTCTTCAGGTTCATTAACACAGATGACACAGCAATATTTCTGGGGCCTGAATTTTGACTATCTTTTTATTGGAATAGAGATATAAGCTGCAAAACCAGGATTTACTTTTTTGAAATAGTGAGTTAAATTTGACTTCCAAGGTCTATCAGCATCAGAATATAGCTTTATGTACCTCTCTCTCCTATTCTCTTGCAACTAAGAGAACTTAAACTCATTCTGCCAGAGGTATGCCTCATCCCTTGAACACTATGCATTCCCAGTAGGGCCCTGCTGTGGTACCCTATCACTATGGTGACATTCAGGCATCCCTCAAGAGGCCTGGGCAGGTGAGTCAAAGCAGGGAACACACTATCCCTACAGAGTCAGAAGAGAGAGTGAGGCATAGAAAAATAGTTGGCAATCATGGAAGATAGGTAAAAGAAAGTTATTAGGGCCATTTGTGGGAATTCTTTGGAGAGTAGACAATTAAGTAAAACAGAGAAGAATGGGGTTGGAAATAATTGGAGGTAAGGTTGACAAATTTGGTATGAAGGAAGTGCTCTGTCTCTAGTGGAGAACGAAGTCTTGAAAGATTGGATGGTCATTTGTAGAAATATGTTGGGAGTTACTTTTTTAACTCATATGTGAAAAATATCGCAGTGAGTTGTTAGACCCTTTCGGCCTTGCAGACCCTGGCAAGTCCTTTTAAATATGCTCCCTCACTGGTTCCCAGGACATCCCAAGTCTTGAGAATCGATTTCTATACATTCTTCATGGAGTTTGTTGTTCAAATATTATTGGTAACATTTAAAAAAAATACAGTCATGCAAAGTGACTGATCCATTATCTTTCACTCATAACATAGCAATAATCTCCCAAAGTAGATAATTATATCATTATTTGAAACATGATCTCTGAATAGAGCAGGTGCAGTTAGAAGGAGGCACAGACTAGTGTAACAACAAAAGATCTGCTCAGGGATCAACATTAAAAAGAAAAAAATGCCTACTTCATAAATATTACCACCTGCAGGTAATCAGAAAAATACAGCCAATTACATCCATTATGCTCTATTTCTCTTCTGGTACTCACATTATTTCTTCTGCAATGAAAAAAAAATCACATTGAAAAATTTGTTTAGTTTATATAACCAATATAAACACAATGTATTATGTATTAGCATTAACGTGAAATTACATATACTTTTATTTTCATGCTAGCCTAAATAAAAGAGATTAATGAAATAACTATTAGGACATATTCTTTTAAAAGCCTCAATAGAAATACCCAAAAGCTATATTTTAACACAGGTAATAAAATATTTTTCTCTCTAGAAATCTAAAAATCGGAGAGGAGTATATAAAACTATGAAATTGAAATCTTCTGTTATAATGGAAATGGCGTGTATTAACTCTCAACTACCATGAGAGAAAGAGAGTTTTTCTGTATTTCTGCCATGAAAAAAACATTGACCAAGGTTCAAAAAATGAGACCTAAGTGGTGTTAATGATTCTAAAAGCAACTGAATAAAATCATTTTTCTCTAGTTTTCATAATTTAATGTCTAAGGAAGTTCTAAATGTGGGTGTGAAAATTGGCTTATATTTTCTGACCCTACTTAAAAAAAATAAACATTATTTTTAGAGCAGTTTCAGGTTCACAGAAAAGTGGATGCAAATTATGGCGAGTTCCCATATAGCCCCTTTCCTTACACACACACAACCTCCCCTACTATGAAACCTGCATCAGAGTGATACATTTGTTACAACTAATGAACATATATTGACACATTACTATCACCCCAAATCCATAGTTTACATTTGGGTTAACTCTTGGTGTTATACATTCTATGGGTTTTGACAAATGTATAATGACATATGCCCATCATTATAGTATCATAAAGAATAGCTTCACGGCCTTAAAAATTCTCTGTTCTTTACCTTTTCATTTCTCCCTCCTCTCAACCTGTGGCAAGCTGATCTTTTTATTGTCTCCATAGTTTTTGCCTGTCTGAGAATGGTGTATAGTTGGAATTGTACTATGCAGTTTTTTTTTTCAGAGTAGTTTCTTCAGTGTAGTATGTATTTTAGTTTCCTCCATGTCTTTTCATGACCTGATAGTTCTTTCCATTTTGGCACTGAAATAATGTCTCATTGTCTGGATGTACCACAGTTTATTTATTCATTCACCTTCTGAAGGACATTTTGGTTGCTTCCAAATTTTGGCAATTATGAATAAATCCGCTATAAACATTCATGTGCAGGTTTTTGTGTGTACGTAAAATCTTCAGTTCATTTGGGTAAATACCAAGGAGCACAATTGCTGGATCATATGGTAATAGAAGGTTCACTTTTATAAGAAACCACCAATCTGTCTTCCAAAGTAGCTGTGTCATTTTGCATTCCCATCAGCAATGAATGGATTTCTTGTTATTCTACGTCCTCACCTGCATTTGCTGTTGTCAATGTTTTGGATTTTAACAATTCTAATAGGTGTGCAATGGTATCGCGTTTTTGTTATGATTTGCAATTCTCTAATGACATATGATGTTAAACATATTTTTACATGCTTACTTGTCATATGTATATCTTCTTTGGTGAAACATCTGTTTAGGTCATTTTTACCCATTTTTAACTTGCTCATTTGAGAGTAATGGCAAAAGTCGCAATTATTTTTGCACCAACTTAATAATTAAGTTGTTCGTTTTCCTATTGTTGAGTTTTAACAGTTCCTTATATATTTTAGATAACAGTTATTTATCCAGTGCCTGATTTGCATATATTTCCTCCCAGTCTATAGTTTGTCATCCTCATAATCTTGACATTGCTTTTCGCAGAGCCAAAGGTTTAATTTTAATGAAGCCCAACTTATCAATAATTTATTTCATGGATCATGCCTTCAATGCTGTATCTAAAAAGTCATCACTATACCCCAGGTCATCTAGGTTTCTTTTATGTTATCCTCTAGGAGTTTTATAGTTTTGCATTTTACATTTAGGTCTATGATAATTTTGAGTTAATTTTTGTGAAAGGTGTAAGATCTGTAACTAGATTCATTTTTTTGCACGTGGATATCTAGTTGTTCCAGTACCATTTGTTGAAATAACTACCCGTTTATGTGAGTCTATTTCTGGACTCTCTAATCTGTTTCACTGATCTATTTGTCTGCTCTTTCATCAATTTCACACTGTCTTGATTACTGTAGCTTTATAGCAAGTCTTGAACTGGAATAGTATCAAACCTCCAACTTTGTTTTCCTTCAATATTGTGTTGGATATCCTGGGTCTTTTGCATCTCCATATAAACTTTAGAACAAGTTTATCAATATCCACAAAGTAACTTGCTGGAATTTGGGTTAAGATTGCATTGAATCTATTGATCAAGTTGGGAAGAATTGACATCTTTACAATACTGAGTCATCCAATCTGTGAACATGGAATATCTCTCCATTTATTTAGTTCTTCTTTGAATATATTTTATCAGAATTTTTTAGTTTTATTCATATAGATTTTTTTTTTTTGAGATGGAGCCTCATTCCTTCACCAGGCTGGAGTGGTGCAGTGGCATGATCTCGGCTCACTGCAACTTCCACCTCCCAGGTTCAAGCGATTCTCCTGCCTCAGCCTCCCAAGTAGCTGGGACTACAGGCATGCACCACCAAGCCTAGCTAATTTTCGTATTTTTAGTAGAGACGGGGTTTCACCACATTGGCCAGGCTGGTCTTGAACTCCTGACCTCAAGTAATATGCCCACCTCAGCCTTCCAAAGTGCTGGGATTACAGGTGTCAGCCACCGCGCCCGGCCAGTTTTATTCATATAGATCTGATACAAATTTCATTAGATTTATATCTAAGTATTTTATTTTTGGGAGGTGCTAATTTAAGTAGCAATGTGTTTTTAATTTCAAATTCCACTTGCTTATTGTTGGTATACAGCAAGGTGATTGACTTTTGCATGCTGACCTTGTAACTTCATTATAATCACTTATTAGTTCAGTTTTTGTAGATTATTTCAGATTTACAAATGTGATCATGTCATCTGTGAACAAAGACAGTTTTATTTCTTCCTTCTCAATCTGTATACCTTCGGTTTCCTTTTCTTCTCTCATTGTATTAGCTAAGACATCCAGTACAATGATGAAAAGGAGTGGTGAGAGAAGAAATTCTTGCCTTGTTCCTGATTTTAATGAGAAAATGTCTAGTTTCTCCCCGTCAAGTGTATTCATTGTGGGTTTTTTTGTATATGATCTTATCAGTTTGAGGGAGTTCTCTATACTTGGTTTGCTGGAAGTTTTCATTATGCCTGAATGCTGGATTTCCTCAAATGCTTTTCTGTGTCTATTGATATGGTCATATACATTTTCTTTTTTAGTCTGTTTATGTGATAAATTACATTAATTGATTTTTGGATGTTATCCAACTTTGCATAACTGACAAAAGCCCCACTGGGTCATGTGTATAATTCCTTTTATACGTTGTTGGATTCAGGTTGCTGATAAGTTGTTGAAGATTTCCGCATCTATGTTTATGAGAGATATTGGTCTGTAGTTTTCTTTTCTTGTAGTATGTTTGGTTTCTGTATTAGAGTCATGCTGGACTCATAGAATGAGTTAAGAAATATTCCTTCTGCTTCTGTCCTCTGAAAGAGACATTGGAGAATTAATACAATTTCTTCTTAAATTCTTGGTAAAATTCACCGGTGAGTCCACTTGGGCCTGGTGCTTTCTATTTTGGAAGGTTATGAATCAGTAATTCTATTTATTTATTTTTAATTTAGTTTTAATTAACATATAATAATTTTACATATTTATGGTATACAGTGTTATGTTTTGGTTTATGTATCATTGCATAATGATCAAATCAGGATTTGGCATATCATCTCAGTTCATTTATTTAATAGTTATAGGCCTATTTAAGTTGTCTATTTCTTCTTATGTGAGTTTAATTGGTTGTGTCTTTCAAGGAATTGGTTCATTTCATTAAGTTATCAAATGTGTGGGTACAGAGTTGTTCATAGTATTTTTTGATTATTCATTTAATAACTGTGGGACCTAGAGTGATTTCCCCTTTTTCATTTCTGATAGTAGTAATTTGTACCCACTCTCTTTCTTAGCCTGTCTAGAGTCTTATAAATTTTGTTGTTGTTGTTGTTGTTTGTTTGAAGGGAAGAGCTCAATTTATTAGGTTGTGAGTTTCTCTGTTTTGCCTTTACAGATGCACAAAAGGTCATTGAAAGTATAACTGAAGGAAATAGATTAGACGAGCCTAAACACAAGACTTTCTAGCTGCAGGGCTGGTGCACGGGACCCCAGGAAGGCAGCCAAGGCCATTCGTGCCCACCAGGGACAGTCCAGAGACCTTGAGTCAGGGACTCGCGATCCGCTAACCTCTTCTCCCCCATTGCGTTGACAGTTGCCTTGCACTGTGGTTACCATAAAAAAACTCTCATTGGCATCCAAGCTTTATAAAAACACCTTCATTTTGCTCAAAAAGGCAGTCAATAGATACAGAGAAGCCAAACTGAACAGCCTCAACAAAATAAAATTAAAACCAGCAGCGAGCTGGGCGCAGTGGCTCACGCCTGTGATTCCAGCACTTTGGGAGGCCGAGGCGGGCGGATCACAAGGTCAGGAGATCAAGACCATCCTGGCTAATACTGTGAAACCCCGTCTCTATTAAAAATATAAAAACTTGGCTGGACGTGGTGGCCGGCGCCTGTAGTCCCAGCTACTCAGGAGGCTGAGGCAGGAGAATGGCGTGAACCCGCGAGGCGGAGCTTGCAGTGAGCCAAGATCGTGCCACCTCACTCCAGTCTGGATGACAGAGCTAGACTCCGTCTCACACACAGAAAAAACAAAAAACAAAACAAAACAAAACAAAAAAACCCACAAAAACCCAGCAGCAAATCCTCTTGCTGAAGACTTTGACTAGAGGGTGCTTGCACCAAAGTTCTAGGCTGTTAGGGGGCCCCCACGCACTGTCCTCGCCTTGAACACACCAGCTTGGGGGATTTTAATGGCCTTTTCAAGGTCATTGTAGCGACTCCTCTTTGGGGCTTTGTTGAAGTGGTCAAGCCCTAGCCAAGGCCAAGGATAAGACATGTTACTGGGCAGTGGCTCAAAGTCTTTCAAATTTACTTCATATTCATCTTCATTTATGTACTGGTGTCGTCCCATCATTACAACTGCAAACTTGAACTTCTCGTACTCCTTCTCCTGGATGTCCAGCAGGCTCTGGATTCACTTTGTCACTTCTCAGAAATGCTCACCTTGGTGTATTCTCAGAAAAAATGGGATTCCGAACGTTCTGAAGACCTCTTTGTGGAAATGTGCCACTGTGACAAGCATCTCATTCTCTTTGTCTGTGTCCATCTGGTCCAAAGGGATTTCCTCTATTCACAATGTCCGGCTCGTTGCCAGAGATAAACATTCTAATAGTTCATCTTCTTGATGGACACGAATGATTTTGTAGCTTACAATTTCTAGAAGCCTAAGTTTCCCTGCTGCTTTCTCCCCAAGCTCCACGGACTTTTTACATTCTTCTGACAGGTCCCAGACACACCCATGCTTGTCTGGTTATAGTGTTATTTCTTCTTCCCTAAATTGGCTGTTTAACTATGTACATTTAAAACTTCACCTGTTCTCACAGTCTGTGATTTTCATCTTAAGATGCTGATAGTAAAGTTTCTTAGGTTGTCTAGGCTTGAAGAATTGTAGAAGATCTCTTAAAGTACCTTCATAATTATGTCTAAGAGGATTATCTGGATCATCCCTATAACCTTGAGACTTGAAAAACTGGAGCAACATTGGATCTGGGTTGGGCCTCTGTGCAACGGTCTTTGCAATGTGAAGATAATTCATTTTATTTGATGATGTAACCACAAATCCGGGATCATTAGGGATTGTTTTATCACAGAAAATAACATCAGCGCGGTGGTAGAGGTCTCGGAAATACTCCTTTTCGGTGGGTAATTCAGTGTTACCATTTTTCAGGGTCATCCTTCTGAAATACTATGATGTCACCATCCATTCGTTCATCAGGGGTTTTATCAAGAGACACGTCTTAGTCCTGAATTCTCTCCGTTAAATTTGGTTTAACTTTCTCATAGAGGATAAGGCTAGTATCTTGAGTAAATCCTGCTCTGTTACACATAACTGGGAGCAAGGCACGTATTTTACAGGATTATTGGTGTGTAGATATGCCCACAGTAATTCAAGCTCCGCGTTTTGGGATCATACATCTCCAAAAACAACATTACATCACAATCTTTATCACACTTGGGTAAGGTCGCTCCACTAGCAGCAAGCTCAGGATCGACTGTTTCTAGGAATATTGTCCAAGAGTTTTCATTATTACTGACCTCAATCATTGCTTTATTGCCGTCACAAAACTTGTCCTCTGCAGCTATCTGTGCTTGCCTATAGAGATGGGCTTTCTGCCATTCCTTCCACTTCTGAGCCTCAATCCTTTTCTCTTCTTGTAATTGTTCCACCAACTGCTGAGGAATGTCATGGTCGGTGACTGCCTGTAAAACTTCACTCAGTTTTAGTTCCCTGATACAGACTAACATGTAAGCATTAGTGCAGTGTCGGACAGACAGGTTGTCATCATGACCCCCATAACTGTGCTCAATTGCTTCCTTTTTAGTACACCTTGACACCATATCGTCATCAAATTTACACCATTTGCCGTCCCCTTTGGGTTTAGATAAAGCACATAATGTTTACCATGATTATCTCCACTATGAACCAGGACTGCATGAAGAATATAATTTGCAGGGTCCTTAGGATCTGTGTTTTGTTTTTTTTTTTACAAAAATTCATTAAATGGTGATTGCTCTGAGAATTCAAACCTATCATTGATCTTGATATTTTGGTCCATCTGAGGGTCATACAAAAATCTCATCAATTGTAGACGTAACACTGGTGGTGATGTTAGAAATTTCACATCTTTCTCTGCTTCCTGTAAGCCATGTTCCCCAGCGTCCTATTTATTGTCCCTATTGAGCAGTTCTACTGCCACATAATCCACAAATGATTCAAATATATTTTTCTTTCCTTTGATATTTAGCTGGGTATCATAATAATCTTCTCTTCTATCAGACGGGTGGTCTACTTCTTTACACTGGATATAGGACACCATTTTGTGTCAGAATCATCTGGGTATGGTGTCCTCTACACAGGTGCCTTTCACGTTATTTTCCACATTATCAAGCAACACTCCACAAAGCTGCTGAACATCATGTTGCATGATGCTGTCTAAAATTTCCCACCCAAATGACTTCATTAGCTTTTTTGTTTCTATGGGTTTATCACTGTGCTGTAATTCATAGAATACTCTTTGTAATGCTAAAGGGACGCTTTTAGACAAATCATCCCCCTCGGTTGGCATCATGTACACAGCCTTTCGTAGCTGATTTGTGAAAAATAACGTCTGTAGCAGGCTGTCCATGTAACAAGTCACTCCCTGATTCTTTAAGCTGACATAGCCTGTGTGCTTCTTTGAATCCCACGCAACTTCATGGGGAGCATCCACCTGTACAAAGACTTCAATGGTAACTTTGTCATCATAAATCCTTTCTTAGGATCAGTCACTTCACTCTAGGCCATAAAATTGGAAAATCCCCAATCGTTTTATTTATGGAAGAACAAATGACTAATACGACGACTGAACGATTTTTCATCATCTCCGTAATTTATTATCTTCAGCACTGCTTGTGTATGACAAGTCCGTGACGTGGAGTCAGATTCAGCATTGCTCTGGAGAAAGAATGCTACACTTTTTTGGTGCGGTCTCTCTGGATAAAAGTGTGGCACACCATAATCTTCCATGGCAGATTTCGCACAAAACACGGAGGACTAAGGACCGACTCACTCAGTCTGCTGAAGCGCTCCACAGTGAACCGAAAGGTCTCCTTGGAGCGCTCACTGGTTTCATCCTCCTTGTCCTCCTCTGCGTTGCTATGTCCATCACTCGGGGCCGCGTTCCCATTGATCACAGTGTTCTGGGTAATTCTTGATGGGTCGTCTGTATCTCCAGCTTCCATCTCCATGTTCTTGGGCTCGCTCATCTGCTGCTTGCCCGCTTTCTGCTGCTGCTGCTGCTGGTTCATGTTGGCCGCGGCCTGGGCTGCGGGCCGGTGGGCGCGAGGCGGCGGCGGGGCGGCCTCTTCCTGCTCCTCCCACGCGTCATCGGCGGCAATTTTATTGATCTTTTCAAAGAACCAGCTTTTGGTTTTGTTGATTTTCTCTGTTGATTTTCTGTTTCAATTTCATTGATTTTGACTCTAATTCTTACTAGTTCTTCTCTTCTGCTTACTTTGGATTTTATTTGATCTTCTTTTGCTAGTTTTCCAAGGTAGAAACTTAGGTTATTCATTTTGAATCTTTCATCTTTTCTAATAGCTACCTTTAATGCTATAAATTTCCCTCTACACACTGCTTCCACCACATTCCACAAATTTTGATAAGTTGTGCTTTTGTTTTCATTTAGCTTAATAGATTTTAAATTTTCTCTTGAGATTTCTTCTTGATCCATATGTTACGTAGAAGTATGTGATTTAATCTTCATGTATTTTCAGATTTTTCAGTTATCTTTCGGTTATTAATTTCTAACTAAATTTCCTTATGATCTGAGAGCAGACATTGTAGGATTTCCATTTTTTTTTTTTTAAGTTGTGTTTATGTCACAGAACGTGGTCTATCTTGGTGAATGTTCCATGTGCTCTTGGGATAAATGTGTATTCTGCTGTTGAAGTGGTTGATAGACGTCAATTATATCCAGTTGATTGATGGCGGTATTGAGTTCAACTGCATGTCCTCAGTGATGTTTTTGCCTGCTGAATCTGTTTATTTCTGGTAAGGGGGTGTTGAAGTCTCCAATTATAATAGTGAATTCATCTATTTCTCTTCTATAGTTCTACCAGTTCTTGCCTCACATAGCTTGATACTCTTTTTAGGTCCATATACATTAAGGATTGTTATGTCATCTTGAAATCTGTACCTGTTTATCTTTTTTAATGCCTCTCTTTATTCTTGATAACATTGTTTGTTGTGAAGTCTGCTCTGTCTGAAATTAATATAATTACTGCTGCTTTCTTTTGATCATTATTTGCCTGATATATTCTCCTCCATCATTTATTTTTAATCTATATTTATTTTTATATTTAAAGTGGGTTTCTTATGAACAACACATAGTTGGGTCATTTTTTTTTAATCCATTCTGACAATCTCTTTAATTGTGTATTTGGGCCATTGATATTAGAAATGATTATTTATATATTAAATTAATATCTATCATATTTGATATACTATTTGTTGTCCTCATTTGTTTCTTTTTTAAATTTAACTTAATTTTAAGTTCACAGGATGTGCAGGTTTGTTACATAGATAAATGTGTGCCACGATGGTTTGCCACACCCATCCACCCAACAGTTAGGTGTTTAGCCCTGCATGCATTAGCTGTTTATCTTGATGGTCTCCCTCCCTCTGACACCCCGACAGGCCCCAGTGTGTGTTGTTTCTCTCCCTGTGTGCATGTGTTAAGCTTTTTGATGTGCTGCTCGATTCAGTTTGCCAGTATTTTATTGAGGATTTTTGCATCAATGTTCATCCGGGATATTGGCCTGAGGTTTCTATTTTGTTGTATCTCTGCCAGGTTTTGGTATCAGGATGATGCCAGCCTCACAAAATGAGTTAGGGAGGAGTCCCTCCTTCTCAGTTGTTCAGAATAGGTTCAGAAGAAATGGTACCAGCTCCTCTTTGTACCTCTGGTAGAATTCAGTTGTAAATCCATCTGGTCCTGGGCTGTCTTTTGGTTGGCAGGCTATTTATTGCTGCCTCAATTTCAGAACTTGTTATTGGTCTATTCAGATTCCCACACAATAATTCTTCCTGGTTCAGTCTTGGGAGGGTGTATGTGTGCAGGAATTTATCCATTTCTTCTAGATCTCCTAGTTTATTTGCATAGAGGTGTTTATAGTATTATCTGATGGTTGTTTGTATTTCCGTAGAGTCAGTGGTGATACTCTCTTTATCATTTCTTATTGTGCCTGTTTGGTTCTTCTCTCTTTTCTTTATTATTCTAGCTAGCAGTCTATCTATTTTATTCATTTTTCAAAAAAATAGCTCCTGGATTTGTTGATTTTTTGAAGGATTTTTCATGTCTCTATCTCCTTCAGTTCCACTCTGATCTTGGTTATTTGTTGTATTCTGCTAGCTTTGGGGTTTGTTTGCTTTTAGATCTCTAGTTCTCTTAGTTGTGGTGTTAGGGTGTTGATTTGAGATCTTTCTAGCTTTTTGATGTGGGCATTTAGTGCTATAAATGTCCCTCTTAACAATGCTTTAGTGCAGCTAAAACAGTGCATCCCAGAGATTCTGGTATGTTGTCTCTGTTCTCATTGGTTTCAAAGAACTTCTTGATTTCTGCTTTAATTTCATTATTTACCCAGGAGTCATTCAGGAGAAGGTTGTTCAATTTCCATGTAATTGTGTGGTTTTGAGTGAGCTTCTTAATCTTGAGCTCTAATTTGATTGTACTGTGGTCTGAGAGACTGTTTGTTACGATTTCAGTTATTTTGCACTTGCTGAGGAGTATTTTATTTCCAATTATGTGATTGATTTTGGGTAAGTGCCATGTGGTGCTGAGAAGAAAGTATGTTCTGTTGTTTTTGAGTGAAGAGTTCTGTAGATATCTATTAGGCCCACTTGATCCAGAGCTGAATTCAAGTCCTGAATATCCTTGTTAATTTATTGTCTCAATGATCTGTCTAATATTGACAGTGGGGTGTTAAATTCTCCCACTCTTATTGTGTGGTAGTCTAAGTCTCTTCATAGGTTTCTAAGAACTTGTTTTATGAATCTGGGTGCTCCTGTATTGGGAGCATATATATTTAGGATAGCTTGCTCTTCTTTGTTCAATTGAACCCTTTGCCATCATGTAATGCTCTTCTTTGCCTTTTTTGATCTTTGTTGGCTTATTAAAGTCTCCTTTGTCAGAAACTAGGATTGCAACCCCTGCTTTTTTCTGCTTTCCATTTGCTTGGTACATTTTCCTTCATTTCTTTATTTTGAGCCTATATGTGTCTTTGCATGTGAGAGGGGACTCTTGAATACAGCACACCAGTGGGTCTTCACTCTATTCAGCTTGCCATTCTGTGTCTTTTAATTGGGGCATTTAGTCCATTTATATTTGAGGTTAATATTTTTATGTGTGAATTTGATCCTGTCATCATGATGCTAGCTGATTATTTTGCAGACTTGTTGATGTAGTTGCTTCATAGTGTCATTGGTCTTTGTACTTCAGTGTGTTTTTGTAGTGGCTGGTACCATTTTTTCCTTTACATATTTAGTGCTTCCTTCAGGAGTTTTGCAAGGCAGCTTGGTGGTGACAAATTCATTCAGCATTTGCTTGTCTGGAAAGGATTTTATTTTTTTTCTTCCTCACTTATGAAGCTTAGTTTGGCCAGATATGAAATTTTTGGTTGGAAATTCTTTTCTTTAAGAATGTTGAATATTAGCCCCCAATCTCTTCTGGCATGTAGGGTTTCTGCTGAAAGGTCTACTGTTAGTCTGATCAGCTTCCTTTTGTAGGTACCTGGCCTTTCTCTCTGGCTGCCTTAACATTTTTTTCCTTCATTTCAACCTTAACAAAATCTGATGATTATGTGTCTTGGGGTTGATCTTCCCATCAAGTATCTTTCTGGGGTTCTCTCAATTTCCTGAATTGGAATGTTGGCCTGTCTTGCTAGGTTGGGACATTTCTCCTGGATGATATCCCAAAGTATGTTTTCCAACTTGGTTGTGTTCTCTCCATCTCTTTCAGGTGCCCCAATCATTCATAGGTTTGGTCTTGTTATGTAATCCCATAGTTCTTGGAGGTTTTGTTCTTTCCTTTTTATTCTTTTTTTTTTTTTTTTTTTTAAATCTAATCTTGTCTGTCTGTCTTATTTCAGCAAGAGAGTCTTCAAGCTCTGAAATTCTTTCCTCCACTTGGTCTATTCAGTTATTGATACTTGTGGTTGCATTGTTAAGTTCTTGTGTTGCATTTTTCAGCTCCATCAGATCATTTATGCTCCTCTCTGAACTACTTATTCTGGTTAACAGCTCCAGTAATGTTTTATCATGGTTCTTAGCTTCTTTACGTTGGGTTAGAACATGCTCCTTTAGCTCAGCAAAGTTCGTTATTACTCACCTTCTGAAGCCTACTTCTATCAATTCATCTATCTCATCCTCCGTCCAGTTCTGTGCCCTTCCTGGAGAGTTTTGCAATCATTTGGAGAAGGAGAGGCATTCTGGCTTTTTGAGTTTTCAGTGTTTTATCATTGATTCTTTCTCATCTTTGTGGGTTTATCTAGCTTTGATCTTTGGAGTAGCTGACCTTTGGATGGGGTCTTGGTAGGGGACTTTTCTGTAGATGCTGTTGTTGTTGTTGTTGCTTTCTGTTTGTTTATTTTTCTTTTAACAGTCAGGCCCCTCTTCTGTAGGGCTGCTGCAGTTTGCTGGGGATGCACTCCAGACCCTATTCACCTGGGTCCTTCCTGTCACCAATGGAGGCTGCAGAACAGCAAATATGGCTGCCTGCTCCTTCCTCTGAGAGCTCTGTCCCAGAGGGGCACCGACCTGATGTCAGTGGAATGCTCCTGTATGTGTCTGGTGACCCTTGTGGGGAGAGTGTCACTCAGTGAGGAGGCATGGGATCAGGGACCTGCTTAATGAAGTACTCTGGCTGCGCCTTGGTGGAGGGGGTGCATTGCACTGCGGGGAATCTCACTCATCTGGAATGCCCAGATTCTTCAGAGTCAGCAGGGGGAAAGACTAAGTCCACTGATCTGCAGCGACTGCAGCCACCCCTTCTCCTAGGGACTCTGTCCCAGGGAGATCAGAGTTCTGTCTGTAAACCCTGGCTGGAGTTGCTGAAATTCCCAAAGGGAGGCCCTGCGTGGTGAGAAGCAATGGGTCTGGGTCTAGCCTAAAGAGGCTGTCTGGCCATGATCTGTCACAGCCACTGTGCTGCGCTATGGGGAATTCCTCCTGGGTCCGAAGTGCCCAGTCTCCCTGGCACTGGCAAGGGAAAACTGACAGACTGGAGCTGCAGTGATAGCTGCTGACCCTCCCCCCAGGTGCTCAGTCTTCTTAAGCTGCAGTGATGATGACTGCCCCTCCCCCTGGGAACTTGGTTATCTTAGGCAGCAGGCAGCTGCAGTGATGGCTGCCACCCACCCCCCCCTCCCCGGGAGCATAGTCATCTTAGGCAGCAGACAGCTGCAGTGAAAGTGGCTGCCCCCAACCACCCAAACTCTGTCATCTTAGATAGTCTCCAGCTGAGTGGCTGCCAAGAATCTGCACAGCTCTGTGCTTGGGACCCAAGGCCCTGGTGGTGTGGCTCATGAAGGGGATCTCATGATCCTCAGGATGCACAGATCTGTGGAAACAGTGTGATTTCCTGGATGAGGTAGCAAAATCACTCACCACCTCCCCTGGCTAGGGGTGAGCCCTGTGCAGCTCCCTGGTAGGCTGTTACTCTACCCTACTTTTCCTTACTCTCCATGGGTCACACCAACTGCCTAATCAGTCCCAGTGAGAGAACCTGAATACCTCAGTTGCTGGTGCACAATTCACTTGCCATTTACCTTCTTCTCTGTGGGAGTCTCCCACAGCTATTTCTAGTTGGCCGTCTTGGCCCTCTCCAAGTTATTTTGCCTTTATTTTTTGTTTTTGTTTTTGTCATCCACAATTTCCTTGCCTTTTGTGGTTTTAATTAAGCACTTTATATTATTTAGTTTTCTCTCTTTTCTTACCATATAAGTTATACAGTTTTAAAACTTGTTTCAGTGGTTGCCCTAGAGTTTGCACTATACATTTACAACTAATTCAAGTTCATTAACAAATAACAATGTGCTACTTCATGGCTAGTACAAGTACCTTGTAGTAACAAAATAGTCTCTCCTATCCCTTGAATCACTCTGTCATTCATTTCATGTATGCATAAGCAAATGTATATATAACATAAATATTTTATATAGACGTATGTAATCGATTACATTGTTTTTATTATTTTGAACAAACTTTTATCGGTTAGATCAGTTAAGAATAAGAAAAATAAGGTTTTTATTTTACCTTCACTTATTCTTTCGACACTGTTCTTTTTTTAAATGTAGATCCAAGTTTCTGAACTATATCATTGTCCTTTTCTCTGAAGAACTTCTTTTAACATTTCTCACAAGGCAGGTCTACTGGCGTCACATTCTTCCATTTTTGTTTGAGAAAATCTTTATTTCTCCTTCCCTTGTGAAAAATTACTTCACAGAGTACAGGATTCTAAGTTGGTGATTTTTTTCTCTCAATACTTTAAATATTTCACTCCATTCTCTTCTTGCTTGCATAGTTTTTGAGAAGTCAGACAGAATTTTGATCTTTCTCCTCTGCAGATAAAGTGTTTTCTACTTCTGCTTTCTTTCAAAATTAAAAAATTTTTTTTTTTTATTTCTCAAAGTTTGAATATAATATAACTAGGTGTAGGAGTTTTTGGCATTTATTCTACTCAGTGTTCTCTGAGCTTCCTGGATCTGTGGCTTGGTGTCTGACATTAATGTGAGGGAAATCCTCAGTCATTACTGCTTCAAATATTGTTTCTCTTCCTTCCTCTTTTTCTTCTCCTTCTGGTATTCTCATTACATGTATGTTATGCTGTTTTAGCTGTCCCACTTATTCTTGGAATTCTTTTTTTTTTTTTTAAGACAGAGTCTCACTCTGTCACCCAAGCTGGAGTACAGTGGCACAATCTAGGCTCACTGAAACCTCTGCCTCCTGGGTTCAAGTAATTCTTCTGCCTCAGCCTCCTGAGTAGCTGGGGTTACAGGTGTGCACCACCACACCTGGCTAATTTTTGTATTTTTAGTAGAGATGGGGTTTCACCATAGTGGTCAGTCTGGTCTCGAATTCCTGACCTTGTGATCCACCTGCCTTGACTTCCCAAAGTGCTGGCCTTACAGATGTGAGCCACTGTGACCAGGCTATTCTTGGAATTCTGTACTGACTTTATTCAGTCTTTTTTCTCTTTGCTTTTCATTTTTAGAAGTTTCTATTGTTGTTTAGAGATCTTTCCTCAGCCATGTCCAGTCTACTAATGAGCCCCTCAAAGTTACTCATTTATTTTAGTGTTTTTAATCTTTAGCATTTCTTTTTGTTATTTTCTTTTTTTGTCTAGCATTTCTCCTTGATTTTTAAAATCTCTCTGCATACATTATCTATCTGTTGTTGTGTGTTGTCTACTTAAATCCATTAAATCTCTTTTAATTAAAGCATATTAATTATAGTTGTTCTTTAATTCCTGGTCTGATAATTCCAACATTTCTGCGATATCTGACTCCAGTTCTGATGTTTGTTCGTTATCTTCAAGCTGTTGTTGCCTTTTTAGTATGTCTTATGATTTTTTATTGATAGCTAAACTTTAGTGATGTAGTAACAAGGTGTTGGGGGAGAGGAAGTGTTCTATAGTCCTATGATTATATTTCAATCTTTTGGTGAGTCTGTGCCTTTGGACTGTGAAATTCTGAGTGCCTCTCAGTTTTTTACCCCTTAGGTGGGACAGGATGGCTAGAAGGGGCTAGAGCTGGATATTTCCCTTCTCCCACATAGAAGGCCAGAGGGAGCTGGAGCTGGGTATCTCCCTTCACCCAGGTCGGTTAGGCCCTGAGAATACCCCAGAAGGTTGGGCTCTAGTAAAATACTTTCTCCTGAGGGCAGGCTGTGTTAAGAACAGAATGCTTTGGTATGTTTCATATATGTTTTTTTCCCCTTCCCTCTGGAAGCACCAGGGGAGTTTTCTTCCATATTTGCCATGAGAACCTAATAGAGCTCCAGGTGGTAGGACTCACAAAAGTGTGGGGCTTCCCTGTGATTGGGTCCTCCTGGAGTTTTTAACTCTGAGGCTTGTCTACACTGAGACTCCAGCATTTTATCGATGACACTTCAGGTTTTCCTACCCCAGCACTGCTTCCCACAGAGGCTCTGTCTCAGGTAAGTTGTGATTCTCTGTGTCTGAGGCCCTGTGACCTCATCTCCCTGATTAATCTAAGAATTATTGATTTTTCAGCTTGTTCAGCTTTTTACTTCTTTGGACAGACTGGCAACTTCTAAGCATCTTACATAAGTGACCAGAAACTTCCAGTTTCTGACCTACTTTTATGGGGAAATCTAGAATTGTCTCTAGATAATGTTTAAGGGAAGAAGGTCATGTTTTTATTTATTAAAAGTAAGTGAAAAACATTTTTCAGTATTGTAGTCCTAAAACATGTTGCAAAGCTGCTACATTTCGTGTATTTTTTTACATCCTGGTGAATGCGACGGCTAACAACACAGAGGCCTAACTCTTCCTTTTGATTGCAGACGTAATATGCTTATAGCGACTTATCACTGTGACAGGATAATTTTTTAAATGTATCTTTTTTCTTTCTAGCTGATGTACAGTTGGATTCATTTCATTAACATGCAAATTATATAGCATTTCAGTGCATTTTGCTAGTTTGTACGTATTTTATGTAAAATTTTAATCATAATTTGACATACATGGAAAAAAGTATACAGATCATAAACATACAGCTGAATAAATTTTTGCAGAGTAAACAAACCAATTTAACCAGCCCCCACATCAAGAAAGAAAACATTCTCAGAGACACAAAAGCCTTCCTGTGCTTTCTTGCCCCTTCCTGTGCTACTCTTTCCTTCCATTTACAAAAGTAACTACTATTTTGTCTCCAAATAGCTTTGGACTTGTTATTATAGAAGCATACAATATTTACTCTTTTGTCAGGCTTCTTTTTCTCAGTGTTACATTTATGAGATACATTTATGCTGTTAAAGATAGTTGTAGGGTTCATTCATTTTCATTGCTATATAGAATTTCACTATGTAAATATACCAAGGTTTATATGTCCATTATACAAATGACATTTGGGTTGTTTCAAATGTGGGGCTATCACAAATAGTGTTGCTATGGATATCCATTTACATACAATACATTTCAAAAACATATGTATGCACTTTCATCGGGAATATATCTAGGAATGAGAGGGCTAGCTTATAGTGTAGGCCTTATACACTGTTTAGCTTTAGTAGATATGACAGTGGAGTCTTTTAGTCTCCCAAAAATTCCCCCTGAAAACAAAGCAGACTAGGATTGTAGGGGGAAAATTATGGATGATGTATTCAAAAAACTGGGGAAAAAAATCCCTACATATTCCAGAATAGAAGGGAACATGCACAAAGCACCAAGATAAATAATTGTGTGGTAGGGCTGGTAGGGAAATAAAAAAGATGTCTACCAACGTATTGTACAAGCCAGGGAAATTAAAAAAAAAAATCATCAACACATACCTCGCAAAAGAGGGGACACTACGCTACCTGGGGGAAGCATCTGACAACAACCAGCAAAAGTGAGGTAAGTCCTCACAGGATTCAAATTGTAAGTAAATGCAAAAAACTGCACAGCCCTGGGAAGATTCCACCGTGCTGTGTCAGGTTACATCTTCCAGAATTTCAGGGATATTTGACAAATCTCCCTTCATGAGTTTTCAGGATACACTAGGAGGAATCAAAATCAAATTGACTAGAACATAAATATTAGGGGCAAATAAAGAGAAAAGTTTCTGATAATAAGGGAGGAGTGTTGCACTGGAAGCACATCCCAAAAGATACCACACAAGCAAAATAAAAATCTAAAGCTGAGAGCTCTGTGGAGCTAAATTCAACACTGTCCAGATTGTAGGCTGTAGATCTGATTATGTCCTTAACCAGATGTGCCATCATGGGAAGTTACGTGTCGTCTTTCACCTCCAGTGAAAACAGTAATCAGTTTGTTATTTATTATTTACTCATGAAATTCATGAGTTTGTTGTAAAAATGTAATGTAGTAATGCTTGTCAAGTGTCTACCTACTCCCTGAATGTAGTAAGTACTATAATTAATGGCTATGATTACTGTTGTTACCTTATTGTACTTCCTAGTTGCATTTGATATTGTTGTCTGTTTTCTACTTCTTAAAATACTTGCTTCTTGCTTCTTCTGGCTTATATAATGCCATTTTCTAGTCCTTTTTTCCTCTTATTTCTACATTTCTGTGATTCTCTTTATGACTTTCTCTTTTCGTGATTTAAAGTCAATATTCCTCACGGTTCTGACTTCGACATTTGTTTTTTCTGTATATGTGTAACAGTGGTTGACAACCTTGATTGATTACTACAATCACTGGGGAGCTTTTCCAAATCCTGATTCCCAGGTTGCACCCCAGACCAGTAAATCAGATTCTCTGGGGAGAGGAACCAGACATCAGTGTATTTTAGAGTTTCCAGGTGATTCCTTTATGCAGCCAAAGTTTAGTACCACTGCCATACAATCTCTTTGGATGATCTCATCCTCTCTGGTAGGTTTGATTACCATTTATAGCCATGGTTTTCAATCCTGGCTGCATATCATGATCACTTGGGGATAGCAGTTTTGTTTTGTTTTGTTTTGTTTTTAAATCGGTGCCTTTGCCTCTAACCCCAGAGCTGCTGATTTATGTAGCCTGAGGTAGAGCATTGAATGAATGTATCTGTTATAGTTGTGGAAACCAGATTATCAAGTACAAAAGAAATGCATTTGAAGAGCAAGTAGGCATTTCATGAGAACCTGAGGAATTCTCCGATAAATAAAATGAATTTGTTAGTGCATGGATTTTTGACAAATAATTTGGCTGCTAAGAGCTCTAATTTGCTTTCTTTCTAACAATTGTCTATATGACTTTGAAAGTTTGACTGAATGGATATTATATACTTTAAAAAACATTTTTAAAAATAATCATAGATACATAGAAAGTTGCAAAATTAATACACAGAGCCTCATGAACCCTTCAACCAGTTTCTTCCAATGGTGACATCTTATATAGCTGTAGCACAATATCAAAACCAGGAAACTGACCTGGGTACAAAACATTCAATAGACAACAGACTTTGTTCAATTTTCACCAGTTTTTAAATGCACCTTTGCGTTTGTGTGTGTGTGTTATTCTATGCAATTTTATTTCATGTATAGATTTCTATAACTCCTACCACAATCAAGATACAGAAGTATTCAAGCAACACAAAGAAACTCTGTCATGCTATCCCTTTATTAGTCACACCTACCTCCACCCCTGACCCCTGACAACCACTAATCTTTTCTCCATCTCTTTGTCATTTCAAGGATGTTGTACAAATGGAACCATAAAGTATATAAACCATGGGTTGGCCTTTTCTATTTAGCATAATGTTCTTGAGCTTCCCCTAAGTTGCTGCACGTAATACTATGTTTTTAAAATCAGAAAACGCAGAAGAGATACAAATTGAGTTTAAACATTTGGAAAAAACTTCTTTTATCTAAAATACATTGACTTGGGTCATTTAAAAGTCTGTATTTATTTAAATAACTGGGATTTATTCATTTCAGCTGATGGTTTAAAAAAGTATTTTAAAATTCAGGAGAGATTAATTTTTACCTTGTTGGAGAAATATTAATGAGAGTTTCAGGTATCATTTGAAATGAAACATAAACTCAGATTGTGCAGTTTTGAAATTATGCCCTGCAACTTGATATATACTTTCAATATAAAAATTCACAAAGTGAACTCAATTTATCACTGCTACAGACTACCGAGGGCCAATAAGTATTTTATTGACTGTTATATTTGGTGGAAATAAAACTCTGGTAACACTGATTTGGGATTTTATTTAATTTGAAGAAAGTTTTCTAGATTTTACTATTACTGAGGGTTTCTTTTTTTTTTCCTTGTCTGCCATAGCCTCTTATTATTGTCACCTCTCTACAAAATGCTATTATGGTTCCCATATTCAAATGCATTTTCAATTTTATTCATGTTTTTGAGCTACTGACAGCTATCAGTCTTGTGACAGGTAGTATTTATGGTAATATACTCACAAATTGTTTGAAAGAAGAGAAAAGTGAATGATTTATGTCTTGGGTTTAAGAGGTTAAATTTGATTTTATTGTAATAAGACACTTTGAGACAGACTTAGTTTTGCTGCTGTGAGCCTGCTGGAGTTATTATGCCATATTGAGCAAAAGCTTTTATCCATGTTTAGCCAAAAGACATATTCATTCTTGAAAAGAACAATTTCTATTGTCGTTCAAAGAATTGACTTCTTAGTAGGTTTTTGGGAGAGACTTTATACCGTTAATGCCTTGCTTATGTAATACAAACGTAGGAGAGACTCCCAAAAATACATTTTAACTATAAGAACAATTCTTCCAGACTTCTTCTGCTTTTTGATTTAGAGATGACCTCTTCGGCTATGTTTTCCATACACAGCCATGTTTAAAGTAGTATACACTCCCTGTTAAGCCTTTTGACCCCGGTGTTTTCACTTATCTTTCCATTCACAAATGTTCCTTTATGTTGACATGTATAATTTATTAAACAAACAAAAACAACAACAAAAGAGGAAAAGTGTTTGAAAATTGTTTGTCTTGATATGCTTAATTTATTAAGTTTTTACACATTAATAAAAAACAGAGAAAAAACCACAATTGAAACTTGGGAAATATCATGAATGGGCAATTCATAAGAGGAGGACATACATGGCCAATAAATATATGAAGAAATGTTCAACAATATCAGAAACACAGAAATTCAAAATTAAAACCCAACAATTTACACTTTTTTTCCTTTTGATTGTTGAGGATTTTATAAAAATGATAATTTCCTTGCTTGACTACAGATCAGTAAAACAGCTACTTTATGCAGCACCTAGTGTAAATGTATTTTTGACAACATTTGTAAAGGCAATTTGGCAATAAGAGCCAAATACTTAAAAAATGTGCAAATATTTCACATCATTATGTTTTATATCATTCATCATAAGTTTTAAATTGAAACAAATTTAGTGATTAACAATAATAGAATGGCAAGTAAATCATGGAGCATCTATATGATGAAATATTATGCATTAAGGGTGATTTTATGGCCAGACGCGGGGGCTCACTCCTGTAATCCCAGCATTTTGGGAGGCAGAGGCAGGTGGATCACCTGAGGTTGTGAGTTCAAGACCAACCTGGCCAACATGGCAAAACCTATCTCTACTGAAAAAATACAAAAGTAGCCGGGCATGGTGGCATGCACCTGTAATCCCAGCTACTCGGGAGGCTGAGGCAGGAGAATTGCTTGAACCCAGGAGGCAGAGGTTGCAGTGAGGTGAGATCATGCCACTGCACTCCAGCCTGGGTGAGACCATGAGACTCTATCTAAAAAAAAAATAAAGTGGTTTTATAAATCTACACTAGCTATATAAGAGGAGATCCACAATATATTATTAAAGGAAAAACATTTACTTAATTTTTATGTATGATATCAATTTTGTCCTCCAAAATGTATATATGGTGACAGGAAAAAAAGAACACAGAATTCTTAACTATCAATAGTAATCACCTCTGTGCTCAAGAATTATGGTTGATATTTCTCTCTGTGTCTTACCATATTATCCAATATTTTATAATTTACATGATTTATTTAAGATGACAGAAAAGCAGAAATGATTCTGAAATGATAACATGCAATATTTTTAAATGGATCAATACAGAGGATTAAATGATAATAAGTATTGTGACATACCAAAAGGTCTGGGTCAAACTATTCCTACCTCTCTTACCATTTTATATTTGTTAACAACCAGGGACCATATTTGTCATGCTCTTCCTCAAATAGACTGTCTTTTGAAACTTCATCTACCAAATAAAAGTAAGTAAAAGTTAATGAATGTGTTTTCTCAATTTTGTTCAAAAAATTATAGTCGCCATTTATAGGTGAAGAAATAGTTGTTACCAAGTGTGACGAATGATTATATGTGGCATCTTGACTGGGCCATAAGGTGCTAGACATATAGTCTAACATTATTCTGGGTGTATCTATGAGGGTGCTTCTGGATGAGATTAATAATTGAATCAGTAGACCTAATCAGGCAGATTTGTCCCTCTCTCCCAGTGTGGGTGGGCCTCATTCAATCAGTTGAAGGTTTGAAAAGAATACAAGACTGAGTAAGGAAAAATTCTTTCTCTCTGACAGTTTTCCAGCTGGGACATAGTTTTTCGTCTGTCTTTGGACTTGGATTCAAACTTACACCATCAGCTCTCCTGCTTCTCAGACCTTCAGACTCAGATGGAACTATACTATAGGTTCTCCTGGGTCTGGACTTCTCAGCCTCCATAATCACATAAGCCAATTCCTTGTAATAATCTCTCTCTCTCTCTCTCTGTGTATATATGTATATATATACACACACACATATACAGACATATATGTATGTGTATGTGTATAGTTATATATAGTTATATACACATACACACATATGTGTGTATATATAACTATATATAGTATGTGTATATGTATACATATATACATAGAAACATATATATACACATGTATATATGTATATATGTATAAACATGTACAAACACCTGTGTGTATATGTACACACATAGATACTATATGTATATATGTATAGCATGTATACACATACACACACATATACGTGTGTGTGTGTGTGTGTGGTTCTTTTACTCTAGAGAAATGTACACTAGCCAGGTGTGGTGGCTCATGCCTGTAATCCCAGCACTTTGGGAGGCTGAGGCACGAGGATTGCTTGAGCCCAGGAGTTTGAGACCAGCCTAGCAACATAGCAAGTCCCAGTCTCTACAAAAAATAAAAGAAATTAGCCAGGCATAGTGGCACATGCCTGTGGGCCCAGCTACTTGGGAGGCTGACGTGGGAGGATCTCTTCAGCCTGGGAGGTCAAGCCTGCAGTGAGCCATGATCATGTCACTGCACTCTAGCCTGGGTGACAGAGCAAGACCCTATCTTAAAAAGAGAGAGAGAAAAGGGAATATACACTGGGCTGAGTTGATAAAAATGGACAAAAAAACAGATAGATAGTATTGCAGCACTCAGCAGCCTTGTTTTGTTATAATATGCTCAAGTCCTTTGCAGGGTTAAAAGAGTGAAATCATCAGGGGCAAGGACTAATGTGGCCTGTGATAAACATGTTTGCCTGGAGAGACTAAATTTTTTAAAAATCTAATTTTTTATTGACTATCTCCCAATATTTTTTTCTGCTTTCTAGATGACTTTTTAAACTTCATTTTCTATGAAGTGTTTACATTTTATTTATCCTTTTTTAAAGAACTATCGCTTGTTCTCCATCTTTAAAAAAAAAAATTTCTCTATTTCATAGATGTCATATATATAGCCTCTTGACTCTCTGAGAAAATTAATTTGTTTTGTTTGTGTTCTGTTTTAGAGGTTTCCTCAAATGTGTGATGACCTTAGCTGATTATTTTTTTTAAAAGAACTTCTAACATTTTTCATTAAGGAGTAAGTAGTGTATATTCATTAATGGGCAATGATCTTAAATGAACAATTTGATAAATTTTTACATATGTATAAACTTATATAACAATATCCAATCAAAATATAGAATATTTCCACCACGCCAGATAATAACCTCCAGAGGTAATCACTATCCTAACTAATAATACCATAGATATTTTGGGCTATACTTAAACTTCATATAAACAAAACATAAAATATACATGTTTTTGTAACTAGTTTTTACCAAAAATGTCGCCCATGCGATTTATCCATGTTGTTACATGTAGTATAGTTAATTCTTTTTTAAAAATTGTAATTATGATTACAATTACTATTATTATAATTGCTATTAATTTAATAACTATTGTATAATTATTCAACTGTGTATACATATTATACTTTATCCATTTTCCCATTGATATTTTGATAATTTTCAATCTGAGGCTATTATGAAAAAAATACTATGAACATTCTTTTACCATGTTTTGGTAGACACATGTACTAGATTCTCTTGAGTAAATACCTATGACTAGAATTCCTGAGTTGTGTGGTAGGTATGTGTTAGATTCGGTAGACACTGATGAATAGTTTTCCAAAGTAGTTGCATCAATTTATGCTCACACCAGGTAACAATGTATAAGAGTTCAAATTACTCCAGATCTTCCCCAACACTTGATGTCGTCAGTTTTTTCCGTTTAAGCCATTATGGTGGTTTTATGGTGACATCCCATTGTCATTTCAGTTGTATCCCTGATGACTAATGTTAAGTGCATTTTCCTATGTTTTTGGACATTTCCGTATACTCTTTTGTGATATTTGTTTTCAAGTCTCTCACTCATTTTTACAAATTAGGTTGTCTTTTACTTATTTGAAGGAGTTCTTTATATGATCTCATTAGCGTTTTGTCAGACATCAGATATTTACTACAAATATATCCATCCTATTTGTGCCTTTAGTTTTTATTGTGTTAATAATATCTTGTGATGAACCAAGTTCCTTAATTTTAATGTAGTTCAACATATCCATTTACTTTTTTTTTGGTTAGTGCTTTTCATGCCCTTTAGGAAATTTTTTTCTACTATAGGATCATGGATATATTCTCCTATAAATTCTTCTCAACACTTAATTTTTTTATGATTAGGTGTATGATCCATCTTTAACTGGATGGATGTGTGATTTTGTATATCTTATGAGATAGAGGTAAAGGTTTACTTTTTTCACATACATATTCAAATGATGTTTTCCTCAGTCTCCATTGGTCTTCTGCACACACTACCTAGCATTCAGTCAAAGATAATAAGACACAAAAAAGCAAGGGAAAAGCAACCTATTATCAAGAGATAAAGTGGTCCACAGAAATAGACATCAAGAGTGATGCTGTAAAATCTAACTGGAAGTTCTCTGTACATAGATAGGATGTGTAGACAGTTAGGCAACACTTTGTGGGCTTCAGTTATTCGCTGGCTTTTATATAGGAACTCATGATGTCAGTGTAAGTACTGTTTTAAGGAGATTCAGTTTTTGCCATAAAGAACCTTCCAATCCTCTGCCCCACTTGAAGGGGTAAAGGGGAGCTAGCAGCCTGTGTTTTCTTTCTGGTCTTTCACGTAATCACTCTGTTTTAGTCCTGTCAGTCACTCCTTCTACCTTCTAGTGAAAGTGCCCCCAATTACTGAGCCTTTTCAAGTTTTGGAGGGGCCATTTAGCTTGTTTGTCATTGATATTCCCCTTTGTATAGACTGAGAGTTAGATTCTCCAGATTTACTTACCAGGTCTACCACTTAACAGCTTTCTTGCGAACTCACTCTGCTTCAGTTTCATCACCTGTTAAATGGAGATAATGTTACTAACCTCACAGTATTATTGTAAGATTAACTAAAATAAATTATGTGAAGCTTTTGTAATAATGCTTAGCACATAATGAATGTTCCAAAATTGTTAGGTATTATCAGCTCTTTCATTCAGCTTATTTATTTACCATTCCATTTGCTTTTATCTTCCAAAAAATGTATAAGTGTGTATCTTTAGTATCTCCTCTCACATTTCTTTTGTTCTTTTAAATTCCTTTCCTATAATTTTGAGAAAATTTATAAAGAAATTTAATGTAAAAACATGTTCAATACACATATTTAATGAAAATTTATTCAACTGACAAATTCAAAAGTTTAAATTGCTGCAAAGACTCTTTTTATAATTATTCCAGACCATGACTGTAAAATCACTGAGCTACATGGTCTCTAAGGTTTGTTCCAGATTAAATTTTATGAATGAATGACATAAAAAATCATGCCCATGAAAACAGTGAATTTCATATTTTGAAGAAAGCTAAAATCATTTGTTTACATTTTTCTCTGTTTTCCAGAGTACTCACATTCCTACCTGATTGGATATTGGCTGGTTGATTGACAGGTGTGAAAAATACTTTGGGGCAGCTCTTTGGAAAAGACATGGAAAGCTATATAAATTCTTTGATCAAATTTAAATACCCTTAAGCAACCTCCATTAACCTTGAATACCTCAAGCTGTTCCCACAGGCTCTTGAACTTACTCAAAGCTCAAATCATATTCAGTGTAAGAACAAGTCCATCCATAGAATTATATATACATGTGAGTCAGTGTTGTTTTAATGGATTTAAAAAGTTTGAATAAAATATTTTTATGAATACAATTATGGTATTAGTACCTATTTTATATCTATATTATTTATGCTAAATATGGTAAATAGATTATAGTTAATACAATACTATATTAAAAGATCATATTATTTTATTCATGTTAAAAAAATATTCACAGGCAAAATAACATTTAGGTTTTCTCTGTTGCTTCTGTCAGTTTTAAGGCAGGTTATTGATGTTTTTGTGATTTTTAAAAAATGAATGAATGACCTAAAAGTTAGGGGCCTTTATTTATTTTTCTCATAAAAATTTTTCTTAAAAAAGTCACATTGTGGCTGCATAACATTTTCTAATTGTGTGTGTATGCATGTGAGTACATGTGTGAATATATGTATGTTTGTTGTATGCATATGCATATATTCATATGTGTGTGTGTATGTGTGTGTGAAAGAGAGTGAGAGACATGAACCTAGCCATAATGACCCAGCCTCAGCTGGGCTTAGTCATTTTATGTAGATCATACGCAGCTAAAATTAAAGTCAACTGGTTTTAAGGTAAGTTGGGGAAATACAAAACATAAATAAGGCAAAGAAAAATAGGAGGGGGGATCTCCTAGCAATTAGCTATTTCAGACTCTGAAATGATATCCCAAGAGAAGTCGAGGAGGCTCGATCACTTGAATCATTCAAAATTGGACTGGACTAAGCCTGGAAGAATATTCCATTGGGAGTAATCATGCTTTGACAGAGAAAGACTGAAAGATCTTTTCCAATTCTAATTGCCATGATCCTGTGTAATTCAATTTGAAATGGCCTCACTATTCTAATTCACAAAGATTCTATTTTTACTAACTCTTTCTTTTTCATAATCCTGCTTCTGATATCACTACTCCTTTAAAAGGAAAAAGAAACCCTCGAGCTTGGTTTCCAAGTATTCACTGAATTACACCCTTTATTTCCTTTTTTTTTTTTTCTCCAGACGGACTGTTGTGCAGACTCAGGCAGCTCACTCTGGACTGGGCAGCAGACAGTGATTATCATCACCCCCTGCTTTCATCCATTACGGCGGGTGTTAGCAGGTAAGGGTGAGGGCTGACAAAGAGGTTTTCAAAACTGGTCAGCATAACTGCTTCCAGGAGGCCAGTTCAGGATAATCTATTGAAATATGGATCGGAAATATGGCCAGCCCGGGCTGAATACCTCTATCTGTTGCATTTAAGCCAAAGCAACAGAATGCTTTCATGGGGGAAAACTAACAAAAGCCATAATTACATGTGGAGAATTGTCTGTTCATATCATTTGGCGTTAATTTTGTGAAATGGTTGCCATTCTGTCTGGGTTCAGCGTCTGTCTCAGCCACTTTATTTGTTTTGAGATGCTGCAGGGGTAAGGTCCCTGGAGACTTGAGTCCTGGAGGCCTTCTGGTTTCCAGGAGCCAATTTGTGACAAGATCAAAGGGGTCTAAAGTCCCAAGAGCCTGAATTACACTGTGGAATTTACTGGTATATCTCATTTTACAGAGCACTTCCGTGTTTGAAAGGTATTAGGGAGCAAATTTTAGTGAATCGAATTTTATTAACCCACTAACATATTATACTTCCCATTGGTAATGGTCCCTGGACTCCAGCTTTCATTTTTCCTTGTCTATCTAGTAATTAATGATCAAAATTGAAGTGGAGCCATGCAGTGAATTTCTTTATAAATCAAGAATGCTTTGTAACATCAGTGTTTTATAGTGTTTTCTTTCATATATAACTTTTATACAACAATTTGAGGAAATGAAGAACTAAAACAAAAAAAATTCTGAAAATTTGAGGTAAAATTTTCAAACACTTCCAAAACAGTAATAATGATACCTTAAAATTCAAACAATTATACAGATAATATTTAAATTCCTGGAGTGAAAAAAGCATGCTACTAATGCTAATTTTTTATCTTGAAATATTTCAAAGATATAGAAAAGCATCAACAATAATATAACAAATGTGTATTATATACCATTCAGAATTCTAATATGTGAACAAATTTTCTTTATTAATTAAAAAAATTAAACCTGTACTTAGAGTTGAAGAATGTTTAATCTCTTCCCTGGTACTATTTTTCCTTCTCCCTCTCTAAAATAACTTCTATCCTGAAGTAGGAGTATATTCTGACCATTTATTGTCTATATTTTTACTATATTTCTATGAATCCCTAATTGGTAAATAGTTTTTTTTGTGAGAATTTTATTTTCTACATCTTATTTTCATTCAATATTTTATTTTTAAGATCTATCCATATCAATACATGTGGATTAAGATTTTTAAAATTTAACAGATATGGAACATTCCATTATTATTGACTTATCCTACTCCATTATTGTTTAGTTATCCATTATTTTAATGATATGCATTTAGGTTGCATCCAATTTTTTACAGCTGTACTGTGCAGCATGTCTCCTTATGCATAAATGTTCAAACTTCTTTAATGTCTCTAACAAGAAATAGAGTTTCTGGATCTAGAATATGCATCTTCATCTTCACTGTATACTACCAAATGCTCTCGAAATTTATTGCTCTCACCAACAATGATGTAATCAAATTGATCAATCTTTCCCTTTAAGATTTATGCTTTCTGGGTTTGGTTTAAGAAATTCTTCCATCCCCAAATTATAAAAATATATTTGTTGTGTGTTCACATTTGCATCTTTAATTCATTTGGGATTTATTTTGGAGTATGACATGAGTTAGGGTTCTAATTACATTATTTTCCATATGGATAGCAAAGCTACTTTCAACACCCACTGGCTTTTAAGGTCATGTCTGCATTCACTGAGGTCTGATGTAAGAGCAGGTTCTGTGAATCCATTTGTGAATGTGTTGACCCTCTCCTAACACCACATTATTTTAGTTGATAAAGTAGTACACGAATTCATGATATCTAATGGAGCAAATCCATCCTTTTTATTTCACTTCTTCAAATTTGTCTTGGCTATCCTTGGACCTTTATATTCTTATATGAATTTTATCAGTTTTTAAAAAAAATCTTCAATACAATAAATTGGTAATAAAAATGTATAACATCTATCCTACTTATATCAAACTACTAAATGTAATTTCTTGGTCATTCATCAATATTAAAGATACCCTGCCATGTCCTGACACTTAACATCTTTGAAAAATAAGCTTATCATGTTCCCTTTCCTCTACAAATAATTACTCTGTGTTTCAGCTCTTTTCATGTCATTGCCATTCTCTCAATTCATGGGCCTCTAATATCCCTTCTGCACCAAGTTTAGACATCCAGTCCTTTCTGTTGTGTCACCATGAGATTACTTTGTAAATGTAACTTCTTTTCAATCCTCTTCTATTTTTCACTTCAATCAATTCTATGCAGAACTTGTAGAGCAATTGCTTTAATGTTTTAATCATGCCACTTTTCTGCCCAAGCATGTAGATTCATATTTGCCATAGGGCTTGAGTGACTCTCAGAGACCATACATCCTATCTCATGGACGAATGACTTGAGTCCCAGAGAGGATTTGCCTTGCCCAGAGTCACACAGCTAGCCAGGAGAAGAATTAGGACTCAGAAAGTAAAGCCTAGTTTAGACTTCAGGTCTTCTGATTCTTGAACCAATTCTCTTTTCACCTTTCACACTGCTTTACTAAACCTTCGGATAGCATTCCTTACATGAGAACACTGGATCAACTGTACTTCATATAAATTCCTCAAATGAAATTCCCTTTCTTAGTCTTACCTCAAAATGTGACTTGTTCCTTCCTACTACCTTGGAAATACAAGCTTCCACCTTGAAAGCCAGCCTCCTTACTTTCCACTGAGCTATGTCTCAACTTCTTGGAAATGTGTACCTTTTTCAGGATGTACCTACTGCTGCTACTGCCACTACTACTCTTAACAACTGCAATACAACCCTCACTTACTGTACTTTACCTGGCTTTTGAGAGACATGACCTCAACTTTCCTTAGTCTACAGATGTGGGATTTGAGACCCAAAGAAGTGAAGTAACCTGCCCAAGTTTACACAGCTTGGTGTAGAACCTGAGTTTCTGTGGACTCCAGAGCTCATGAATTCACTACTTCATTCTGTGCCTCCTAACTCTGTAAGTATTCAGCACTCTTCAACTCTAGATTACTCTTGAATTCAGTTGCACTTACTATTAGCTGCTTTGGGTATATGCTGAACCTTTGTCATAAATGTAGGCTCTAGCCTTGGAGCTGGACAGTATATCCTCTGAATACAGGATCATTGAAAACTTTCTTAAGATTGTCTAGCTCCTCTCAGGGCATCTACTATGAAGCCCTGCTCTGAGCCCTCCTCTGACTGATGAGGGTTTAACTATCCTAGAGATTCCTCTGTGACAACCAGCCAAGAAGCTTCTATGTTGAAAAATCTCCCATTGATTCAGAGACTAAAACTGAGACTTTTATATATATATATATTAAAAAACTATATAATATATATAATTTATATATATAAAATAACAGAGTGAATACAATGCCACTGAGAAAACATGCTTACTGTATTTCAGCCTAATAACTTGTTTGCTGTTGCATAAAGACCAAGAAAAAGCTCTCTCTCTCTCATCATAAGTTACTGTTTCTTTAGCTAGTATTATATACCATTAATTAGAAACCTAAATTCTACCTATCATGTAAAATGTATTACAAAAATTATAGGACATAGTTCTTCAAAAGTAATTTTGTGAGAGTAAAACATAAAAGCATATAAAATTGCTGAAATGAAGAAAACACAAAATACAATGCAGTATGAGGTCCACTATTTGCAGTACTCCAATTCTATTTTCCAGGAGCTTGGATGAGAGTGCTCAGTGGCCAGGCTTGGACAAGGAAGGAAGTTCTGTCCTCATTCCACTTCATCTTGGGCAATTATCTTGCAGCAAGGAAGGGCAATGAGCAATGAGGCTCAGTTCCCAAAAGCCTGATATAAAACACAATTTTAATGCTGTTGGGTTTTTTTAAAATAAAATTTACAAAACAGATTTTTAAACTAATAGACTATTTTTTAACAATTAATTGATTTTTAAAAAGTTAATAGACTTTCATTTTTAGAGCAGTTTTAGGTCTATAGAAAATGTAAGTGGAAAGTATGGAAAATTCCACCCACACCCTCTCCTACCTTACCTTACAGTTTCCCCTATTTTTAACATCTTGCATTAGTGCAGTACATTTATTATAATTGATAAAACAATATTGATACATTATTAACTAAAGTCTACAGTTTACATTAGAGTTGACTCTTGTACATTTTATGGGTTTTGAGAAATGTATAATGAAAGGTATCTACCATTACAGTATCACCAAAACAGATGGTAAGCTAACAAAATTTCACAAAAAGAAGACTAAAAGATGCCATGTTGAAACATTTAACTGTGCTGAAACAAGTTAAATCAACTAAAACTCAACCCAAAACTTAGTGAACTTATTCTTTATAGTTCCTTCCAGACAGAAAAGCAATATAGTAAAAATTAAGTAGTCTTTTCTTTGAAAATTGTAGTTATTTTGATAGACAGTGCTGTCAAAACAGAAAATACGAACACCACGTACTCTAGTTCATTCTCTTTCGTGCGCTGCTCTCATGGTTTGGTGTGAATACTTCATAGTTAAAGTATGTCTTCCCTTGAGGATCACACAGCCGTTTAATTCCTGTTCTGGCATTTGACCTATTGTGTTTATGAGGTTCTATTGAGAAATGGAATTGATGATTTCTTCCATAACCACAAAGAAAAAATTGAGAGTTACTGATTTCAAACCACTATTATAACCTTTCAAGTTTTTCTGGAAAAATGTTTTCTTTCCAAAATGAAAAGAAAAGGAACTCCTTATTAAATGTCTAACTTTTCTGTATCATCACATCCTTCAATATGTTGAATTCACTTCAGACTTGGCTGGAGGAAAGCTGAAGTTCCTCATCTGTAGTTTGGAATCTACCAGGAGATGTCACTTGCTGGCCTAATCTTTATTGGTTCCTGCTTGTTCAGGCATTATTTTCAAGGAGAAGAGTGGATTTTCCATCTGGGGCCCACTCCTCCTGTCTTCCACAATAACTTTCTTGTCAATATACATTCACTGTTCATGCCTCAAAGACCGTCCTTCTCAACCCACGGATGCCCCTGAGGACTCAGAGGAAGCTAGTGCTTATGCTTTCTCCAGTCTCTCTCCTCTTGTGTGAACTGTATGACCTGCCACTTTAAGACTCTTTTGGAGAATCATAATCCAAGTTGCAAAGTCCAACAATTCCTCTGGAGAAATAGTTCTCAACTGGGGGCAAATTTGGGCCCCAGGAGACATATGGCAATGTCTGACAATTTTTTTTTTTGATTGTTACAAACAGGGGAGAGAGTCCTGCTAGCATCTAGTTGGTAGAGGCCAGGGATACTGCTGAACAGCCTGCAGGATGCTCCCCACCCCATCAAAAGATTCTCTGACTCAAAATGTCAATGGTACTGAGGTTGAAAAGCCCTGCTCTAGAGTTTTAATCAGTTGGCCATTTTTGCCATCCCATGTTGAAATATTTTTATTTAAAGCATTACATCTGGATTCTTTTTTCAAGATAATGTCCAGTGTCCAGTGGAAAATGATGTTTTCCTATCACTTTCCTCAAGAATAAAGCTGTAATATTTGCAAAATAGATAACCTTAGTTGTCACTCAAAATGTAAACTGTCATAAGGGATAAGAGATTAACTGATTTCACTGTCAACCTTTACAGTGTCATTATTTTTCCCTGTAACTATCAGCTTGATATCCTTGCTGACGAAGATGTTTTAAAATGGAAGACAATTAGAGGCTTTATGTTTATGAAAAATGAAGTGTTCAGGCACAAAAGAATGCACAGTGGACCTTTTATGGGATGTTTAAAATATCCTTTCATTAAAAGATTTTCTTAAGTGGCTGTTTGTCACTTAATAGGAATCCCCGTTATTGCTACTGTTGTTTTCATGCATAAATACCAGCATCTGTAGGTTTCCAGGATGTTCTTTAGAATTTCACACCACTTGACTTCATGTTGGGTTGCTTCAGATGATTTTTCAATCTTAAAGTCACATCGCATAAAAGCGTATCTTTCAATACACTACAAAAACCATTGGAAACTGGCAGCCAGAGAACAAGATTCTACTCACTAATTAGTTTTGTTTAGTTAGGATGGAATTCACATCTTTTTAAATGAGTTGCCAATATTCTTAAAAATTAGTAGATTGCTCATAAGAATCTAAATTCTTTTTCTTTTCTGAAAAATGAAAAGATCTGGCTTTTTTGGCCAGCATTCCTCCATGACAACAGTCTACTGCAGGAGAATGTATGTTTTAGGCAGGTCTGGCACCTGCTGGCTTGCTCTAGTTACCACTCAGCCTATTGGACACCTGTGGGTCTGCCCACTACAATCATTTCAGGGGATAGACTCCTGCTCCATTGCAATTGAGTTCTGCAACTGCAATGCTTGTTGGTAAATATAACCCAATCCTTGCTGCATAAACTAATATGCAATTCATATGAGAAGGAGCTGAGGCCATTTTGGAGGATGGGAGAAAATGCACTGAGAGCAGAGATTGAGCTGTGAATAAATGGAAGGGAAGGAGTCAAGGTAAGAGCCACAGTATAAAGTAAAAGCAGATTCAGAGGCTCCAGTCTGCTTCCTAGTATCACCCCTGCAGAGAAATCTGAACTTTGGTGATCAGAGGGCAGACCAGGTAGTAAAAATGAAGGAAACTCGACTACATTTATGACCATGTCAGAGGCTCTTTGCCATTGAGTTAGACTGTGCATCATCTTTGCCCCAAGTGGTGAGCTCTTAGTCCTGGCCTATGTTCTTGAGAAATCACCGCAAATAGAAATGGAATCCAGGAAGAGCTTCATGAGGTAGGCATCAGTTCAAGCTGGTGGTATTATTAATACAATGTGTGGGAGTTAGGTCATGAAACAAAGGTAGAGAAAATGCAAACCCAGAATTGAAGCACAAGAAATATCAGACACAGGCTTTTGGATTGAAAGAATAGAGTCCAAGTCAAGGAGAAAGGTTGAGCTAAAAACCTTACAGGACAGGTGGGAACAATAAGATGGCTGTTTCTGGCCCCTGCATTCCTTTGTGAGAAGTCTGTGATTCTGCTTAATCTTGAAGACTCATTCCTCTGTTGGTAGTGGTCTGAGGCTCACACTTGGCTCTGCCTTCGTTTGACAGTGCCAGATTCGCTCATCAGCCATAGCACATTTTCTGTGGACATCATGCTTGATAGACAATTTCTCTAGTCTTCCAGGGTCTGGAGAAGATTCCAGGGTAGTCTGGCCACACAGAGCTTCAGGACACTTCCTTCTCTCCTTGCCCCCAAACAAGACAAACAAGATAAAAAATCTTCAAGTGTAGCCTCAACAGGGACTCCAGAAACATGAAGATGAGACGAAAAATTTCTAGGGGACAGGGATGGGGAGTGAGGTGAGGAAATGAGCTGTTTGGAGGATATTTAAGCCTTATCTGTTGAAAGAAAAAGAAGAAAGACCAGAAAGAAAGACAACTGAGGAAGAGAAAGAATGAAAGAATTTTAAAATTGTTGCTGGAAGACATTCTAGGTAAACATTATCCTGGGCTTGGCTTTCCTTAAATGTTATGCATAGAGTGACCATATAATTTACCATCCAAACCTGGACTCTTCTAAGAGTAAAAGTGGGAGCTATTAATAATTTTTCCAAGATAACAGCATGACTGGGGATTGGCCATGGCAAACCAGGGCATCAGGTCTCCCTAATTAGGGTCAAAGTAACAGTAGCAAAGCTTCCTTTAGATTTACAGCCCCAGGCTACTAGCTAAATTGTAGAGGCCTAGAGGCCTGGAGGCATAGTCAATTGTATTATGTGGAAAGTGAAGACTCCAACTTGGTTAGGAGGACGAGGACAGTGTTTCTGTCTCTGAAGTCCCTGGGACTTTAAAAAATTACAGATGCCCAGGAATTCAACTTGAATTTTCTGGATTGGGCCTAAACAAGTGTTTTCATTTTTTTAAGCTGCCGGTGATTCCAATGCGCAGCCTACCCAGAACTCTGCAGCTTCTCCCAGGCTTCCAGGAGACTATAGCTTCTTTTGCCCTTTCCTGAATTGGCCTGTGCTGGCAAAGTGGTGGACAAATCCTGCCACTAGGGAATCTCCTCCCAGTTCACCCGGCCTCCAACAATTCTGGAGCAAGAGGAGGTGGCAGCTGCAGCAAAGTGAGCTTGTACATTTGAGCTGAGAATATGTATTTATTGTGAAGGACAACTGAATATTTAAAACAAGCAAGAAACCTGAGTAAAACCTGTAAACCAGGTCTGAAACAGCTGTCAGCATCACAAGCACAAAAATTTAGGAAGTTATGCTTGGCTTGGTACTTTATCACGACATAGAGCCACACAGACACATTTATGAAATTGGTTGCTGTACCTATTTAGTTTTCAGAGATGCCTACGCTGAACCCACTTCCAGATCCTGATGATTTAATTCAACCTGTATTTATGAAGCATCTGCTAGGGTTCGGGTGCTACAGTCCACCATAGTGGCTGCTGCGCTACAGAGAAGTTTAGCAGAGTCTTCACTTTCAAGACTGAGTCCAATGAGGAAGTAACACACAGAACCAGAGAGATCTGGGCTGCGTGGACCTGCTCTCACTCACAGTGTCACATGGCTACACAGCCAGTAGCAACAGCAGTCTGTATTGATACAGGCATACAAAGCATTTTAAATCCTTGTTGCAGCGTCTCTGAAAATCACCTAGAGCTTATGCAACCCTCAGCAAGGTTTCTAGGAGTCTTCCTGCCTCCACCCACACTGCCTTCTTCCCTCTTCTCTCTCCAGATCTCAGTATCGTCTTAGCCCTTATCAATATCTCAGTATTTCAATTTCATCTCAGATCTCAGCATCTTGCACAGCTCGCCATGGTAACAGTTCACTGTTTCCTTTTTCTCTCTTCACTCCCCCTAACTCTAATTCCTAACTCTGGCTTCTGTAAACCTTTTCTTCTGTCGTCCTCCTCCCTCTGGGATGGGTCAGGGCCAGGGCTCCCTTTCCTTTAAAATGTAAATCGTGCAGCTCTGCTCTTATTCTAATCACCAGGACAAAAGGCCAGGCTTGGAGCTGCCCAAGGAGCAAGGCTGTTTCTTAGAAGCCTGGTGGAAGGGGAAGGAAAAATGTTATGACTGCTCAAAAATTAACGTATTTGCTCTCTCACTCATGTATATATACAAGCATAACTACATAAAGGACCATAGTATCATGAAGTATTGTGGAAAGATTCAGGGATGGTTTTGTGTGAGAATGATAGTATGATATAGAAATAATTGCCAGATGAGTGCTTTTAAACTAACTTTTATTACTGAACACCTTTGCAGCATATTAGTAAATAACTTTTTTTTGCCAAATTAAACTGCCTTTCAACATCCCATTGCTGTTCATTTTTCACAATAACAAAATGGAAGCTATTGTTTATTGTTCTGATAAGTGTCACATGTGGAGAGGTATACACACACTTTTTAAAAGAAAATAAAAACAATATATTTTAGGTCCATAAGAACAATATAACATAGGACATACGAAAGTTTGCAATATTTTTTCTTATTTGTATTCCTCATTAGACTGGGAACTCCTAAATAGAATGGATTATTTGTTACTAATTGCAACTGGAGCACCCAGTATAGTGCCTAAAATGTGGGAGATCATCATTAACAAATAAATAATACAAGCTGATATTAACTGAGCATTTGATAAGTACTTGACATTTTTTGCCATTTATATTGTCTGTAGTAAGGCTTATGCCACTGTAAGATCTTTTAAGGTTTACATCTCCTAGTTTTTTGTTTTGTCTTACTTTTTTGAAAAAAAAAATCATGAGTACATAGTAGGTATCGATATATAAGGGTTACTTAAGATATTTTGATACAGGCATACAATGCTTAATAATTATAACCTCAAGCATTTATCCTTTCTTTGTTTTACAAACAAACCAATTATACTCTTTAGTTATTTTGAAATATACAATAAATTATTGTTGACTGCAGTCACCCTGTTATGCCATCAAATACTAGATGTGATTCCTTCTAACTATATTTTTGTACCCATTAACCATCCCACTTCTCCCACACAACTCCACTACTCTTCCCAGCCTCTGGTAACCATCATTCTACTCTCTGTCTCTATGAGTTCAATTGTTTTAATTTTTATTTCCCACAAATAAATGAGAACATGCAAAGTTTGTCCTTCTGTGCCTGGCTATTTCACTTAACATGATGACCTCCAGTTCCATTCATGTTGTTGCAAATGACAGGATCTCGTTCTTTTTATGGCTGAATAGTATTCCATTGTGTATAAGTAACTGATATGGTATGGCTCTGTGGCCCCACTCAAATCTCACCTTAAATTGTAATCCCTATAATCCCCACAGTCAAGGGTGGGACCAGGTGGAGGTAATCGAATCATGGGGGTGGTTTCCCCCATGCTGTTCCGTGATAATGAGTGAGTCTCATGAAATCTGATGGTTTTATAAACATCTGGCATTTCCCCTGCTTGCACTCATTCTCTCTCCTGCCACCCTGTGAAGAGGTGCTTTCCACCATGATTGCAAGTTCTTGAGGCCTTCCCAGCCATGCAGAACTGCGAGTCAATTAAACCTCTTTCCTTTATAAATTACCCAGTCTCAGGTGTGTCTTTTTTAGCAGCATGCAATGGACTAATATGGTAACACATTTTCTTTATCCACTTGTCTGTTGATGGACACTTAACTTGCTTCCAAATCTTCGCTATTGTGAATAGTACTGGAATAAATGTGCAAATATCTCTTTGATATACATATTTTCTTTCTTTTGGGTTTATACTAAGCAGTGGGATTTCTGGATCTTATGGTAGTTCTATTTCTGTTGTTTTGAGGAAGCCTCAAACTGTTTTCCATAGTAGTTGTAGTAATTTACATTCCCACCAACAATTGACAAGGGTTTCCTTTCCTGTATATCCTCTCCAGCATTTGCTCTTGCCTGTCTTTTGGATAAAAATCATTTTATATGGGGTGAGATGATATCTAACTGTAGTTTTAATTTGCATTTCTCTGATGATCAATTATCTTGGACATCTTTTTATATGCCTGTTTACAATTTGTATGTCTCTTTTTTTTCAGAAATGATATTTTGCCCATTTTAAAATTAGACTATTAGATTTTTTCCATTGAATAATTTGAGCTCTTTATATATTTTGCTTATTAATCTCTTGTCAAATGGGTAGTTTGCAAATATTTTCTCCCATTCTGTGGGTTGCCTCTTCTTCTTTTCTATTGTTTCTGTTGCTGTGCAGAAGCTTGGTCACTTGATATGATCGCATTTGTCCATTTTTGCTTTGGTTGCCTGTACTTATGGTATATTACTCAAGAAATCTTTGCCCAGACTAAAGCCCTAAATAGTTTTCCCAATGGTTTTGTTTAGTAGTTTTATAGTTTGAGGTCTTAGATTTAAATCTTTAATCCATTTTTATTTTATTTTTGGATATTAGCTGTAGATAGGGTTCTAAGTTTTGTTCTTCTGCACATGGATAGCTGGTTTTCCTAGCACAATTTATTGAAGAGACTGTCCTTTTCCCAATGTATGTTCTTGGCCTCTTCATTAAAAATGAGTTCACTGTGGATATATGGATTTATTTCTGTGTTGTCTATTCTGTTCATTGTTCTGTGCATCTGTTTTTATGCCAATGCCATGCTGTGTTGGTTATTAAAACTCTGTAGTACAATTTGAAGTCAGGTAATGTGATTCCTCCCATTTTGTTCTTTTTGCTCAGGATAGATTTGTCTTTTCTGGGTCTTTTATAATCCTGTATAAATTTTAGGATTTTTTTTCTATTTCTGTGAAGAATGTCATTGGTATTTTGATAGGGATTGCACTGAATCTGTAGGTTGCTTGGGGAAGTATGGACATTTTAAATAATATTGATTCTTCCAATCCATGAACATGGAATATCTTTCCATATTTTTATGTCCTCTTCAATTTTTTGCATCACTGTTTTCTAGTTTTCATTGTAGAGATCTTTCAATTCTTTGGTTAAGTTTATTCCCAAACATTTAATTTTCTTTGTAGTTATTGTAAATGGGATTACATTCTTGATTTCTTTTTCAAATTGTTTGCTATTGGCAATAGAAATACTACTGATTTTTGTATGGTGAATTTTGTATCCTACAACTTTACTGAATTTGTCAGTTCTAATAGGTTTTTTTTTTTTTTTTTTTTGCTGGAGCCTTTAGGTTTTACCAAATATAAGATTCTATCATCTTCAAACAAGGATAATTTGACTTCTTCCTTTCTAATTTGGATGCTCTTTATTTCCTTCTCTTGTCTGATAGCTCTAGCTAGAACTTTTAGCACTATGTTGAATAACTGTGGTGAAAGTACACATCCTTGTCTTCTTCCAGATCTCAGAGACAAAGCTTTCTGTTTTACCCCATTCAATCTGATACTAGCTGTGGGTCTGTTAAATATACCTTCTATTTTGTTCAGTTGTGTTTCTTCTATACCCAATTTTTTAAGAGTATTTATCATGAAGGATGTTGAATTTTATCAAATGCTTTTTTAGCATCAGTTGAAATTATCATATGGTTTTTGTCCTCCATTCAATTAAATCACATTGATTGATTTACATATGTTGAACCATCCTTGAATTCCTGGGATAAATATCACTTGGTCATGATGAATGAACTTTTTAGTATGTTGTTGAATTTGATTTGCTAGTATCTTGTTGAGGATTTTTGCATCAATGGTCATCAGGGATACTGGCATATAGTTTTCTATTTTTGGAATATTTGTCTGGTATTTGTATCAGGGTAATACTAACCTCATAGAATGAGTTTAGAAGTATTCCCTTTTCCTTGATTTTTTGCAAAAAGTTGAGTAGGATTAGTATTACTTCTTCTTTAAATGTTTGTTAGAATTCAGCAGTGAAGCCATCAGGTCCTGGCTTTTCTTTGCTGGAAAAAAGTTCATCACAGCTTTGATCTTGTTACTTGTTATTTGTCTGTTCAGGTTTTGGATTTCTTCATGGTTCATTCTTGGTAGGTTGTGTTTGTCTAGGAATTTATCCATTTCTAGGTTTTCTATTTTATTAGCATATAATTGTTCACAGAAGCATCTAATGAGCCTTTGAATTTCTGTGATAACTGTTATAATGTTTCATTTTTCATCTTTGATTTTATTTATTTGAGTCTTCTCTCTTTTTTCTTTATTTCTACTCTGATGTTTATTATTACTTTTCTTCTACTAATTTTGGGTTTAGTTTGCTCTTGCTTCTCTAATTCTTTAAGGTGCATTGTTAAGTTGTTTATTCATAGTTTTTCTACTTTGTTGATGTAGGCACTTATTGCTATAAACTTTCCTCTTAATACTGCTTTCACTGAATCTCATAGGTTTTAGTATGTTTTCATTTTCATTTGTTTCAAGAAATTTTGTTTTGTTTTGTTTTGTTTTTTTGAGATGGAGTCTCGCTCTGTCACCCAGGCTGGGGTGCAGTGGCCGGATCTCAGCTCACTGCAAGCTCTGCCTCCTGGGTTTACGCCATTCTCCTGCCTCGGCCTCCCAAGTAGCTGGGACTATAGGCGCCCGCCACCTCGCCTGGCTAGTTTTTTGTATTTTTTAGTAGAGACGGGGTTTCACCATATTAGCCAGGATGGTCTCGATCTCCTGACCTTGTGATCCACCTGCCTTGGCCTCCCAAAGTGCTGGGATTACAGGCTTGAGCCACCGTGCCCAGCCTAAATTTTTATTTTTCTTTCTTTCTTTCTTTTTTTTTTTTTTGAGATGGACTCTCACTCTGTCGCCCAGGCTGGGGTGCAGTGGCCGGATCTCAGCTCACTGCAAGCTCCGCCTCCCAGGTTTACGTCATTCTTCTGCCTCAGCCTCCTGAGTAGCTGGGACTACAGGTGCCCACCGCCACGTCCGTCTAATTTTTTGTATTTTTTTTAATAGAGCGAGGTTTCACTGTGTTAGCCTGGATGGTCTCGATCTCCTGACCTCGTGATCCTCCCGACTTGGCCTCCCAAAGTGCTGGGATTATAGGTGTGAGTCTCTGCACCCGGCCCTTAATTTCTTTTTTAATTTTTTTAATGATTCACTAGTTATTCAGGAGCATATTGTTTAATTTCCATGTGTTTGTATATTTTCCAAAATATCACTTGTGACAGATTTCTAGTTTTATTCCATTGTGATCAGAGAAGATACTTGATATAACTTTAATTTTTAAAATGTTTTAACACTTGTTATATGGTTTAACGTATGGTATATCCTTGAGAATAATCCATGTGCTGTAAAGAAGAATGTGTTTTCTGTTCCATTGGATGAAATATTCTGTAAATATCTATTAAGTCCTTTTGATCTGTAGTACAGATTAAATCCAATGTTTCTTTGATGATTTTCTGTCTGGGCAATCTGTCCAGTGCTACAAATAGGGTGTTAAAGTCTCCAGCTATTATTGAATTGGGGTCTATCTCTCCCTTTAACTACTTCAATAATATTTGCTTTACAGATCTCGGTGCTCCAGTGTTGAATGCATATATATTTATAATTGTTATATCCTCTTACTGAATTGACTCCTTTATCATTATATAATGCCCTCCTTTGTCTCTTATGGTTTTTGTTTTTAAATATATTTTGTCTGATACAAATATAGCTACTGCTGCTCTTTTTTGGTTTCCATTGGCATGGAATATCTTTTTCCATCCTTTTATTTTCAGTCTATGTGTATCGTTATATGTGAAGTGTGTTTCTTGTAGGCAACACATCATTGGGTGTTGGTTTCTTATTCATTCAACCACTCTATGTATTTTGATTGGAGAGTTTAGTCTATTTACATTCAATATTATTATTGATAAGTGAGGACTTACTCTTGCCATTTTGTTATTTGTTTTCTGGTTGTTTTGTGGTGTTTTCTTTCTTCTTTCCTTCCTTCTTGTCTTCCTTTTAGTGAAGGTAATTTTTTCCTGGTCATGTGTTTGAATTTCTTGCTTTTTATTTTTTATGTATTTGTTTTATTTCTTTTTATTTGAAGTTAACATGAGGCTTGCAAAGACTATCTTATAACCCATTATTTTAAACGGAGGACAACTTAACACTGATTGTATAAACACACTGATAAACAAGCAAAGAGAAAACTAGTAAAAACTATACGCTTTAACTTTATCTCGCTGCTTTTTAAATTTTTGTTGTTTCTATTTATATCTTATTATACAATGTCTTGAAAAGTTGTAGTAGGTATTATTTTTGATAGGTTCATCTTTTAGTCTTTCTACTCAAGATACGAAGTTTACACACCACAATTACAGAGTTAAAACAGTCTGTATTTTTCTGTATACTTACTTTAACAGTGAGTTTTGTATCTTCAGATGATTTCTTATTGATCATTACTGTAATTTTCTTTCAGACTGAAGAACTCTCTTTATTTTTTCTTGCAGGACAGTTCTGGTGTTGATGAAATCCCTCAGCTTTCATTTGTCTGAAAAAGTCTTTATTTCTCCTTCTTTCATGTTTGAAGGATATTTTTGCTGGAAATACTATTCTGGATTTTTTTTTTCCCTTAGCACATTGCCACTCTCTCTTGGCCTGTAAGGTTTCCCCTGAGAAGTCTGTTGCCAGATGTTTTGGAGCTCCTTTGTATGTCATTCTTTGTTGTTGTTATTGTTGTTTGTTTGTTTTCTTGCTGATTTTAGGATCCTTTCTTTATCCTTGACTTTTGGGAGTTTGATTAATAAATAAATGCTTTGACGTAGTCTTATTTGGGCTAAATCTGCTTGGTGTTCTATAAGCTTCTTATACTTAAATATTTATATCTTTCTCTAGGTTTGGGAAATTCTCTCTTATTATCCCTTTGAATAAACTTTCTACTCCAATCTCTCTCTCTCTTCCTCTTCTTTAAGTTCAGTAACTCTTAGATTTGCCCTTTTGAGACTATTTTCTAGATCTCATAGGTGTGCTTCATTCTTTTTTCTTTTTTCTTTTGTCATCTCTGCCTCTGTGTATTTTCAAATAGCCTGTCTTTGAGCTCACAAATTATTTCTTTTGCTTTGCTGTTAAGAGGCTCTGATGCATTCTTCATTATGTCAACTGCATTTTTCAGCTCCAGCATTTCTGCTTGATTCTTTTAAATTATTTCAACCTCTTTATTAACTTTGTCTGATAGGATTCTGAATTCCTTCTCTGTGGTACCTTGAATTTCATTGAGCTTCCTCAAAACAAGTATTCTGAATCCTCTCTAAAAGGTCAGCTCTCTATCTCTCTGGGTTTGGTCACTGGTGCTTTATTTATTTTTTTTGGTGAGGTCATGTTTTCCTAGATGTTCATCAGTAAACATGCTTGTGGATGTTTGCTGGTGTCAGGGTGTTGAAGAATTAGGCATTTATCATAGTCTTTGCACCTTGTGGTTGTTTGTACCCATTCTTCTTTGGAAGGCTTTCCAAGTATTTGAAAGAACTTGGGTGTTGTGATCTAAGTCTTTGGTCATCTGCATTAGTGGCCACCCCAAGCCCAGGAATGCTGTGACACTTGCAGACTTGTAGAGGTACTGCCTTGGTGGTCTTAGGGAAGATCCAGAATTCCCTGGATTATCAAGCAGATTCTTGTTCTCTTCCCCTACTTTCCCCCAAACAAGCAGAGTCTTTCTCTGTACTGAGCTGCTTGACACTGGGGTAGAGGTGTCCCAAGCACTCTTATATTCACTACCACTGGGACTATGCTGGTTCAGACATGTAACCAGCATAGAACTGGGTATCACCCAAGACCCTTAGTGTCAACTGCCTTGCTACTGCCTATGTTCACTCAAGGCCAAAGGGCTCTTTAATCAGCAGGTGGTGAATCCAGCCAGGCTTGTGTCTCTCTTCAGGACAGCAAGTGGGTACAGAGATGTCATACAGGAGCCAGGGTCTGAAATCAGGGACCCCAGCAATCTGCTTGGTGTTCTACCCCATTGTATGCCACAAACTTGTGACTGAGCTGGTACCCACATTGCAAGACAAAGTCCCCTCTACTCTTCCATCTTATTTCCTTAAGCAGAAGGAATCTCTCTTCATAGCCACCACAGCTGGGAATTTGCTGGGTCACACATGAAACCACGTGGTTCTGAGAATCAACCAAGGCCTGCAGTGAATACTGCCAGGCTACCACTGCTTATTATTCAGAGCTGAAGGAGTCTTTAGTCAGCAGGTGATGAATCTTGCCAGGACAGGGTATTTCCTTTCAAGGCAGTGGATTCCCTTCTGGCCCAGGGTGTGTCTAGAATTGTCACGCAGGAGCTAGGACCTGGAATGAGGGCCTCAGGGCTCTGCCTGGTGCCCTATTCAACTGTGGCTGATCTGGTATCCAAGTTGCAAGACCAGGTTCTCAGTACTCTCCCTTCTCGCTGCCTCAAGGACAAGGAGGAAGTCTCTCCCAGAGCTGTAAGCTGCACTGCCTGGGGTTGGGGGAAGAATGACACAAGCACTCCCTTGCCATCCCAGCTGGTGTCTTGCCACATTGTGCGCCCCCCAAGTCCCTGGCTCTGAGCCCAACAAAGCACCAGGACTTGCCTAGGAATTGTGGTCTTTGTGGCCCTAACTGCCTTTCAAGATTGTTTAGAACCCCAGAGCACTTTTGCCTGTAGTGGCGGGGCTAGCCAGAACTCAGTTTCTGACTGCTGGGATGGGCAGTTTGCCTCTGGCTAGGGCTGGCCTAAATTCCCCCTCTGTGGATGCTGACTAAGTTCTGCCCATGTTCCTTTCTGCTGTGAACAGGGCAGGATTGAGTTCTAATATAGTCACTGCACTCTCCCTCTTGCAAGATTCCCTGTGCCACATGGCCACGGCTGGGTGATGGTGGAGTAGTGGTGTAAGTGATTCAAGATTATCTTTCTTACCCCCTCTTCAGTGCCTCTTTCCTTAATATGATGTTAAAACCAGGTACTGTGATTGCTCACCTGAGTTTTAGTTCTTATGAAGGTGCTTTTTTGTGTGGATAGTTGTTCAATTTGGTGTCCCTAGGGGTGGAGGTGTGGGTGATCAACTAGTGGAGGCATTTACTTGGCCAACTTGATCCACCTCCTCTCTCCATCTTCTAGTTAATAAAGATTCTTTCTTTTCTTTTTATTTTCCTTCCTTTCTTTCTTGTTATAAGGTATTTAATATTGACACGAGCATTGCCTAATAGAAACATAATGCAAGCCACAAATTGGGCAACAAACATGTATTTTTCTAGTAATCACATCAAAAAAGCAAAAAGGAGATAAAATTTATTTTAATAGTATATTTTATTTAATCCAATACAGTTATCCCTCTGTGTCCAGAAGTTCAGCATCCTTGGATTCAAACAGCCATGGATCAAAAATATGTTTTTAAAGCTAAAACTATCTTTATTTTAAAAATAAAAATAACAAAACAACAATTAAAAATAACAGAAATAAAAAACAATTCAGTATATCAACTATTTACATAGCATTTACATTGTATTCGGTATTATTAGTAATCTAGAAATGATCTAATGCATATAGGAGGTAATGCATAGATTATATGCAAACACTATACTATTTTATACAAGGGACTTGAATATCTGTAGATTTTGGTATTTGTTGGGTTCCTGGAGCCAATCCCCTGTGGATACTGAGAGTCAACTGTATATACAAAATAGTACCATTTCAACATGTGATCAATTAAAAAAAATTTTAATGAGAGATCTTGCAGTCCTTTCTTCATACTGGGTTTTCAAAATCTTGTGTGTATTTTACATCTTCAGCACATCTCAATTTAAAATAGCCATATTTCAAATGCTCAGTAGTCACATGTGGCTAATGAGTTTTGTATGGAGCAACACAGTTTTGGACCATCAAACTTAAAGACCAAAATTGCTGGCCTGTCATTCCAAGCCATTTTCTGAATAATCCATCTTTTCCTTACTTATATCCAAAACGACTCATTTATTTATGTACTGATCTCTTGTATGTATGCATGATACTCAATACACATTGGTAGAATGAGTGAATGATAGAATGGCATTGTGATTTATTTTAGAAGGATATTAAAGAACTCGAGTGGAGGGGAGGACTTAACACTAATAATACACACAGTAGTGAATATGTGTTGCATCCCTAACATTAGACAAGATACCTGAACATTATCGTATCATATACTGCTCATTGCATAGTTTACAAGATTGATATGATCAGCCTCACTTTTAAAAATAATTTGAGGTTTAGCAATGTTTAGTAACTTGCTCAAGGTTAGGATCACAGTTAGTTGCAGAGCCAGATTTGAAACTACATTTGTCTCATTCCAGACTGAACTCTTTTCACTATACCATACTGCCTTATATGATAAGACCATGAGGCTGAAGAAATAGCAGAGAGTGTGAATTCATTCCATCAAGTTAGGAAAGACATCATTGCTTACTGCAGTCACTGAAATTTTCTCACTTTAATGTTATTTATAGAGAGTAGCAAAATTCTTTCATTGTTTCCACAAATTTTTCAATTTGTTTCTAAAACATTCATTGAAAGGGTATTTAGAAAATTATATTTCATTAGAGAGAAAGGAAGAAAATATGTAACCTATATTTTACAGTGCAAAATGGAAACAATAAGTGATTAAATAGTTTCACAAAGATATTAGTAGTAGAATCATGAAGTTACTATTATTACATTCCTCTTCTCAACCTCTTCTAATCACCAAAAAATGTCCTAATTAGATTGAGGTTACGAAGTAGGATGCTAAATTAGGTAAGTCTCTTCTTTACCTATTCTGTAAGGTAGCCTGCCTGTTGAAAGTCAGAAAATAATGCATTCCTGTGCATATGTAATTGTACAGATAATTGCCTCTATCATTTAAAAATATCATTTGCCAAAATGGTGTGTATGATTAATTATGTACATTTATCATTGAGTAGACTCAGGTACATTATAAAATCCTCTCCCTACACTCATGCATCTTTCCTCCCTTCTTGATTTTTTCAATGTAAGTCATTTAGTAATTCACAATTTCTTTTTATTATTTCTTAAGCCATAATTCACCTGCATAGGAACCAGTTGCTAAGTTCCCTTGTGGCTGCAGATAAGTTGCTCTTTTTGCTTAGGACATCAAGGGACAAGGATGATGTTTAAAATCTTCCCTCTTGATGTATGGATGCTCCTAAAGCTAAAATCCTGGGAAGAGGTCCATTTACTGATATTCAGGTATCTCCAGTGCCATTTCTTCAGCTCCAAACTGTACATTTTTGGGCTTCAAAGTCAAGGGGTACCAGGCTGGGAGCAGTGGCTCACACCTGTAATCCCAGAACTTTGGCAGGCCAAGACAGGCGCATCACCTGAGGTCAGGAGTTTGAGATCAGCCTAGCTAACATGGTGAAACCCCATCTCTACCAAAAATACAAAAATTAGCCGGGTGTGGTGGCAGGTGCCTGTAATCCCAGCTACCAGGGAGGCTGAGGCAGGATACTTGCTTGAACCTGGGAGGCAGAGGTTGCAGTGAGCCAGGATCACGCCACTGCACTCCAGCCTGGGCGACTGAGCAAGATTCTGTCTCAAAACAAAAAACAAAACAAAACAAAGTCCAATGGTACCAAGGAAAGAAAAGAATTAACGAATTAAAATTATATAGTGATCTTGAAATCCTGACATGTAGAACTTACCTATAATTAATGTAATTAACAGTAGTAAAACTATTAGAGAACAGCCTAAATCTTTAACATAAGGCCTCCTGATAGGCTCTGTGGTTCTGCCTTGCCCTGGAATCTCAGAAGAGCATTTGGAATGATCCTGCTAGACTTAAGTCTGATCCTCAGCTCTTCACTCTTCACTCTTTCCCCTCATTCGGGACTTTATTTTTTTGAGACAGAGTTTCACTCTTGTTGCCCAGGCTGGAGTACAATGGCATAATCTCAGCTCACTGCAACCTCCGCTTCCCAGGTTCAAGCAATTCTCCTGCCTCAGCCTCCCAAGTAGCTAGGATTATAGGCATGCACCACCATGCCCAGCTGATTTTTTGTATTTTTAGTAGAGACGGGGTTTCACCACGTTGGCCAGGCTGGTTTCGAACTGAAAGGCTTATGATGCCTAAAAGATCTGGCCCCTGCTCCCCCTAAGATATTATCCTCTGCTTGTTCCTTCACTGGCTCTTCCCAGCCACTGTGGCCTCTTGCTGTTCCCCAAATACTCTGTGTACTCCTTCCTTTCAGAGCCCCTGTGCTTGCAGTTCCCTTTGCCTGGACCAGCTGTCTCTTTTATTAGAGTGGCTGCTCCTTTACCCCTCTGAGGTGTTTATTCAAATGTCATTTTCTCACTAGAGCTTTCCCTGTCTTCTTGCTCTAAGATTGCAAACCTCTCCTCCATCAGAAACTGCCTATTCCCTTTCCCTGCATGATCATTTCCTTTGTATCACTCTTTAATGCATCATGTATTTTACTGATTAATTTGGCTTATTAATTTCTCCGTCTACTAGAAAGTAAGCTCCACGGGGCAGAGATTTTAATATGGTTCACTGATGAATTCCTAGCTCCTGGAACAGTGCCTGGCATATAGTAGGTGCCCAATAAGTGTTTTTTTTATTGTATGAATGATGACGTCTTCTATTTTTATTTGTCAACTCTGGCAACCCTACTCTCCAGCATAGTAAAATTGCTCAAACCTATATCCACGTAACTCAAATTCCCAAAAGAGGGCAGGCCCTTACTATCCCAGCTCCATTTACAAATCTCAACAAGTACCCTGAGATGCCTAATTTAGTAGCATACTCTCCCCTGTAGTGGTGATAGGGCTGTGGTGGTGTTGCAGGGTGCTAGGTCATGGCAATGGATAGCTTCACTAGGATCGGAAAGATGGGAGAAAAAGTTCTCCAACTGAAGGATGTTAAGCAGGCAGGCGGCGTTAGTTCACAATAGGATCCAACAGTTTTATAATAAATTGCTTTATTAATTGTCTCTGCTACCTGTTAGACTGTAACATAAGCGCCGTGAAGTTAGGGAACAGCTTGGTATTGCTTGCCATTATATCCTAAAAGCATGGTACACATTAGAATATACTTGTTCTCAATAAATTTATTAATGAATAAATGATTTTATATATTTATGAATGAATACATGAACGAATGAATAAATGAGTGAACAGCAAACTACAATGAAGGCAAATTATTAACAGGTTCTTTGGTGGCATCAGTATAAGGGAGATGTTATGTGACAGAAATGTTTAATGGTATTATGTTGAGAAAGCTAGGTGGAGCTGTCTATAATTTGGATTTACCTGTCAACCTGCCCAAGCAACACTTTCCTCCAGTACTCAGTAATGAAAACTGTGAATTTGCCTCAGGCAATTTTGTTTTCTTCACTCCATTTCTGACTGGCTCCCTTTGAGGTTATCACGTTCCTTTTTAGAAATGGAAAGACCTTCAGTTAGATCCGGATCTAGGTTGCAAGTATTTCTTTAAGGTGGGTTTTGTCTCTCTGCTGGGGTCTATTGTGTGGAGCTTCTCTGCTTAAACCTTCCAAGGGAAATCCTTTTCCAAATATTTGAGAGTCACTTGACTGTCCCTCCCTCTTATCTCCACTGCCTTTTGTATAACCCTGAGATCTGGTTCCTAATAGCAACCACAGGAGAACACACCGTGTAAGGTACTAACACACTCATTCATTTATTCATTCATTCAATGTATATTTATAGAGTGCCTACTACATGCTGTGCACAATGTTAAACTTTGGAGAGATAATGGAAAGCAATCGAACTAGAAGAGGAAACAGATGAAATAGCCAAACAAGTATGGAATTTCAATCAGGGCACAGGTGGTATAAAGAAAATGACCTCAGTGCCATATGGTTATTTAGAGGAGTCTTGGTCTATTCTCTGGGGTCAGAAGAGATTTGACTGAGGAAGTGACATCTGAGCTGAGGTTTGAAGGATGAATACAAGTTAACCATGTAGGACCCTAAATATTTTGGACAGAGGCGACAGCATAAGCAGAGACCTGGAGACAAGGAGATGCATGGCTTCTTTGAAGACTTGACAGAAGGCCAGAGTGGCTGCAGTTATTGATGTGGCAACAATTTTATGAAAAGAGATGACAGGAAGGCAGAGATCAGCTTGGCCAGGGCTTGTTATCCATGTTAAGGGTTTTATCTTTATTTTGAAAGATATGGAAAGGCATTTAAATGGTGAAGGATGACATCAGGATTTCTCTTTGGAATAGATCAATCTGATTGTAGAGTGGGATAGACATTGGACAGACGTAAGATTATATGGCTGAAACCAGTTAGGAGGCAACTTGATATAGAAATGACAATTTGAAAAACAAATTTTTACATTCCTTGACAGAATACTGAGTCCTCTGCTTTATCAGACCTGTCAGCTAGAAGTTCTCATTTGGGAACCGGTGGGGGATTTTATTCTGATCTTGGCATGCTGGAGAGCAGGAGTGCCCAGAGCAGTAGCTCTGTCTGTTGAAAGAATAGATGCATTTTTTTGGACTTGCTGTCTTTGAGGTATTGGAGTACAGTTATGTTGAAAAGTCAACCAGAAGCCTGGGGAGGTGGTTCTGATAGTGGCAGACAATAAGTCCTAGAGCTGAAGTTGGGAGACAGCCATAAAGGAACTATAATTGGAGCTGTAACTGTGGTTGGAATTGTTAAAGAAGATCATGTTGGTAAAGAAGGAGTCTAAAGAAAAACACCTATATTTAAGGAATGGGTACTATGTATTTATTCATTTCACAAATAATCATTAAGTTGTTTACTATGTGCCTGGACCTGGACTGTGAGTGACAGATGAAGTGGTGGAAAAAAACAGTTGGAGATTAAAAAAAAAAAAAAAAAAAGACAACCAACTCTGCAAGTGCGAAGTAACAAACTCCAAAGGAGAAGAAGGAAGGATAGCCAATGGTTCAGTTGCTGCCAAGGAAGAAAATGCAGTGAAAGATGGAATGATGACTTTGAGTTTGTGGATTAGACTCCACCCTGGATGGCACTCACTAGAAATTCGGATGAGTAAACTTGGGCTAGTAAACAGACCTGCATATAAGGGACCCTGACAAAACCTTCCTCTCATTTTAGAACTTTACAGGAAGATGAGATTTGACATATAATATTTCCCTTTATAATCTCACTTCCTTGAAATACATCCATTCCATCTACAGAAAGACAGCTGTACTTTCCTGGGCCTGCCATGGCTGTCAGCCAAGAGCAGAGATGTTGTAATTTGAAGTTGACATCAAGATGACCCTTACAGGGTCACTATAGTTTCTGTCTTGTGGCAGATCCTCCTGCTGAAATATGAAGGTGCCATGATGTTAAATCAATAGTAGTGAGTGATGCAGAGATTTGAGTTGAAGCTAAACATAGCTTCCTTTGATTTTACCATTTCATTTTTCTTGCTGGACACCACTTTAGAAGAAGAATCACCTCTGGATAAATCATCTGCTCAGGTTTGCTCTTCTAACCAAATGACATTATCCAAGAAGATCAGAAAAGCCTGAATGTTAATTGTATTCATTCAGGGTTCCATATTAGGCTTGTGTTGAAGACAGCCTCCGTGTGAAATTTATAAAGTAGCAGAAACAAACATTTTTGTTAGACTTATTTGGAAAGTTGTGATTACCAATTACAAATTTAACACAAAGTAATTCAGTAATGAAAAGGCTGTGAAAGAATAACATTTGAGCTAAATAATATTCAATTTTTTATTTCCAGTAATGTAAGAAGAAGACATATCTGTTATTTGTTGCTGTATAACAAACCACCTCAAAATGTGGGGACTTACAAGAACCACTGGCAGTTTAGGCTGGGCTTTGGTGCACAGTTCTTCTAGTCTCAACTGGGCTTCTTCATGCATCTATAGGCATCTGCAGACAGCTGCCAGTCATCTAGGTAGCCCTGTTTCTGGGGATTGGATTGGACACTAGGAGTGACTGGGTTACACACTTCTCATTAACCAGAATGCTAGCTTAGGCTTGTCTGCATGGCAACTGGACAGCATTCTTACAGGAATGCATGAAGACTGCATGAGGCATGGCTCAAAATTGGTACAGCACTGCTTTTGCCACATTCTGTTAGCCAAAGCAAGTCACAACATCAGTTCAGGTGTAAAGGGTAAAAAACAAAACAAAACTCTATCTATTGATGGGGAGGGGGACTAATTGCAAAATTACACTGTAAGGAGGTGATTTGGGCCATTTTGCTATCTACCACAGATGATGCATCATTTTTATACCATTTGATTTACATATAGGTGGATAAAATGTACAATATTTGAACACTACCTTTGGAAGGGAAACATTTTTATTCTTTTCCTTGATGGCAGTTTCAAACTAGGACCTTCCTTAAAGCAACCAGTGAGGATGGAATTGTGTTAATGGAATCATTTTCTACTTCATTTTTGCTTCTGTAACTGTAAGGAAAATCCTCATGTTTTCAGTGGCTGTTACTCTAGGTCTGTGTGACATAACCAATCATAGACAAAGCAGAACTTCTTAATGGCAAGAAACACTATCTAGCTGCTGGCCTGGTAATCTTGTATAAAAATTTCAGAATTGCCATTGGGAAAAGAACATTTACTTGACAAATGATGCTATTTCCATTTTTGTCTGCCCAATTTTAAACTCTCTCTTATTAAAATGGCAAATTCTGTCCCCAGAATATATTGAACAAGTGAAATGTGTAACTGGAAGATACACACTTCACCACTTCACTTTGTAACATATAGACTTATGGATGCAAGGACATTTCATGGAAAGGTAGTTTTAAATTATTTTGCATGCATATAGAGAAAATAAAACTTTTTGATGTCTTGGCTCAAACTGAATGGGATCTCAATAGCCCATGTAGTACTTTAAGATGATTTATTATTATGCTAATATTGTAATGTAATATTTATTAAGCATTGGAAGTGTGCAGAATACTAGATAGTCCACATAAAAGATCCTGATGGATTTCAAGGAAAAGGGCTAAAAATGCACTCTCCTAATCCACAGGAAAAGAGGGTAATTCAGAATCTAGCTGAACCAATAAATCCTGTTTAATTTAGCATACATCACATGCCAAAAAAAGAGAGACTAATGGAAATGGAGAGTGATAATCTCTGATTAGAAGGTAGTAATCTTAAGAGCACACGTTCCTCCCCATACTTGAGTTTGGAAAGAGTCAATTCAGTAAAATATTTCTCATTAAAAAAAAGTTTTGGCCAATAATTCTCTGTGTTATTACCTGACGTTCTAAGATCATAAGTTAAAATGGTTTCTATGGAGACCAGCTTTAAAACTATTATCCCAAACTACAAGATGAAATGCTTTTAAAAAAATTATACTTTAAACTGTAACTTAACAGCATCACAATAAAATTTACAATGTTGGCATAAGGCATTTAGAAGTCTCAGACTAGAGTTATAAATCTGCAGTAGGAGAACAATTTTTCCCAGACTCGAAAAATACTGACACCAAAATCCCTCTAAAGAAGTCTTTTATCTAAAAAAAAAATACACATAATATGAGGAAAGAATATCTTAGTTTGCCATAATTCTACACTTTACTTTGCTTAGCCAGTTTAGATCTGGAGGGGGAAAAAAAGTAAAGCCAAAGCTAAAACAGGGGCTTAGAAACAGCATTTCCTGTTTTATATAATCATGGTTACTAAGGGTCATATCCTCTATTCATCTTTAAGTAGAATTCTCACAGAAGTTGATGAAAATAATTTGGTGAAAATTGATTGAAAAATAAGTTATTTCTCTTTCTCTCTGTCTATATGCTCATTACAGATGTTCTGTGTATATGTGTGTGTGTGTGTGTATCAACAAAATTTTTAAAAAATATATCAGCTTTTTGGAAGGCTCTATGCAAGTAAAAGAATACAAAAATGCATACTTATATGCTTTTCTTCAACCTGTTGGGAGAAACATATCCTAATTATTAGTTTGAATGCAGAAAAAAGTACAAATTAAGTTTGTTTCTGAAAATTCTATTTGTATTCCTTTTTTAAAAACAAGTTTGCTGTAGATATCTAAGATTACCATTGTAGTAAAACATAAGTACAAACTTTTATTTTCTTTGATAATATACATTCATGGTAATACATATTCTTTTAAGCAAGGAATATAGTAAAATATATTCATTGCAAATAGAAATATTCACAAAGAACAATTCAGGAGAGTATACATATATTTTTAATTTTTTTTTTCTTTTTTAGACACAGGGCCTTGCTCTGTCATCCAGGCTGGAGAGTGGTGTAATCATAACTCACTGTAGCCTTGAACGTCTGGGCTCAAGAGATCCTCCCGCCTCCGCTGAGTAGCTGGGACTACAAGTATGTGCTACTGCACCTGGCTAATTTTAATAGTATTTTCTGAGACACGGTCTTGCTATGTTGCCCCAGCTGGTCTTACACTTCTGACTTCAAGTGATCCTCCTGCCTCGGCTTCCCAAATTTCCTGGGATTACAGGCTTGAGCCACCACACCAGCCAGAACGATATACTTTATGCTGATTGATCTATTAGCTTTATAAAATACAGATAAACTTTATTTGTTAATTTTAATTTAAAAATCTGAAGAGGGAAATACAGAGGAGTAGAATGTATATGCACATTTTGTTAGTAAAAGACAACCTGAAAATGGCTTATGGGAATAAAAGTACTTACTAATGTAAGCTTTATGGTTGAAAACTGGTCACATAAATGTATATATGGTATATGTCCTGAAATCTAGATAATGAAAAGTGATGTGGAAATTGGTTACATCAACCAGTCCTTGCTTGCTTTTTAAAAAAATTTCATATGAGCACATACACATTTGTAATACATAGAAACATAACACGTATTTACAAATGTGCCTAATTATATGGTTTATGTTGTTTACCAAAATGACTGGTGAAAGTTCTGTGTGTTTAAGAAGTTTACTATGTTGGTTTTATTTAAAATATGCTTTGAAATGAGCAAAACAACAAATAGACAAAGTTCATAAATAAAACCATTTTTAAATGCCTCTTTCAGAATATTGCAGCCCAACTTGCAGGACTGCTTCTGTTTCCCCGTAGATTTAAGGAAATAAACTCTAGCAAACCCCAGAAAATGAAGGGGAGAATGAGGAAAAGGGAGAAAATTCATGATGGAAGTTGAAGGTCACAGGAATGAAAGAAGAGATGTAATACTCTATAGATTTTTTTTTTGATTGTACACAGAAGAGATAACTAGATCAGGAATAGAAAAGGAGCTTTTCTTAAAGTCTCTGAGGAGAGAAAAGTCAGCAAAGAGTTATTTCTGAAGATTCTTAGGAACTTGTTATAAAAAAAGGTGGGGAGGGGAGAGTGCTTTATTGGTAACTTCAAACAGTCTGTGGGCAGGACAGCTGAGTCACAGTTTGGAGATAGGATCTGAGCTTCTTGGAGCTTCAGAATTTATTCTAAATGTCCTAGGAAAATAGCAGGGTTAGCTTAAATACCATTATATTAGTCATCTGTTAGTTTTGTGTTTAATTATTATTGAATTTTTGCTCTAGAGTTTATTTTCTTTATTATTTCTTCTGGATACTAGTTCTAATTTAATTGCTATATTGAAAGTTGCTTAGGACTGAGGAATTTGATTTGCCAGCTTATTTCATTTATTTGTCTAGGTACCCTGAGCCCATAGAACTCTACTTCTATCTGGTGGCAGCTAATTGAAATTAAAAACTAATCTAAAAAAGAAGATTAATCATATTTAAGCTTTGCCCTGCAACCACATCTTGGAGATGGCACTCACAGATAATTTGGTGTCATGTAAAAATAATTTAAAAGTATCAGTATCACTTCACATTAATAGAGATCATGAAATTCTCTAAGGTATCAATATTCTGGTCTTAATGGTGAGTTGGGCTACTTCTCCAGATAAGTAACTGCAGAACCTACTTTTGCCTGAAATATTAGTTAAGGAAAAAATAAATTACCAGTGGTTATTTATTGAGATCAGTGGTTCTCAGTCCTCTATGCTCATTAGTATTTCCTCGAGAGCTTTTAAGAATTGTAGATCCCAAGTCCCCCTCCTAACCAGCTAAAACAGGAAGTGGAACCCTGGTATTGTTTTTCGTTGTTGTTGTTGTTTGTTTGTATGTTTGTTTTTAATGCTCCCTAGGTGATCCTAATTTGTAGCCAAGGTTAGAACACTGATCAAGGTAGTTCAAGGCCAAAAAATTAAATAAACACATAAATTCCTATTTGTGCTTTAATTTGAGGCATATAAATTATTGCTTCAATGGCACTTGCTTTAAAACCACCAGTGCACCCAGTAGCCTATAGCTTTAAATGGAAACAGAATTGCAGGTAAGCCCTTTTATAGTCCATTACCAACCTAGTTTTTCAGGTCTCAGCTCCCTAAAACACTGTCTTGTCAAAATCGAAGCATTCAAACATTCTTTGCATTTTTTTTGTCTCCACGTTTTTAGGTTCTTACGTTCACCTCCTTCTATACCTGGCAAAATACTTACATTCCAAAGGCCATTTAAAGTCATTTAAAAGTCATTGCCTCTGTGACACTGGGCGAATTATAGTAAAATTATTTTATATAATACTGATTTGTATAAATTTAAATCACATGAATGTTTTCCTGAAGAGACAAAGTCACACTATCTAATGGTAAGTGTACAGTTAATAATATAGCTCTTCAAACTCTATTCAAATACAGCAGGTCCTCAGCGCTGTTTGGTTCAACGTCACTTCGTCATAATGGGTGATGAGGAAAAAAAAAATCGATTCCGGGCCATGGTCACTGTCTGTGTCGAGTTTGCACATTCTCCTCATGTCTGCGTGGGTTTTCTCCGGGTACTCTGGTTTCCTCCTACATCCCACAGCTGTGCTCGCTAGGTTGTCTCTAAGCTGTGCACATATCTAAATATTCTTAGTCTGAGTGAGTGTGGGTGTGAGTGTGAGTGCACCCCAGGATAGAAGGGTGTCCTGTCCCAGGTTACTTTCCTCCTTGAGCCCTGAACTTCAACCACTTGCAATCCTGAATTGGAAAAAGTGGTTAAATGATCTTACTTGTTTTTATTAACCTTTCTCAAATGTATGTCTAGCTCACATTTATTTCAGTGTTTAATATTAGAAGTGTTTTGGTCTTTATTTGGAAGTTTGGTGACATTTTTGTGACCTGAGATATGCACAGGAATTTAACTCGTGTTTATATCAAGTAGCCTATGGTGAAATTGTTTTTCTTATATATGCCACTTCGCTTAAAGTCACAATTTCCAAGAACCTATCCCTGACATTAAGGACTTACTGTATCTATCATCCCACTGCCTAGTAACTTCCATACCAATAATTACTTAGGCACATAATCCCGGAGTCATTAGATTTAGGTTTATGAATTGTTTCACATAGACATTTGAGTTATGTTACGAACAGCTGCAAATTTCAACATCTTATTCCAATCTTATGAATCACTTTAAGGAAGAGGACAATGTATACATTTTTTTCTGTTTAACATGGGGCTATTCAAACTTTGAATAATAGAGATATTTAAATATGATGACATCCATATTTTTCTGATGTACTGAATTTTACCATTTGGCTATCGTATGTATTTCAAATGGGAAATGAGTGGATACCATTTCTTTTTCTTCACCTTTTTTTGGCTTTGATCCCACAGGAAGCCAGCTTGCTAGCTCCCTGTTACCTGATAGTTCCCTGAATAAAGACTCTTCAGTTAGGATCAGCATTTTACCCCAGACAGGAGTCGTGAATTTTCTTCCTAAAGATACACATATCTCTTAAAAGAGTCCAGAATATTTCCTGCAAAACTGTCTCTGTCATATGAGCACCTATTAGAGCCACTATCAGAAAAGCCAAGGAAAGAAATCCATCTTTCCTGCAACAGAAAAAACAAATACACCCTAAAATGGGCCAAGAACGTGAAAATCAGCAAGATTAGAGACCAGGGAAAAAAGCGAATAACGCTTTAACTGGAAATTTGATTCGAAAAATAAGAGCTTATCCATTGGTTCTCTCACTTCTTTCCCCACTTCTTTCTCACTGCTGGAACTTTGTGAAACATATAGATGATGGAGGAGTATTTATGTCGACATTCTGAATTTCAATTTTTAATAATTAGGCAGATGGTTGGTTTGTAGTAAAGTCCATTATTGTACAGATTGCAATTTGTATCTAGTCACAAAACATAAGTCACTTTCCTAGGACGATTTCAGGATCTTTTCAGATAGGAAATATTACTGTAATTGAAAACCGACTTAACGTTTAGCCAAGAGCCCATAACATCCAGGTACCTCCATGCCCCTATGAACCGTTTCTTTTCCTCTCAGTCTTTATTGGTCATAGCCCTAGATTTTCCACCAAATTGAATCTGGCCTGAGCTGCAGGCAATGCCCCTGCTGGGTGCGGACTGCAGGCCCACCACTGGAGGGCGTCTGGACGCTTCCAAACAGCTCTGAAGCGCCTAGAAATCCCGTCTGAGGACTGGAAAGCGCAGGAGGGAGAACGTGAGATTTGATTTTATTGGACTAATAAGTAAAAAGGAGAGCAGGCAGGTGTGGGAGCAAAACTAAACTGCCTTTTTTCTCTTGGGGATCTGCCCTTCCCACTAAAGCAGCAAACTCCCTAGAGACCATGAGAAAAATACCGCCGCTCCCGAGCCCGCGGACCCCTCAAGGGCGGGTCGCGGGGACCTGTGGCCCCGCAGGGCAGGCGTCGGGCTCGCTTCCCGGGCTCTGGACCACAGTGGGGACGCGTCCCGAGGCACTGGGACAGTCTCGCTGCCAGGAGATCGCGCTCCGGTGGCGGCTGAAGACCCAGGCTTGCAACCTGCCCTTGAAGTCCAGGACCGAGGGGCCTTTTCCAACAATAAAGGAACTGCTTTCCTTCCCACACCCCCACCCCCGGCCCCCATTTCTTTCCGCACCGGGTTCGTTAAAGGCGTTTATTCTTTGGGGAGTGGGCAGCAAATTACCCTCAAGGTTGAAATGGAAGAGGTGTGAGGTTATTTCTGAAGGGCTCGTCTGCCGCATTCATTTCCTCTCTGTGGAAGGTTCGCGCTGAATTGTAATCACTTTAAACTGTGATTTGCCTGATTTTTAAAAACGTGTTTTCAGAGCATCACTTTAAAGAAAACTCGCTTCCTGCCCAAGAATCTTTAAATCCCAAGTGGGAAGAGGAGGGTTGAAAGGCACAGGAGGGGTGCTCAGATTTCCAGATAACCCAGCGCCAGGCACGGTGCGGCGTGGAGAGCCGATGGAAAGGACAGGAACGCGCACTCCCAGAGGCTCCGTCCCAGCCCATCCGTCACCTGAGGGGTACCAGAGACAGATGCCGGCTCTCCAGCCAAAGGGTGGGCACCGGTTCCTTTAAAATCGAAAGACCCTACTCCCAGGTAGAAAGATGTCAAATCATTCCTTAGCCCAGACGGAATTCAGCACCCAAAGGGTTACACGTGGCTGC
>NW_012107953.1:1298878-1300167 GCF_000951045.1 Mandrillus leucophaeus | reverse complement strand
GTCCACGTTCACGCGCGCGGCCTCGCGCTCTGCTGAGGCTGCTGCCGCTGGGTCGCCGCCGCTGTCGGCTTTACACGCAAGTCATTAACGAGGGGGCGTGCCCGAGGAGATTTTTTCCCATAAAGCATTTTTTTCTCTCTCTTTTTTTTCCCCCTCTTTTGCAAAACTGACTTTTGCAAAACCCTTTCCACTTCTTGTGCCAGTCGTTTCAATTCCTCCTGGGCTGCTCGTGCTGCTGCTGCTGCTGCGCTCAAGTTTATTTATTTTCCCGCCTGGGTAGGGGTTTTAGGATTCGGTTTGTGGTTTTCACCTCTGTTGCTGCTGCTGTGCCTAAGGAGGGAAAGAGGAGCAGCTGCGGGAAGGTTTTCTGATGTAGTCATCGGGGAGGTGCCACTCGCTCGTGCGATCCCTTTTTTTTTTTTTTTTCTCTTTTCCCATTTCAAACTGATTGATGCATCTCTACAAGTTGCTAGGCTTGGACCCGCCGGAGTCGCAGGGACACTTCTGAGAGCTCACCCCCGGGCTCTTGGCACCGCGTGTGGTGGCTCAGTCTCCCTCTCGGAAGGCGATCGGAGACTGACATCAGCCCATCCAGGAGTTGGAGGGATCCATTTGAAAGTGATTGTTTCCCCTCCCGCTCTCCAGCCGAACACTTGGGTTGGCGTCGTCTTGCAGGTTTAGGCATCCCAGCTCCGCCAGGCCGGCTGGCCTTAACCTCTGCTCTTCATTTACTGTGGTGCACCCACACCCAGCCAAGGAAAGCACGCGCAAGAAATCCCCGAGGCTCGGCCAGTACCCGGGGTGCCCTCTTCCGCTACCGCCGCGGTCCGACTGTGCTGGGGGACCTGCCGGAAGACGCGAAGAGCCAAACTTTTCTTTGAGGTTTTCGAGGCAAGACCGTTTCTCGCCGGCGCAGCTGCCGCTTAACCAGTTCCAGGACACCAACAGGGCTGGGTTGCGGCTCCGGATCCCCACCCTTCTCCGCGCACCGCCCGGTACCGCAGCACCTACGACTCCTCTGAGATTTCTGGGGGTCGCCCGGCTAAGGCACAGAGGAGGCTGAGGAAAGGGGTTCTCAGACTCCCGGGACCACAAACGCGCAGCCCCCTATCTGCACGTCGCCTTCCTCCTGCAGTTTCCCACCGGCCGCCAAAGTAACTTGGAGGGAAGCGGGGCGCAGTGCGAGGGCCCCGGGGAGGCTGAGGAAAGGGGTTCTCAGACTCCCGGGACCACAAACGCGCAGCCCCCTATCTGCACGTCGCCTTCCTCCTGCAGTTTCCCACCGGCCG
>NW_012107953.1:1265648-1297793 GCF_000951045.1 Mandrillus leucophaeus | reverse complement strand
CAAAGTTTTTTTTTTTTTTTAATTTTTTTTTTTTTTTAATTTTTCCTTTTCTTTTCTCGGTGCGCGCAGAGAGAGCGCACGGGCTAGGGGAAGTGAGGGGGGCTGGGAAGCGGAAGCTTTAGGTTTTTATTTTCCTCTTTAACTGCGAGGAAATCATTCGGCCCCTGAGTCAGTCTGGGCCCCGCGCGCTTTGCAGTGGAGAGGATTCTCCCATCTTCTTCATCCCTCCACCCACCCTAGTGGGTTCAAGATGCCAGAAAGTTTGATCTAATACCGGGTTACGTCATGTGTGCGGAACAAGCTGCCAGAGTTGGCCGAGCCAGGAGGTGGGAGCCCTTCGCCCGCGGCCTGGCGATGTGCTGCCGGAGGAACGCGCGCGGTTACCTGGATCCGATTTGTAGGCGTCCCCGAAGCCCGCTGGGTACGCGGGAGACTAGAGGTGGGCGCCTGGGGCCGTCCTAGCGCGCGTGCTGGACACCGGCCAGTCGTAGACGTCCCGTGTTTTCGGACCCTGGGAGTGGAGTGGGGAGGTTATCCAGAGTGTCCGGCGGGGTCCTCTGGGTTTGGAGCAGTTCGGAACCTTTACTGCTTCCCGGTCTGTGCACAGAAGTCGGCCCCGCTGGGCCCATACCGCACTGCTTTCTCTGGGATAGAGGCTAGCTTCCAGCTGTGTCCCGGTCTCAGTGCCCTCCTAGGTACTATTTATTAAGAGTACCGATTGCATCTAAAATCACAGGTTTTTTCACTGGGCTGGAGTGGAAGTTGGGAAGAGAGAGGCGGGAGGCCCAGGGGTTAGCCTAGAGTTGGTGCGCGTCCCGGGCTCCAGGAGAGAGGGTATCGGTGGGCTTCTCCAATTTTTTCTCCAGGAGAGAGGGTATCGGTGGGCGCCTCCAATTTTTTTCTGTGTCCAGCGGGCCCTCTCCGCCTGCCTCCAGCCTCCCCTCGGCATGCAGGCAAGAGTGGGATTCCCCGCTTGAGTAATGTCAGCGCAGATGAAGATGGGAAGATTTTCCCCACAAGCAGTCCGCCGGTTACAGAACCGAGAGGGAGTTCCCCTTATCCCGCTAGTCCAGGATAGTCTTACTCAGGTAACTGCCCAAGTCCTAAATGAACCGCCCAACAGGAGTGGAGATAGTCCTAAAAGTTTGGTTCAAAAAACAAGTCTCCTGGAGGTGGGTGGTGGAATGGGAAGCGATTTCTTCTTTGACATGCCACTTACCACTATTAGGAAAAGAGAAAAAGAAGCCATCCTGCCACAGGAGATGCCTTTTATTAAAGCTGACAAGACAAATAGAGCAAGCTTTCCAGTTGTGATGGTGTTAAAAGCAAGTCTCATTATGTTGGTTAGTTTTTTTCCCCCGTTTGTGCTTTATTAGGCAGCATATACGAAGCAGAAATGTGTATCTCTGAACTTTAGCACCTTATTAAATAACACTGAAATAGTTTCGTTGAATTTGGGATATCTTGCTCTTGGTTGTCCTTTCTTTCCCATTCCAAACTCCACAATGTGATCTTTTCTTCATGGCATTCATTTATTTGGATACTTGGGTGTTCCAGTCTTCCTGGCTTAAAACGGAAAGAACCAGCAGCACCCCTACTCTAACCCCCCTTCTTAACCTGTCAAGCTAGACTGAGTTAGTTTGAGGACATTTTATCTTAGGTTATCTCTGTTTTATGCTTTTGATACTGTTGTTTGGTTTGAGATTAGCACATTGATTTTTGTCACAGGTCATGTTTTTTAATAGATCTGCCCTGCCTGCAGAAAACTCTTCTGCTCAGGATGCCACGGAGGCTTTGAACCTGCCCAGACAAAGTTGATCTGCAGAATTTTAAATACCAAGAGTATTTCTAAATCGGTATTCTGATTTCAGGTTTGTGGAAATACCTTTCTATTTGATCATTATCAGTTTGATAATGGCCAAAAGAAAGAATGATGTACTTCTCTTAACCCCAAGAGATACAGCCCTAACACTTATTATTCTTAGGAATTTATGGACACATTTATCTTGGTATGTTATCACAGTTAAAAACTTACTTTAAAAACAATATTTTAAAAGTAGGCAGTTTTATCTCTGAAGTGTTGAATAAGATGTTGCTTTTTTGATGCATTAAGAAAAGTCAACTTGGATATAATTTTAAAGAGGCCACATGCCGAATAAGTATTTTAAAAATAAAAACTAACAGTTTTCACAAACAATAGTAAGAAAATATTTCAGAAAATTTCCACGAGTTTAGTAAATTTTATAAATTCAGTGTTGTGCAATTCCTCTTCATATATGTTATTTTGTAAAGTAAGCTAGCCATGCTTTGTGTCTTTATATAGAACCTATCTGTTAAGATTTTGCTAAACTAGTAAGACTTCAATCTTTTGAAAAAAGAATAGAGGATTTTAATTGCAACTGAAATAAATTTTTTTATTTTTACCTCAGAATATGAGTTCAGTGGGCACATTAAACTGATGATAATGTATATTGTGTCTAAATGAAGTAAATCTACTTTAGCTTATACTAACAGATTCAATTTGAAATTATGTTTAGCTAAAATCAGAATTAAATGTATCTTGATCACAGGGATTAAGTACAGTATGTTACTATGTAACTTGAGTTATGTGTAACTTGTGTATCTGATAGGAGTTTATCTTCTACATGGAGTTTCATTACTGCATCTCCATTGATAAATGAGCATCTATAGATGTAGTTTCATGGGAAAAATATTAAACTTATTTGTTGTCAGAATAGTTTTACTGTTAGAATCTATGTACCCAGGTATTCACTTCTGAGAAGTGGATACTGAGTTTTCAAATGCTGATAACTTTTTAGTTGGTAGTGTTTATTGGATAGGGGACCAAACTGATTTTATGTGTTGAATTCGCACAAATTTGTGAAATAGCAACTGAGAACTATCAGTTTGAATAGAAATATATGATAACATTTGCCTAAATGCATCTTCTATATTTCCAAAATTTGAAAACTTGTATAAGTTTTACCTGAAAGTGTAAATAATCAAATGATCCTTTTAACGTTATGCTGAATTCTAAACTGGAATGTCACTAAGTAACTTTGAGTGATGAAAATCCACATAAAGAAGAATATAACTATTTGTCCTTAATTTCTTTAAGAATGTAAAAAGATTTTAAGTAATGTTAAAAAGACTTCCAGTAATAAAACTTTATTTACAGTCCTCTTTAGTAGCTATGCTTATAAAGAGAGTCATAATACTAAGAACATGCCTATTCATCTGAAGTATGCCATAAACAGTTTTTGGTGCTTCTAATAAGAATATACTTTTAAACATCGGGTGCATATTGAAAGTTCTTCTTGGATTATTTTGACTATTTGCCGAAATGACATTAGGGTAATTAAACATATCTCCTACTGGTTGGCATTATTGATGCAATAGTCAAATAATACAGCAGCAAATATGACCAACACTCTTTTAGGAATACCAGTCCTCCTCAACCAGTGTTTTGCTTCCGTTAAGGTTTGAGTATCATCAATTTAAAAGGTTATACTCTTAAGAGGAAAATATCTCTGTAATTCATCAAGGATTTACTAAACTTTAACCTAATCATGTTTTCTTTGGACTTTCTCAATTCTTGTAGGGACTGGTAAATTAAACATTTCATATTAGAGTAGCAGGTAATTGACACCTTTTAGTTTTGTTAACATGTGATCTTGGAGTTGTGAAAGTAATGTGAATTCTAGGTCAACACTCCGAAATCCTCTGGCAGTACAGGTCAAATGTATGTGGCTAAGAAGAGAGAAGTAGTGACATTTTTTTTTTCCCTAATCATATTCCCTTGAGTATTTTTCTTCTTTCAAAATTTACTTGCTCCATTAAAAAAAATCTGAGCCATCATCATTTTGAGATATATATATATATATATATACACACACACACATATATATATACCTACACCAGTATACCGGCACTGTGACCTTTTCACTGACAAATAAATGAAATCAGCATGCTTTAAATCTAAGAATTTGTTGTGAGTAAAGATTGAATATTATCTTGGTTTTGAATGAGTTTTGTCACGAAACTTAGAAAGGATTGTCCTTATTCTTGAAATTTTAAATATTTAATGTAATATTTTGTATGTTAGAAACATAAATGTTCTTCAAGTAAAATGCATTAACTTTAAGCCTCAATGTAACGTATCACTTTATTAGATGTATTGGTAGTAATTTTATTATTCTGAAATTTATATCAGAATTTATGCAAGTACCAGGATAAAAATAAGGCAGTATGACTGAGATTTATAACCCATGTTTTTATACTTATATGTTTGTAAGAGACCTGAATTGACTCCCCCCCGCCTTTTTTTAATCTAGAAATTTGTAAAAGAGAAGTATGCTTCTTGTTTTTTGGCCAGTTTTCCATAGAATTTTGAAAAGCAGAGTTAGCTACTGAGATATGTTCTACCTATTTTATTCATTATTTTATATGTTCACAATAAACTATCAGAAATACTCAACTGTCTGATTTTTAGATGACAGGAACATTAGAGCTATTTGAGGCAGATTTGACTCTACAGTCTAATTTGACATTTTCAGGGTAAGACCAAGATCAGTAAACTACTTGTGATTAAAAGTATCAGAGTCTTCAGTAGTTTATTACTGTCTGTTAGGTAATTTTAGTGGTAATAACTAAACCATCACCTCACTGAACTAATATCTTGTTGTCATATGTGTTGTGGCTAACAATCAATAGCTTCAGAAGCTTCCACCTTTGAAGGCTGAGGATCAGGTTTGGAGGGAACACTTAGTTACTTGGGTGCAAATTAACCTTGTGAATTTCTTGCCATTTAATCTTGCAGAATGCCTTCTGAACAGGCATTGCATTGCGTTCTGTCCACTGGCCTGGTTTCCTGTTGGATGAGGACAGATAAAGATGAGCGCCTCCTTTTCTCCCCTGTTGCTATGAACCAAGCAAGCTACCAGCTTCATGCTGGGCCAAGAAAATGAATGAATACAATTAGTCCTTCAGGAGTTCTGGCCTTTGCTAGCTTGGGATAAGTATACGCCAGAAAATTTACCTTTGAGAGAGAGAAAGCATTAAAATAAAAATGAACAAAATATGAGAATATGTTAAGAATAGAATTTTACATGTTGGGTAGCATTTGGTCTAGTGCTTATTGATTTGTTTTTTCAATATAAATCAATTTGAAATTTTTTATAAGATACCACTCAACCCTCCTCATTTTTGTGTGTGTGTTGAATAACTTCTGTAGTAATAAGGACTTAAAAAGCTGTGATATTTTGTTTGAAATAATGAACGACTCTATGTTGAAGATTCTGTATTATCAATTTTCTTTTCAGAAGCAGTATACAAACTGTTAAAATAGCATTCCTGATTAGAATATCCATGTTGCAAAGGAAGCCTCAATTTCCCTAAGCACAGTGAGGAAGGTCCTTGCCTCTTACCCAGGACAACTCAGTCAGATCAGCCTTCTGAACTGAGGAAAAAAATTGCACTTTGATCATTTGTGACAGATAACACCTTCATTTTCAGGTATAAAAACCTCAAAGAGGAGTATAAGAAATGAGGTATTAATATTCACTTCTAATAATTTGTCTTGTGATGGTGGTCTTAGCCAAACATCAATAAATTACTGTCTCTTTTAAGGGCCTGATTTATATTATCAAATTTATATTTTAGTCTGCTTTTCAACCTATGTCCTGGGCTGTTTTGTAGAAAAGTTTCTTGTGATTAATGTGAACTTCCAGTGCTTCTGAATAGGATATTACTCACTACTAGGAGATCTATTTCCTCTTAAATTTGTCTGCATTATGTTTTCAAAATTTAGTCAGTCATAAAGGAGCACAATGACACAGGACCACTTAGCTTAAAATTAAAAATTAATCAAGTTTTTTTCTGACTACAACTATTTTGCATGATTTTGAGTAAAATCATTCCTAATATCTTCATATTCTGGATAGTTCTTATTGCACTCTCTAAAGGATTTATTGTAAACTGAAATCTGTGTGCTATTTTCTAATTGGAAAATTTGAGTGGATGCAAATTCTTGTTTTTGAGGCTTCTGAATATAATTTTCAAACAGTAAACCATATAGTTCAATGAAAACATTATTTTAAAATATTGAAAACTCTTATTTAAGCTAACTAGTTGCTGAGAGACAGTAGTGTACCACAGTGATGGTTAGCTCAGCTTTCATTCAGGTAGAATTCTATCATTTTCAATAAGGAAAAATAAACCTTTGTCATCTTTAGAAACATCCTTCATACAATTGACAGTTGACAGGTTGAAGAAAATGTTACTGTCAGGTCTTATTTTCCACTCAAGTGAGGAATAAAAATAGGTTTGAATGATTTTTAAAAATCTTATTTTAAAATTATTTCAAGATGGATAAAATGCTCTTAATTTTTATATGCATATCAGAATTGATCTTCCAGTTGCTTTAGGGAGGGTCAGCAAAGTATAGCTCAAGGAAAGATCGTCTAACAGTAAAGTTCCTATGATTTTTACTTTTAAAAAGTCAAGTACAGTTGATTTGATTGTAATAGGATATTAATGCCTGTTTTATGATTGGATTCTTAGGAGATATAAGATATAAATATTCTTTCTATTATTGCTTATCAAGTGACCTGATTTTCATGACTGATGATCATGATTCTGATATGAACTAAAAGTAGAAGTTTGGGCATATGCTCTGGACAGTCATATATATTAGCAAATATGTATATGCCTTGGACAATCATGTTACTAGTACACATCGATTAGACCTGTTTTAAAAATCACTTTGCTATTAATGATTAAAAATAACTGCACAGTATAATATATGGATTACCATGTGGAAGTACATGAATACCTACTTAGAGATTAGAAAAAATATGATTAAGTGCTTATTTCCTGATTTAGAAAAGCTAGTTTTTTGGCTTTCAGTTAAATCAGCGTGGGTTTTTTTTCCCCCTAGAAGCAGCCATCTTGTTTTAAGACCGATTTTATTTCTTTCGTGAAATTGGTCCAGAAATGAATATGGACGATAGAAAAGGACTAAACCACTTTATCATCATTTTGGCCGGGCTCTCTACATTTAAAGTTCTATCTTATTTGCGAACTCACTAAAATGCTATCTTATATTTAGTTGACAGAAAAGAATGTTTTAACTTAGTAATAATATGCTTAAACCCAGGCATATTATATATTAATGTTAAATGTTGGGCTGTACCATGTTTCCATAAATACTTTTTTTATTGAAGCTTATACTTTATGGCTAATTTCAAAGGAACATATCAATAGCCCCTATTGTCACCTCCACCCCCAAATCCTGATCTCCTTTTTCTGATTATGCTAAGTAGTTCTTTTTATTTGTTGGTTGCCTTTTTTTTTTTTAATTACTCAAGTCTACCAGGAATCTTTCTCCAGCAAAAGGTACTGATAAGAGTATAGGTACCTCCAAAAATGAAGCAGTTGGGGTTATTTAAGATAGATTATATTAAGCCAGAGCCTTTTTGTCTCTGAAATATAAGCTCTTCCTATCACATTAGAACAAATCTTTCTTGTGGGTTCTCATAGATTATTTTACAAGTAAATTCATATTTGTTACTAAAAATTATGAGAGTATATCAACTGAGTCTGCTATATTTTCTGTCATGTTTTGTATTTCTGGATACATTTGGAAAACCAAGTGACCTAATAAACTTTACTAAAAATTTATACTATACTTCTTACTACTGCATGTGTTTGATGATGGCTGGGAACATTATTCTCATGTACTGCAGCAAAAACAGAGCTTCTGTAAAATTTATTTCAGAAGTAACCTGACTTAGCCTGATTAAGCTGGGCACAGATAAATACTACTAATGTCACGTATGAAAAACTGCTTCAGTTCGTTAGAGGTAGGATTTTGGGTGGTTGTAGATGTAGTGTAAAGGCAATAAATAAAGTGCACGTTTTAATAACAGATACATGTATCGTGGTTAAAGTTCAGGCATGAGTTGACCATTTTTGCACAGAAAACTTTCCTCTGATATCTAGCATCTGTTTTTCTTTGGCTAGTGAGAAGACTAAAATAACTGAGTGTTCAAAGTGACCTTTTGTTTTTAAATGAATTAACAAATACCTTTTGTTTTTTTTTTCTTGCTGTTTCCAAGCTGTCAGAGTTTCCATTTTAAAATTTATTAATTATTTATATATGTAAAAACTATAATTAACAATTAACTCTTGCCTCTTTCCCTGAAAATTATGAAAGTAAATGAAAGTATTTTTATATGAAACACGCAGTGTTGTGGTTTGAATTAAAGGAAGTTATGGCATAGTTAGGTTGGATAATTATAGTGCAAATTGTTTTCTAGGTTGTGATGATGACAGACATGATACTTGATGTTTCATATTTCGTAGATGTCAGTGGGATATACAACTTTGTTACATTTACTAAACTCAATAATGTATAGACAACTTCACCTGCTTACATTTTTAATAGTTTTTAATTTTATGGAGACAAATGAGAATTTGGGGGAAAAGGAAAAAATAACTCTAAATATGGGAAATTATCTTTTATGTCTAACAATTAGCTTAAACAAAGTGGGAGCAAATGAGCCTAGTTCCCCTTCTATTGTTTCAGGGCAAGAAAATACAGACAGATGTCGGAATGTGGAAGCGGTGACCTCTGACTCGCACAGCATGGCCACTGCCCTGGCACACAAGTGTCCTGAGCCACCATCGTAGCAGGATGCGTTTTGAAGTGACTGACACTTTGAGATGGAGATCTTGAAACTGATTGTGTAGTTATTTGCAGTCCTCCAAAGTATCAGTCTTTTTAGTTTTCATTTTAAGATTCTCACCTTACCATTTATAAAAATGTTTCTTTGGCTCTGACAGAGCTTTTGTGGCTTCTGGATGGCTTCGGTATCCATATAGTCGCTATAAATCTTTGCCTCCCAATAATTTTAGTCAGCGTGTTGGGATAATGGAGGCTAAGGGAAGCTCAGATGTACAGTTCTGCTGCAGCGAAGTGTTTGGCCTGCTTTATTTAGCTAATACTTTTCTTCTTCTTCTTCTTCTTTTTTTTTTTAACAGACAGATGAAAGCAGTGGTTTTGTTAAAGGCCTTTTCTTTTAGCCTCTGCTCTGCAATCTCGCCAATAACCCCTGGGTTCAGACAGACCATTAATGTTTTAGATACTGTGGCATTCAGCGCTTTCTTCATATATTTGTTTACTGTTACTGCTTCAATAAACTTTTACGCCTATTTCAATAGTTTTCTGGCGGGAGCTCCGTTTATTAAAATTTAGTGACCCAGCACTAAGAGGGGTACAGTTCAAATAGTGGTGCTTCTGACAGGGTTTTGTGTCAAACTAGAGAAAATAATGGGGAAACGAAAGCTGCCAAAATGTGTCTCCCAATTACTAATTAATAAGGAGAGAAGGGACCTCAGTGATAGATCTGGTGTCTGCCATGGCAGCAACTTGGGATGCTTTATTTTAAATACTGTATAAAACAAATTAAAGTAAACCTCAGAGAATGTAGCACCCAGATATTTTATATCACAAGTGATAATTTTTTTAAGTCTGTGAAAATCCAGGCAGAAAACAAAATTTGAAATGAAATCTTTGCACTCTTTACCAATAGTATCAAAATGTAAACCTATTCTAAAGAGTATTTCCCTCATTAATAATGCCTTTATTCTTATTAATATTTTAGTACAGACATGATAGTGCTCTTTGTGGTTTTAGTATTGGTGTAGCATTGTATACATACTTTATTATCAACAAAGATTCAAGGAAAAATTTAAAAATTTTCCTACCATATGCTTGTCATTAATATTTTGAAAATTACTATGATTGAAGAACAGAACCTCCCCCCTCACCATATATATATATATATTTCTGCCATCCCAGAGGTTCCAGTCTTTTTCTGGCAGTGTTCCCACTATGGTTGCTAGAACCATAATTAAATGTCTGTTATTAGTGTATTTTTTCCATAGCATTTACAGCATCAAAAGCAAAGGGTCTTGTATGGAACTATAGCTGTCAAGGGAACAATGAAAACTAATTACACACTCTGCTATCACCGTGGTCAGCTATACTCTTGGGAAGACAACATGACAGAGGTGGTGTGTGTGGAGCGGGTGGGTATATGTATACACGATATTCCATAAGAATATGTACACCTAAGGTCAGACATACCTATTGGTTTACCATTATCCTGTGTTCTCTGAAGGAAAAAAAATGTAGAAAGGACTATCTAATTTAGTTAATTAAAATGAAAAAATGCAGTTCTTTGTTAGGAAGGGGCTCCCTATTTTAGCATTCTTCCTTTATAATATGAACTGAGAGAACCAGCGATATCTACGAGTCTGAATATCTCGTTATTTTGAATATTATTTTGGCATGGTCTTGTTATCAATACATATATTAACATATCTATTATAATTATGTCTTTTGAAAATTATTTTTTTACTTAACTCGAGACTTTTCAATGACATCTGATTATTTGAGAGCTAATCACTTAATTCATTTATTATGTAAATCTCTCTATGGCTGTTTTTCTCTTTTGATGGCTTTGGCCCATTTTATTGTCTCCGGGCCTGTAGACCTGTGGATAGATTTGAGAAAGAAAAGGAAACTTAAAAAAAAAATACTCAAACTTTTAGCAGCTTGGATAGAAGATTTGTTAAGGAAAGACCTTAAAGCTATTGAATAACATGAGGGTTTGGATTCAATTTTGGATTTCAGTCATCCACGCCATCCCTGTTCTCTGATACCACATAGAATCAGAACTTGGCCCTATGTAATGTTTTCCATTACTATTTTCATTCCTAGGGTGAGCACTCTTAGCTGTATCTAAAACCAAAGCCAAATAGATGAATTCAGCAACTACATGTTGATTTGAACTTATTTTTCCAAAGTTTTCACATTGAAGAAATTCTATATTCCTATATTCAATATCTAAAAGTTATCATTGATAAACTATTGAGTGATATTACGTGCAGAACACTGGGAGACATACAGAGGATTCAGGGATAGGAGAATGCTTGCACCTGTAAGGAACTTAAGAGCATTGTGCAGCTACAATAATTGTATACATATAATTATATTACAGAGTATAAAATAGTACTATAAATGTGCACATGTAGATTTACTTGACAGATATTTATGTCAAGTGTCCACTGTGGGCCAGGTACTGTTCTCAGTACTGGAGATACTGCAGTAAACAGCATATATACAGCATCCCTGTCATCATGAAGCATTCGATCTGTAATTTCTAGGTCACTGTTTCTCACACTGTAAGGTGAACACAGACCTGGAGATTTCGTTGAAATGCAGATTTTAATTTAGTAGGTCTGGGCTACATAGGGCCCTGACAGTCTGCATTTCTAACAAGCTCCCGGATGACATTGATGCTGCTGGCCCATGAACCATGGTTTGGACAGCAAGGTTCTAGATACAGTTAAGTGGGAGAGAGATTACTTTTGGCTCCTCTTCAAGGACTCTTGGTTGTATTTGCATTGAACTTTTCATAGAGTTCTGCAGTTTCTAAAATGACTCCCTATTTATGTGAAGGAAAATTATTTGCCATTTAGAAAGCCCAGAATGCCTAGTGTTCCTTTCTAACCACTTTCCTTCAAAACTCAGACAAATAAAACAGACTTTTACATTGAGGTTTATGCTTCATTGAAAATACACCACTAACAAAGGTAATAGGATGGGGATTTCATTATAAGATTTGGTCTCTGTAGACAAATTCCACTGGAATAAAAATATTACCCTGGTCCAAAAAGTTTAAGGAGGATCCTGTCATAAATGTCTAAGGATATTTATTTGCAAACCCTCACAAGATGTATTTTATGTGGCAATGCCAGAATTACACCTCAGAAACAGATTTTTAACACTTTCCAATTTAAATCCATGTGGTTAAATTAACCCCAAATGTTCTTTTTACATTCAGCATAAAAGATGACTAACAGTTTTTCTACTTTCAATGTCTGGATTTCTTGTGGGTGGCTTTCAGGAGCCTGTAATTTCAATGGAGTTATAAAAGACTTGGGACAAAATGCCTTCTTTCTGTAAAGTTCTATGAGTCTCATAGTGAGAAACCTTTGCTCCTGGAGAGTCTAGGTAATACAAGATCTGCAAATATGCTTCCACTTTTCTCACAGCATTTATGTTATTTGCATTTTCAAAGCAAATCTTTGTATTAACAAGTAAGAAATGGAACTACTTAAATTCAGAAGATTACTCTGTGGTTTTTTTTGTGTTTTGTTTTTACTGATCTTCACTCTGTATGTAAATACAGTATTACTAATCTAAATGAACTGTCAAATCTTTGAAAGCATCAGTTAAGTAGACTGACTTAATTGAAATATACCTCTATGGAATGATTATTTTAAAAAAAGATAAAACAGTTTGTACTTTAAGTCAAGTGTATTTTTATGAAAGGAAATAGATGAACAAGACAGTGGCAACTTCATTTAAGTATTCTTTTACTTTAAAAACAAATTTTTACCAATACGTTTCGATAATTTTAAAACAGAAGCAAATATTTTTCTTTTTAAATCTTCAATGGATTTAATTAGAACTTTGGGTACTATTTCATAATAACTATGAATATTATTTAGTAAGATAGTACTGTTTTGTTAGTTTATGTTTATGTTCACTGTGGTGTAAATGAGGGTTCTCAAACAGTGAATTTGGGGGTGACAGGCACTTAGTGTTTCCAGTTTTTTGATTCTCATTGATCCTGAAATACGAGAATCTTCTGTGACTCTGCGTGAACTTAAGTGGCTCCTAAAAGAACTATGCTATATGCTTCAAAGATAGTTAAATTTAGGAATAGGATATAGTCATTGATTAAAGTGAAGTAATTTGCATATCTCTAAGGAATGGGTTTGTTGAAAATAGAGTTGATATACCTAAGATTTGTGTTTTGGATGAAGTAGAAGATGCTCAGTAGTTCTTAATACTGTTTTTCACCTCCATTTTTTAAAAAAGAAAATAAGCACATTAAATGGTTTTTATTTACCTCAGAGTTATTAACAGTGACTTGTCATCATATTGATAGGTTGTAACCAAGTTCTTCTGTATACTAATATATGTTCCTATACAGATTATTTAACTGCATGTAGTAAAAACATTGTGTTTATGTACTTTTTTGTTTTGAATTTTTACAATAGCAACTGTTACAGATCAAATTTCAAATTTGTTTGGGTGTTGGATAGGCAAGGACTCAGAAAGTAAGATATTAAAAAACCCATATCAGATTAGATTTGTCACTTGTCTGTTAACATTTTTTGGTTTTATTTCAGAGCTAATTAAATTTCAGCTCTGTCTGAGTTGTAAGTATGCCATTTATAGTGGTGAATCTAAGCCTCAGTTTCTTTACCCTAATAGATAAATGGGTATAATAAAAATATCTCCCTCAGACTTGTGAAAATTTAAAGGAATGTGTATATGTGACCAGACTTTAAAAACTGATATAAAACTTGTAAAAAGGATAAAGTCAATCATATCTCAATAAATTGGGGGGAAAATAGAGATTTAAGGGGAGTTAACTCACTTTATGTATCTTCTTGTGAATCTCACTTTATATACATTCTGGTAAGTTGCATAGAAAATACATTCTTACAAATAACACTTATTTTAAAAGCATCACAGAAGAGTTGACTTTTTAAAAGATAGACCAAATTGTATCATTTTGTAATGTATGTTGTTCCTGAGAGATGATTTGTACATTTACATTGGGTTTTATTTAAAGGAATTTGCATTTTAGGTTTTGTCTTGTGATTTCTAAAAGAGTAATAATGTGTAAAGAGTGACTCCTGAGAGGCAAGTCTTCCAGGATCTTCTTCCCCAGAAAGGAATTTTGAATCTCCTTTGTAAAATTGGCCAGGTTTATTTTTAATGCCCTCCCTTCCCCTCTCAGTTTGTCTCTGCTATATTGTTTCTTCTTTGACTTCTAAAATCCTGATATTCTGCTTTGGACTTCATAGTTATAATGAGATATCTCCATCTCAAAGGAGAAATTAATGAATACCGACATCCTCTTGGAGGATGCTTGTATTTCCAATGAGGAGCTTGTTGAAACAAATCAATTCCTATCTGGGCCTGCTCCTTACGGGTAGCTGGGCTGTCCCTGGGATCCTTGGATTTTTCTGAATTCTGCTGCTAGAAGAGCAGAGTTTAGCCCCTTGATGCTCTGCTTGAGAACTCTTGCTATTGACTATCTTAAACTTAGTACATATTATACACACATTGATGTGAGAGGCATAAATAGATCATAACAACATGTAGCTGAGAAAGGAAACAGGATTTGTCAAGGAACACATATTTTAATGCATTGAAACCTGCGCAATACATTACTGCCAAAGGGCTGCTTTCCTATAGAATTGTCTGGTGGTTATTCAAAGCCAGTTTTACTTCCTATGTTTATAGTTGTTTAGGTGGATAGCAAATGTGCCTGTTACTTTTTAAAAAATTTCCGTCATATACTTACATAATCATTTTGTAACGTTGTTTTACTCCTGAAGGTACAAACCTCATTTATGCCAGAAAAAAGTAATTCATAAGGGAAATTATCAATGATCCTTATGTGCCGTACCCAGAAATTTAGTGATGTCGGTGGGCAGAACTTAGCCACTAGCAATAAAAATATTGGGTCTAACATAAGCCATACCAAAATTATTTGAAAGAACACTGCAAACTCTGCTTAACAGATTTCTCTTAAATGTACAGCATTTTAATATTTACAATCGCTGTGCTCATAGGAAAGTTAGGTTTAGCTTTGTTGCTCTTAGATCATTTTGTACCAAAGCAGGTTTCTTTTTTCCTGCTACATTGGAAGTTAAAATTTGTTGAGGGAATGAACTTGCTATGAGTTTATTTCAAGTTTAAAGGTTGGTAATTTTATGTTACTTGGATTCCATGTCTGGTGAATGATATTAGTTACAGTCCCTCCCTTGCTCCAGGCTTGCTTTCTTGGCAAAAGGGTAGTCAAGAAGTTTAAATTTTGATAACTTACTTATTGACATTTTGTATTATTAAAATACTAATTCCTTATATTCTTGTACATCAGTTAAAAAATATCAACCAAAGACTACGTCTCAGCCAGCCTTACTCAGTATTTTATTTTTTTCCATGAGAGCATGTTGATTGATCAAATTGCATGTGTATAGCTATCTAGTAATTCCTTAAGATGTTGAAATGATTGGATTGAGTTGCAGCTTAATTATTCAGCTTTTATTAATATGGTAAATAATGTACTAAAGGCTAGAGCTGAACGGATTCCAGTGCATGTGATGAATTTAGATAGTTGAATAGGCTAATCCTAGTGCATCACCTTTTACCTCATTTTTTTGGAGGGAGGGATGGTTTGAATTATCTATTTCTCTTAGTGAAAGGCTGAGTTATGTCAATGTATTTTACATGTTTAAAATACAGAAGATGCTCTTTAGTACTAAGATTGTCATAAACTAGAATTGTAACTGCACCGTTGTAAATTCTCTTCAACTTCTCTTTTTAAAGTTTTTAGATCATTTGGTTCTGTTCTTATGGAAATGTTGCAAAATGTGAATGGAATATACAGTTAAGTCTTTAAGCAAAAGGAACAAAGTCTATTTAATGATTTGAATGGAATAATGAGTATTATAGTTGGTTATGGCAGACAACTATGGATTTCTTCCTCAGGTATCTAACACATCTTCAGTAATTTTATATAGCCTTGATCATTTTAGTAAAATTTCCCAACTGTCACTTTGGGTTAGTTCTGTGGCAATTGACCTTTAAAAAAAAGTTTAAACCAGCTGGCAAATACAAAAATCCTTACAGTTAAGTAGTTTCATATTTAATATAGAGGGTCTGTCTACATTTATGTCAACAGAATGCAACGTACACCCACAGGAAAGCTTTATTGGCTCTAATATGGTATTAGAACAAACTATCCATCTCACCTCCCACCTGCTGTCCCATAGTAAGCCTCTTTTACTGGCAGGAAGAGAATATTTGTGACTTTTTTTTTTTTTAGTCACTCTCTTCATAGCCATAGATTAACCTTTCCAATCTCTTGCAAAGATAGCAGGCATACTTACTAGTATTTTTCATAGCATATTCTTAATTCATGGGGTTTGGTATTCACAACTTCATTTTGTAATCACACTTGAATTGGTAGTATACATAAGACCTGGTTTGGAAGTCAGTCGTGGAGTTTGGGTTAACTTCACCTAGAGTTCTTGCATTGCCATTCTGGGCGGAGTAGGCAAACGTTGGCAAGCTCTTGAGTGGGTGATAGGATCAGGACCCTGCTCACAAGATATACGTGGGTCACATTAAGTAGATTTGCACTGCAGCCTGAATATGGAGTTTTAAGACTGCAGTAATCGGTGTTGGAAGACGATTGGTTTTTCCTGTTATAAATTGCTAATTAGTATTGAAAGTCTAACCTGTTTTGTTGAACAGCCTCTTATTTTCTCTGAGAAAGTGGTTTGGACAGTAATCTATTTATCTCTATACCCCTCTTCCCTCTAGTTAAAATCTAGAAACCTCTGGGGACTCCTCCTGTTGAGTTCTGCTTGGAAGGAGCTTTAAAACAGTGCCTCCAAACTGAAGTAAATATTGACTGGGTCTGGGGCTGAGCCCTGCTCAAAGCCTCCTATTGTTCCTCCTTAGTCAGCACTCCAGAGCGAGCTCAAGTATGCATGTGTTAGGAAGAGAAGAAAGGCTGTGGAGGGAAATTAACAGGGCCCACAGCTGAACTCATAAATGCACCGTATAGAGGGAAGGGAAGCTGACTACAAAGCCAGCTGGAGCTTACACTGGGTTATGGAGAACTTAGGAGACTGAAGTGCAGAAACGCTGGCCAGCCTGTCTGCTTTGGTGAAGTTTAAGGTACACAAAGCTGCTTGTCTTGGTGGGTCCAACCTGTCTCTGAGTGCAGCTTTCGTGTCAGTGATGCTGTCTTCTCAAGGAGACGTGAATTGCAGTGTTTTGGTGAACTTGGAAGAGAGAAAAAGGGTAAACCCTTAGATTCCAGAATGATGCTTCTCCCTCCCTGGTACCTGTTCTGATGCCTCTGTCAGCCTTCCCTCCTTCAGCTGTCATGTTGGATTACACACTCTCTTGGGTCTCCTAAGTGCTTTGGCATCCCTGGGGTATCAGATGGGTGAGGGAGAACCATATGCCATTTGAAATGAAAGTTCTGAAGAGAAGATGTTCTTATTATATGAAAAATTTAAACTTTTTTTTTTTTTAGAAAAAGGAAATTAAATCATTTAAATATGGAACAGATTCGCTTGTTTAAAGTGGAGTACTTTGAGGAAAAACTGCTTGTATTTTTACCATTCAGTTTAAGAACCCAAACAAACAGCTGGCTGACTTATGTTTTAGTGAAAACCATCCCGTACATTTACTAACTAGAAAAGTAAACATCCTTAAAAAGAAATTCTTGTGTGTCTTGACTACAAAGTAATTGTTAATAAATACACAGTAAATACACCAATAGCATATTTGGATTGTTAATTCATTTCCACTGATATTGTAAGCATGCTTTTAAATGTGTAGTCTTCTGTGATATTTGATGTGAACATATCGGTGCTAAAGACCACATGCAGGCAAATACCAGGACAATTAGAAAATTCTTTAATTGCCAAGGCAGTCATCAAACTGTTCTGCTTCATTCAGGTCACTAATATATTAGAACAATAGTGTCACAATATAGCATGAAATGCTATGGACAGAGAGAGAGAAAGCACATCTGTTCAGGGGTATCAGAAACTACTTTCTCGAGAGGAATAATTTAGTCTAGACCTTGAATGATGGATATGATTTTAAAAGAGATGGGGAAAGTAGCTGAAGAATATGCCAGTGATCCTTAGGAACAGGAGCAAAGGCCTACTGACTGTAACCTTGTAGATGGATTTGGGGAATAAACAGAAAGTAGTTTATTCGGGGTGAAGGGGATCTACTGAAAGTACCTGCAGCATGGGCTGAAGAGGCAGGTTGGCCAAGTTGTGAAGTGTGAATTTAAGGTTGGTTTTTGTTTTTGACTTTTTAAAAAGACTTTATTTATTTAGAGCAGTTTCAGGTTCACAGCAATATTGAGAGGATGGTACAGAGATATCCCATACACCTCCTACTCTCCCACACATACATGAGGCTGCATTTTTAGTAGGGGAAGGAGGACCATTATATTGCATTATTCCTTAACATGGTCCTAGTATGTATTATAATTGTTCTGCACTGTTGTGTATCTTAGCCACTGTTTAATTGCTTTGTAAATATAACTGAATATTGGTAAATGTTGAAGATCTTCAAATTAGGCCTAATTTATAAGTGGTTAGGTTGTGGGATGATAAAAATCAGAGTACTTTTAATATTTCCAGATGAAACTTAGGGTGCTCTATTATATCTGAATTGTTTCTCTGATATATGGATTAAACAGTTTTCAAACTTTTTTTTTTTTTTGCCAAAAAACCATTGTTCACAAAAATAATTAGCAAAACTGTAATGTGTAAAACAGAAAAAGAAACGCCAAACCACCAAGCAAACATCAAGTTGTAGTTTGGAGAGGTTGAGGACTGGGCTGTGCTCTGTTCCCAGGCTTCTTGAGAGGCCTGCGAGGACCCCTATGGCTCTTTGAATCATGTTGTTAAAACCTTCCTAGAGTATAGGCGTTGGCATTTACCTAGCGGCAAATAGAAGCAATGCTGTGGAAGAGATTCATTTTTGCTTTTACAGGCCACAGAAGTACTTATGTGACCCTCTAGGAATCAACTTGAATAGCTCCTATTTAGTGAGCACTTACTGTATATGAGCACAGTCCTTTACAGACTAAATAATCATCATTTTAAAAATTCCTGACGAAAGCTCTTATGAGGGAGGTATTATGATGATTCTTGTTTTACTGATGAGAAAACTGATTTTTACATACTTTATACTAGCCAAAGGTCACTTGGTGAGTAAATGGCCCTTACCGCTCAGCTGGGCTATGTGGAATAATATACTTTGTCTAACAGAACTCGATGAAATGTTGAAGGGTGACCTTGGGGCAGAATTTCCAAGGAGATGCAGTGGAGGAGAATGATAGGGACTATATGCTAATATGAAAAGGGTATTAAAAATGCACATTTTTATTCCTCCTTGTTGAGCATTTAATGGACTGAGGTAGCAAGCCATAATTTGGCATCCACTGCAAATAACTAGTATAACCAGAGGTTAAATGTTTCATGGACTGGGGCTTTGGAGCTAATTGTGAGACCATGTGTATGTACAAGCTGTATATACAACCAGATTGATAGGGATTCACATGCCCACTGGCCCTTCTTGCCTGCATGCAGGTAAGCTTGGTTCCTGAAGGCTGGCAAAGGTATAGAGCTATTTTTGAAGACTTTCAGAAGAAATTCTGGATATTCCCTGATTAAAAGTTTTAGAATTTAGCAATCACACAGTCAAGAAATTTTCCTCTATATTCAACCTAAATTATTTAACTTAAAGTCAGTTTTGGTTTACATAATAACAATATGCATTTACTTAAGAATTTTAAATGCAGATTTTGCTTTCTGTATTATAAGCACATTTTAAGCAAGAAATAATCATTTTTAAGCTATAGGGAACAGTACGTATATGCTTGAATTGACTCTGCATTCTTTTGTGTCCTGAATCCCTCACTCTCATCTTAGTTTCCCTTCCTTTTGTTTCATTCCTTCACAGGAGTTTTTGCTATAGAGCTTAACAGCCAGTAAATTCTTCCTGATTAATTTCAAAGACAAAAGTCTCCTGATAGGCAGTGAGTGGATCAGGTTCTCACCTAATCTCCAGAGAGACAACATGCAAGGAGAAAAAAGGGTGTGATACTTTATGCATTATGTACCTCTCTGCTTTGCCAGACTCACCCAAGTCTTTTCGTTGAATTGTGTGCCTGGAAACATTAGGCAATTCATTCCTTAGCACAGCCCTTTGTACCTCCGCAGTGGAAGTTGTTACCCCATCTTCTAATTTAGTTGTTTATACGGGTAATATTAGTATATGAGTTACACTATAGTTTATGTATGTTTGCATTTTTGTGTGTGTTCCCATTACTAGATTCTAAGATTCTTGAGGTCAGAGATTGAGTCATGCAAAAACACCACACCCAGGGGCTGGCCCATGATGATGAAGAACTTGAGGTGGGTTGGTTCTGAGTACACTTCTCTGCTCCTCCACTGACTACTTGCCATGGACCTAGACAAGTTACTTAATCATTCCCTGTTTCATCTTACTCATTTATATATGGAAATACTAATATATTTGTCTGATAGAGTTACTGTGAGGATTAAATGATGTATTATTAAACATAAAGGATAGAAAAATGCCTGGCATGTAGTAGGTGGTCAATAAATTTTAGCTATTAATACTTTCAAATGAATTTCTGTATTATTATACAAAAATACCATGTAATTATACAGAGATATGTCAAAGAGAGAGCATAGTCTAACTTTAGAGTCGGGGTGACTTGGGATCAAATGCTGCCTCTTTCCTCCAACCCTCAGTTTTCACTTATGTAAAATAGGGAGGATGTATAATTTGCAAAATTGTGTTGATTCAGTGAGAAAGTAAATGCATATAAAATGCCTGGTGCATAATATTTGATTCATGAAATCTAGGTATTATTCATTTTTATTATTCTGATTCATTAACATGGAGAATTAGTCATTTGAGGATTAGCCTATGAGTTGTCTGCCCATAGTGTGCCTCTCTTCATTTCAGTTTATTGGCTGCCTGTTGCCAGATGTTTTGCCAACCTAACTGAATTCATGTATTGATTTGTGAGAAAATTATTCTTTTTGATTTTAGCAGTTTGAAAGATGAGAAAAATATCTTTTAAAAAAATACCAAGGCCTGGAGTCAGGTTTTTTTATTTTCTACCAACTAGATGTTTACCTTAAGCAAGTCATTGATTGCTCTGGGAGTCTGTTTTTCATCTTTACAAGGTGATTGAATTAGTTGATCTCTTAGGCGAGAGCATCTCACTTAGAAGATCTGAGATGTGGCAAGGCCTTGATGCTATTTAACTGTTTGACCTTGGGCAAGTCACTTAACCTTGGTCAAGTCATGTTTTCTCATCTGTGAAATGAGGGGATTGTTGTCTTCTGGGAGGTCATTTTCGACTTCATGAATTCATCGGCCTTTAAAACTTCTTTGTTTAAAACTTATAATTTACTTATCCCCAACCCCTCAATTTTGTTTTTTCAGTTACGAGGAACTAATACATACATATTTACATTGTGTAAACTTTTGAAGAGGACACAGAGATTTTCTTTTTTACTTTCAAACATGACTCTGAAGATTTTATTAAAAGGATTTTTTTTCTGTTTTGTTTTCAGACATAACTTTAAGTGTTTATATCTGGAAAACCACACTGAAGTTACAATTAGTCAGTAATAAAAACAATGTGTGACATATATTCAACTACCCAAACTACCTAACATCTCTCATCAGAGTTGATGAGTTGAATCCTGAATTCTGATGCAGGGAGATTGCAGCTGCCTTGTATCTGATTAAATTCTTAATTTAGATTAATTCTAAGAATTAAAAATAGTTTTAAAAAATCTAAATTCTTCAAAAGAAAAAAAGTAGAGCGTAGAATAAAATGTTTTCAATTCACAGCTATAAAATGTACCACAAGTTGAAACTATTTGTTTTCATTTGTTTTCCCTTTGCCTTTGGAAGGAAGTAAGAAGTAGAATAAGAATTTTTAAACATTGGGTAATTGTATAAGTATTTTAATTCAGCAAACAATTATGCAATATAAGTATTTATCATAGTTACATAAATATGACCCCATTGTCACACCCTTTTATTCCATGTTTTGACAAAGCTCAACTAATTTTATACATATCTTTCATGTGATTATTAAAATTATATAAATACTATCATAGTAAACTTCATAATATGAAATAGACTTTTCAAAACTCGCTTTAATAATCAGTGAGAACCTAAGTGAATAAGACATGTTGATTCTTTAAAGCAAGTTACAAGATGCCAGTTCTCTTTGCAAGAATGATGTAGCAAAAAAATCAGTTAAACTTTTTTTTCAGTGAAACTTTTAAGTGATTAAATGCACTTGCATCAAGATGATGGTAATTATAGAAATAGGGTATATAAACAGAAATGCCTAAGTATTATCTAATCCACCTGTTTAATGCCCTTCTTGCATTGGACAGCCTTGCTTATAGAGCTCATTTATTGGAGTTGCCTGGCCCACTCAGGGTCTGTTTTCTCTGCAGTTTCCAGTCAAATTATTCCTAATCAGTTTCATGGGTAAATTGGACTGGATTCACTCCATTTCCTGTGACAGTGTGAGTTTTCGGTGGACTAATCAGTCACAGAGCACAGTGATGTGTCCTCTTAGAGGTTAGGCTTGTTCTCATCCAAGTAGGTTGATTTGTGAGCAGCAGCCATTACCGACAGTAGAATGTGTGTTTGCTAGTGTTTCTGCATTTATTAATTTGTTGGACATGAACTTAATGTTTTTCATTTCCTTGTTATCTAATAAAAGCAGTTCAACTTAACTTAATCCAAGTTGAACTTTTATGGGATCTATTTTATCCCTCTCCGTTATTTTATAATTCTGTAATCTTAAATTTTTTGATTATGAGAATGAGCATTAAAGTAGGTCTGTTTTACTAATAATTATTTCCAGTTACCAGTATAGTTATTTTCATTGACAGACATAAAATAAGAGCTCATTATAATTGCAATGCCAGTTATAGGACTATGATTTTGAACTGTGTTTCTCTTTTATAAATATTGAGTTACTGTTAATTTATTGTAGACAGTTATAGCTGTGATGCATTGTGAGATGCTGAAGAAAGTGTATATAGTAGCTACATATTTATACCAAAAAGTTTGCTTGTCTGGCTCTTAAATTTCCAGAATTGAATAAGATAGAAATATGTTGATATTTTGTTAAGATGCAAAATAAATAATCTTAAATACATACATATACTGCATTTTACATAATCTTATCAACTGTATTTCATTTTCTTGTGTTTCATATTGTTGTCCGGGTGATAATATCACAAAGATACTACTTTTTAAAAAAAATTTGCATTACAGGGGCTTTATGCATGTGATAATTATCTTTGATATGTTATTTAAAATATCCTTAATAGTTGCCTACAGTATGCTGACAATCATATTCAAAAGTCCCAATTTCAGTGGAATATATATAATAAAATACTATTTCTGGAGAAACTTAGAGAACTGATCCCAAATGTCTGTACTTGACACATGCAAGAAAATCCCATACAATGAAGCTTTTAAAATAAGCTTTAAAAAAATTTCTTTGTAATCAAAGACATTCTATATTAACCACTTGCAGCGATGGTACCCACTGATAGTAAGTGGAAGTATCTCCCTCACCATGTAAATATTTTTTTGAGAAGCAGTTGAAAGTTCTCTCAACAGCTGCCCCTTTCAATAAGATACGCACAAAATGAGTCAATGCGTGTGACCCTTTCTGTCTCAGTGTTTACAGGGAGATCCAGGAACTCAAGTAGATTTGTAAAAGGAAGAACTAGCACCAACATGTTTAATCAGTATTACCCTTTAGTATCCCTCAGTAATATTTATCTCACCTCACTGGACATTAATACCAGATACTTATAATCTACTTCATTTCTTTGTGTTTACAGTAGTCAACATAGTGCTTGGCACACAGTAGGCATGTTGTAGAATTTTTAAAATATGAGAATGATAATGGCTTTAAGCATATAGTATCTTTAAATTTTTCAAAAATGTTTTGTATATAAGATGTACAACATGTACACCATGATATATGTATATCATATTTTGATATACAGAGTGAAATGATTACTGTATCAAGGAAATCAGTATATCCAATCTATCCCTTTTAGCATACTTTCAGTATATGATACAATCTTAATAACTATAGTCATCATGCTGTACATTCCATCTCTGGATTGCAACTGCATACTCTTTGCCTATACCTTAGACACTAGGTACTAAGCATATACTGTCAGATTCTGCTTACCTGTCATTTTGTAGAAAAAGAGCTATGCTTTAGTTAACCAATTTTTTATTAGTTAATTGGAAGCCACAGCTAATCTATGATTATTCTTCACAGCAGAAGTGTAAATAGATCCTTATCCATTGTTTCTCTTAGCTGCATTGGTCTCAGCCTCTTAGGTATTTGAAAAGATAGATTGATGATGGCAAAACAGGTGACAGCTTCAGGCCACAGGGAATATGTGGTCAAATGAGTTTGGCTCTCTTAATGGTACTGAATCCATATTTATCTGGAGAAAACAATAATAGCTAAGTAGCTAATGTGATCAAGGTTTAGAATGAGCCTTTTATTGTGGTTGTTTTTGTTTTAGCAATCTTCAAATCAAGAGTTGCGTCTTTAAACATGCCTAACACTTTTAAACATTTGAGGGCTGTACTGTAAAGAATTCATGACTTGAAGTATATGTAATATCCATAAGATGTGAATGAAAAGAACTACCCCTGCCCAATCTTTCTGAAGTGAGAGTCAGACAAAAATATTTATTTGGTCTGGTGTTTTAGAGTAAATTTAATGACTAGATTGACTATAGAACTTGATTCAGTGTAGTGTGAACAAATTGGTTTACATGGCACTAAAAACACTCTTATACACACCAAGATCTGCTAGATATAAATTTGGCAGAGTTATTAACATGTGAATAGTGAATGCTACTTACGAGGACTTTAAAACAAATTATGAAGGGTAGTACAAATTTAATTCGGTCAGTTGGGAAAAATACTTTGGATAAAATACCGGTGGACAGTTTAGTGCTACGCAAGTTTAAAGGTAGCTTGGAAATTACTTCAACTTCTCCAAGGCAGATTTACTGATCTTTGTGTCCCCTTGTTTGGAGCTTTTCACATAATAGATATATATTTTTTTCTGGATGTATTTAACCCATGTCTGAATAGCTGAAGACATTTGTAAGCCATGGCATTATATAATTGACTATAAATAACTAATGCATGTGGGGCTTAATACCTAGGTGATGGGTCGATAGGTGCAGCAAACCACCATGGCACGTTTACCTAACAAACCTGCACGTCCTACACATGTATCCCAAAACTTAAAATTTAAAAAACAGAACAGGCCGGGTGCGGTGGCTCATGCCTGTAATCCCAGCACTTTGAGAGGCCGAGGTGGGCAGAACACCTTAGGTTGGGAGTTCGAGACCAGCCTGACCAACATGGAGAAACCCTGTCTCTACTAAAAATACAAAATTAGCCAGGTATCATGGTGCATGCTTGTAATCCCAGCTACTCAGGCTACTCGGGAGGCTAAGGCAGCAGAATTGCTTGAACCCAGGAGACGGAGGTTGCAGTGAGCTGAGATCGCACCATTGCTCTCCAACTGGGGTGATAGGGCGAGACTGTCTCAAAAAACAAACAAAAAACAAAAAGTAAACAGTAGTCACTTAAAATTTGTTGAGGAAATTCACTTAAACTCTTGATTGAGCATCTGTTTTGTGTCAGTTACCAACTAGGTAATTAACAAAGATTTTTTGATGACAAAATAGTTATTCATGAAAAAATAACTGGATTTGTCTGCTTGTTACAGCAAAAAGTACAAGTTTCTATTTTTATATGAGATTTCTTTGGATGCAAGTATTTTTTCTGTTTAATGAACCTATTCCGATAGACCATGTTTTGTTCACTAATTTGAATAATTTTTGAAATGAAGCAAAATGTCGTATTTTTTTCTAAATAGTGATTTTTTCTCATTTTTTATTTTTAAGTAAGCACTAAAGTTTTTCTGAAGGTTAGTAGAAGATAACAAGTAGCAATGTAGTATTTGTCTGATGAATCTGAGCCAAGGTGACTATTTATCTCTAATGGAGGATGACAACGACGGATTTAAGAAGTCATCCCCTGTATTGTCTCCAGCACAAAAACCTTCCGCCTGCATCTTTCAGCTTGTATCACTACTTCTAAAGGATCCATGGGCAAACTGCTGAATTTTTATTAATCAGCTTAACTTAATGAGATGAAAAGACCTTTTCAAAAGAATGGAGAAGGGAGAGACAGATACTGAGAGCTACTCTAATTCTTTTCCATGAAAAAAACATTTTCCTCCCTGATTTTCTAGGGAAGACATATTCAGTTGTTTCCAGGTAATTCATCCGGCAAGTCTTTCTGATTTTCACACACAGACTTTCTCTAGCCGTGTGCTGCCTTTATTATTACTATTATTATTATTAAAGTAAATTGCTATAAAGAAGAATTAATGAGAGTTGAGGGGGGAAATACCTTTGGGAAAGAAGGCAGGAAAGCTTAAGCTGATAAAACATGACTCTTTTTTGATGGGGGCTCTGTTTGGATAACTTGTCCTTGTCTAAATTCTTCTCTCTTCTGGTCCTTCCTGTCCCCACTCCCCCATTCACTCCCCCTCTCTTGTCAAGCTTACTTCATAAACGGTAGCAGCTGGAGATCTTTTAGTGGCATTCAGGGATTACTTCCCTTTGGGGTTTTAATAAGCCCTGATGCTTGAAACACAGTGAAGGCGCTTCTGGAGACAATCACCGTTCAGGCTGGGACCATGGGACCCTTTTGGGGGCCCAGATGGTTGTGTCTGGAGAGCACCCCAGGATGTGCTACAGATGGCAGATCACTGAAGCAGGGTGTCCACGGGCCTGAATGATAGATAAGGAAGCAGTCAATAGAGGGATGGACTTCTGTGCAGTCAGTAGAGGGTGCTTCCTATGATTTCTTAACCCACTTGACTCACAGCCCACAAATCCCCCTGTAAATGGTTGCATTTGAATATATGACCAGTCAGAATTGCTACCACTAAAGTCCATGTAGTCCAGTGCTTACCAGAACCCCTGTAATGGGACCCGCATCCCTGCACAGTGGGGGCACTAGCATGGCAAGATTCTGATTTCATTTGTTAGATGTACTGAAGTGTTATTTAAAGGACTAAGCCACCCAGTGCAGGGGCATCAGTGTTAGAAGATACATGTGCTATTGCCTCCTGTTGTTTTTTCTGGCCCTCCTAATAGTTTTCTTGTATTACCTGGTGATTTGTCTCAATATATGCCTTTTAAAATTTAGTTCAGATACTGAATCAGGAAAACTATATAAAGATGGTACCACATGGGGCCTTCAAGATCGTTTAGTTTTTTTTTCTTTCTTTCAGGTGAGGAAAATGGACAAAATGACATTTTAGATGTCACAGAAAACTCAAGTCTGTCTTCTTATCTATGATTTCTAAGATTTTTTTCTTCCCACTCTCCCCATGAAACTCTTTGTTTAAAGTGGTCCCTAAAAGACTTAAGAGAAAATTCTAGTGCCAAGGAGGCTCCTTTAAAAACCACGACCACTCCCCATATCCTTTCTTTCTCTCCATTTTGCAAACATTTTACTTTTTCTTCTGTCTTCACACCATCTTCTACCATCTTGGCTTCATGTCCTTCAGGAAAGTAAAAACACACATTTTAGAGAATGTTTTAACTGTCCAATTAAATGGTGATTAAGTGGTGATATTCTCCAGTCTAGGAAATATTTTAGAACTCACATGCATTCCAGGGAAAGAAGTCTTGTTTTGGAGGGTTGAGAATTGATTCACTCTGGACACTCCTTGGCTTTTTTTGTTGACAAAACTGTATATATCTATGGTCTACAAGATGATATTTTGATATAGGTATACATCGTGGAATGACTAAATCAAGCTGTTTAACATATGCATTACTTCACATATTTTTTGTGGTGAGAACCCTTGAAATCTGCTCTCAGCAATTTTGAAGTACACAATATTATTAACTATAGCCACCATAATGCACAATAGATCTCTTGAACTTATTCCTTCTGTCTAAGGGAAAGTTTGTGTCCTTTGACCAAAATCTCTCCGATCCCTACAATCCCCTCCTTGGCCTTTTAAACAAAAGTGACGTGTCTCATTAGATAGATTTTGGGACACAGGAAATAAGATTAATTATTATTTTACTAAGTCATTGAATGATGGTGATAGAGGGTGCCACTTAAAATGCCATCTGTTTGGGCTAGGCCTTCTCTGCCTTGTCTCCACTTAATCCAGCTCATGGCTTTTAGATACTGCCCTTTTTTGACAGTTCTGACTGGGGAAAACGAGAGTATGGGCAGTTTTAGGCTAGCCATTGGGTTGAGCATGGGCTTGATGTGGAGCTGGAATATAGGAAACAGCTGTTCTTTGTCTGGGTGGACAGTCATTGATTTTTAAATACTTGGGCCTCCTGATGGCATAAAAACCCATTTGTGCCTCTTTAGATTAAGGTTAATTTTTGTGGTAGTGAGTGCAGATGCAATGAACAGATGCTGCACACTTGCTTTGGCTTTTATAATACTCTTTATACTTTAAAATGAAATTTAATTAAAAATTAAATGCATCATTAGTTCATAGAAAGAAAAAAATCCTTAAATAGAATGTATTGCATCAAATAAAATATCGTCCCAGTATACCTTGGGAGTTGATGTATTAATAAACTTCCCAGATAAAAGTGAACTATTATTGACTAGGTTTTTTATTTTTCTCCGCTATACGTAGTCCACAGCCTACCATGCTCTTGTGCGTACAGTGATTTCCTGAAACCGTAGTAACCTTAATCAGAAAATTATAAGCACTGGAAATTGATGATTATTCATTTTCTTTGACACAAGGAAAAGCAGTTTCCAAAATGTGTGTGAGCTTTATTTCTACATAGTTTTTTTTTTTTTTTTTTTTTTGAGACAGAGTCTCACTCTGTTGCCCAGGCTGGAGTGCGGTGGTACAATCTTGGCTCACTGTAACCTTCACCTCCTGGGTTCAAGTGATTCCTGTTCCTCAGCCTCCCGAGTAGCTGGGACTACAGGCACACACCACCACGCCCGGCTATTTTTTTTAATTTTCAGTAGAGATGGGGTTTCACCATGTTGCCCAGGCTGTTCTCGAACTCCTAACCTCAAGCAATCCCCCTGCCTTGGCCTCCCAAATTGCTGGGATTACAGGTATGAGTCACCGCACCCAACCTAGTTTTTATCACATCCATATATTTTATCTCTTTCTCTCTCTCTCTCTCTCTCTATATATATATATCTACATACCAGGTTGCTAAAATTCAAACTCGGAAATATAAGAGAAGTGACCTGGTGTGGCCTGCTCGGGTCTGCCCACTGGCTCCCTAGGTTCTCATCTCCTAGGGAAAGGGTGTAGCCTGCTCGGGTCTGCCCACTGGCTCCCTAGGTTCTTGTCTCCTAGGGAAAGAGAGACTCCCAGGTTGTTTGTGATTGACCTTGCATGTGGCAGCATTCTCATTTGTCTTTCAAAGTATCTGTATAGTGGTTACCTCTGTGGTTAGGAAAGCGTTTGTAGTTTAGAGCTGTAATACTGCAAGACAGTCCGCTCACCTGCAGATAATGTTTCATTAGCCTCTTCCAAATTGACAGGGCTGGCTGCCTCCACGTATTCCTCTGGTGAAGCTGAATGATCGCTCTGTTTGTTTTCCAAGTTCTTGTTACCGGTCACTTTCAGTAAGGATTCTCCCCGCAGGCCTTATTAAAGTAACCAGATAAACAAACTGTACTTCCAAATCAGGAAGACAGAAGACTTGCTATCACTAAATCATGTTGGATTTATAATGTTATGATTATGAACTTATTTTCACTATAGAAGTAACTTCACATTAAAATAACGTTTACACATATTTCTACAACTCATTTTGGGATTTGAGCTTTTCTCATATGCTTAGCTATTAATTGAGTGAGTCTAGCCCTTTTTTTTCTCTTAACATGATATAATGAGTATTTTTCTCATACTGCTGGAAGCAGGCTGAATAATATTGAAAACTATCCTTGTCAAGTACTGCATTATCATCAAGATTAGCCGTCCTGTTACTGGGCACTTTAGTTCAATGGGAAACCACCTTCCCCCAAAGTTTCTGTTACCCCGTGTGTCTGGGAAATACAGATTAAAAAATGGCTTTAAGTCTCAGTCTCTTGGTGCCTTTAATATATTAATAACCACTGACAGGCCAAGATGGAGAAATCTAGTTATATCAGGCATATCCCAAACCTCCTATGTTCACATACTGACTGACTGTTCCTTACTGTTAGACACCTATGTTGTTTTGTTTTCAGTTTTTCATAAGTGACATATAAATAACTTATTTTTGGCTTAAAGCTTTTCTTATATTTTGGTATAGCTCTAGGGTACAGTATTAGGATAATGGGATCAAACTATTAACATGGTATAATTCTTAGTAATATTGTCAGATTATAGTTTCATTACACTCTTACTAGCTCTGGGTATTTTTTTAAGAAACAAAAAATGTGTTTTAATAGACATTTCTTTGATAATGAAATAGAGGCTTGTTCATTTGTTTACTGTTTACAAGGCACTAATAATTGGTAACGCTTGCTCTTATTAACCTATGTTATTAGGAAAAAAAAAATACTACTACCAGCTACCATCCTGCTGAGTTGAGGCCTGTACTGGGCGCTTAATACATTTATAGTCTGTACAATAGCATTAAGATAAAAAAATAAAAATTACATAGCACTTCCCATGTGCCAGTCTCTTTTCAAGCACTGTGCATACGTAAAGTCATATAATTTGCCTAATGACCCTATGAGGTAGGTACTATCACTGCCGTCTTCATTTTGCAGTTAAGGATACCAAGGCATTGAGAGATTATTGGATGAAAATTACACCTTTAGTAAGTGACAGAATTGGAATTATGAACGGTGGAAGTTGGTTCCAGAGTCTGTGCTCTTAACCATTTTACTGAGCTTCTGTTGCTAGTACTATTGTTTAAGCAGGTATATGTCATCTTATCGAATTTACCAAATGAATACTGCCAATTCACTGCTGCTCCTCTTTTTCCAAAGTAGTGGTAGTCTAGAAAATTTAAATGATAACCCCGCATTTTAAAATTCCAACTTATGTTGCTTATTCTGTGTGTGGTGGGTATGGGATGGAGAAAAATGGGAAAATGTTAAATCACCAAAGTAATACGTTGTGTTTTAAATGAAACATTTTTATAACTGAAGGCTGAATTCTTACTACCTGAGTGCTTTCTATATGCTTCTACAGTATTCTGCAACATACCACATGTATCTTTTTTTCTATTTTATTAAATCCATTTAATTGTCAGGTAAAAACTGTGTATATTTATGGTTTACAACATGTTTTGATGTATGTATACATTGTAGAATGGCTAAAGCAAGCTATTTAACATATGCATTAGTTCACATACTTATTCGTGTGTGTGTGTGTATGTGTGTGTGTGTGTGTGTGGTGAGGACGCTTAAGATCTATTCTGTTAGCAATTTTCAAGTACATTCATCTCTTGGTATCTGTGGAGGATTTTTTCCAGAAACTCTATGGATAGCAAAGTCCTCGGATGGTCAAGTCTCTTATATAAAATGGGAATAGTGTCGTGTTTGCATATAATATATGCACATCCTCCTGTATAATCTAGATCATCCCTAGGTTACCTATAATAACTAATATAGCATAGATGCAAATAGTTGTCACACTGTATTTTAACTTTTGTATTTTTGTATTTTTATATCTTACTGGGTGCTTTTTAAAAAAATATTTTTGATCCCTGCCTGTTTGAATTTGTGGTTGCAGTAGGTCAACTGTATGCAATGCATTGTTATTAGCTGTAGCCACTATATTGTGTAATAGATCACTTGAACTTATTTCACTTAACTGAAATTTTGTGTTAATAACATCTCTCTTCTTTCTTCACCCACCCACCCCAGTCTCTGGAAAACATTTTACTCTCTCTCTATGAGTTCTACTTTTTTAGCCTCTGCATATAAGTGAGATCATGCGGTATTGTATCTTTGATAAGATTTCTTGTGTGGATTGGCAAGCAAGAACCCTTAGGTTATCTACGATTAAAAGTAGTTAAAATGCAAAAGTGGCTTAAAAAAGTAAACTGTTGGCCGGGCACAGTGGCTCACGCCTGTAGTCCCAGCATTTTGCGAGGTGGGCGGATCACGAGATCAGGAGATCAAGACCATCCTGGCTGACACGGTGAAACCCCGTCTCTACTAAATATACAAAAAATTAGCTGGGCGTGGTGGCGGGCGCCTGTGGTCCCAGCTACTTGGGAGGCTGAGGCAGGAGAATGGTGTGAACCCGGGAGGCGGAGCTTGCAGTGAGCCGAGATCGCGCCACTGCA